>NC_046661.1:147341227-147346488 GCF_010883055.1 Belonocnema kinseyi | reverse complement strand
AAGCTATCTAAGGATGGTACTATAGAACGCCACCTCAAGGTAGGCCTAGTGGCGCCATCTCTTGGTCAGGCCGGAAACTTATCAATCCACCCACGTATTATACAAGTGCGCAAAATCGGCGATTGCCGACCAGTTTGCAATTTGTAGCATCAATTATTTTGCACTTCTTTTACACTTTTTCACAAATTTCCTGAATCCGTATAATGGCTTTTAGCCAAATTTGTATGTAATTTTTCTTAAGAATTGTCGAGAATACTTTTTGCCGGTGTGCAAAGTTGCTTATTTCTAAAGTGAGCATGCTTGTCCATTGCGCCGATGCGTGAAAAATATGTGTATTTCTCACAAGAAAAAATACTTTTTTGTTAACTTTATATTCAGAATCATCGAAATCGAGTTGAAACTCAATATTTCTCTTTAAAATTAGCTGCAAAATGCCAATGAAAAATTACTTTATAAATATCGTCCCCATAAGTCGGTTTTGTAGGATCCCAAAAAATCCCATAAATGAAGAATTCGATTTTACAAGTTTTTGGCGCTAATTATGATTTTTTCTCTGTTTTTTTTTAATTCAAATTATTTTTAATACATAAAATACTACTTTCTCTTGATAATCAGATGTTTGCAAACATTGTTCAAGCAATATATTATTGTTTTTAGAATTTTTCTGATAGAATAGAGTTAGGATTTTCCACTTTTAAGTTGAAACGAGAAAATAATCAATTAAAGTTAACAGACAGTTTAAATTAACGATTATGATTGCTTAAGCAATTTATTATTATTTTGAATACAGCTAGAAAGTTGCGGGTTTTTCTAAAAATGTTAACTTTGTGTCCACTTTTTAATTAGAGTGAGGTAATAATAAATTCAAGTTGATAAAAATAGTTGTTTAAAAAATTTATTGTTTTTTTTAATAATATAATATAAATATAATACAATATTATTGTTATAATATAATATTATAATATTTAATAAAGCAAATTAATATTGTCTTATAGTAATGGTTAAGAAATACTGTTTCTCTTAAATTTCTAACTTTTTGTCCACTTGTAACTTAGTGAGACAATAATTAATTCAAGTTAATAAACCTAGTGTTTAAACAATTGGTTATTCTTTGTAGCTATCTTCTCTCAAAGTAATGCTAGAAAGTTGCGGGTTTTTCTGAAATTTTAAGCTTTTCTTTGACTTTTAAGGTAGGAAAAAATAATATATGTTATTATCAATATTCATTTAAATAAAAAGGCTTTCATTAACTACTTCAAGAAAATTTTAGAATTATTAATATGGTCTATATTTTCACGAAAAAGAGAGAGATGGTTAAAAAATTATTCTGTCTTATGTTTACTTATTATTTGTCCATAACTAAAAAGCAAAATTAAAACTTTCACAAACCCGCAACTTTCTAGAATTTATCAAAGAGATTATAGTTATAAACAATAATAAATTGTTTAAATAATTATGCTTGTTAACTTAAATTAATAATTACCTCATTTAAGTTGAGAAGTAGAACATTTGAGAAAAACTTAAACTTTTTAACATTATTTTAAGAGAATATTGTTATAACAAATAATATATATTTCAAACTATTATTTATGTTAAATTTAAATGATAATTGTCTCGCAGTTACTAACAATGTTGAAAATAAGTTGAAAAATCCGTAAAAACAGCTACTTTCTAACTCCATTCTAAGAGAAAATTTCTAAACAATAATACATTATTTAAACAATTTATTAAAGCACAACATTATTTTCAGAAAGTAGTATTTTTTTATTACAAACAATTTTAAAAAACAGCAAGAAAATTATAATTAGGGCGAAAAACGCGCAAAATCGACTTTTTCACTTATAGGGTTTTTTGAATTCGTTTAAAACAGATTTATGGGGGTTATAGTTAAAATATAATTATTCATTTCTATTCTGTGACTAATTGTGAAGAGAAACGCTTTAGTTTCAACTCGATCCACCTAACGTTCACAATTCTGAATAAAATTTACAGAAACTTTTTTTTTCCTTAGTTGAAATACATGGTAAAGTAAATTTCTAAAAAATACAAGTTTCTTCTTTAAACCTTTATAACTTTCGACTAATTGGAAAATTTATATTTTCTGTCGTGACTCTCTTGATTTTAATTGTGCTCTTTACGAATCATAAGGAAATTTTTAAAAATGGCAATGATCTTCCTGAAATTATTCTGAGTGTATGTCCTTGATGTAAACCCTTTTTTTTTGTTGACATTTTTTACTGAATTTATTTTTCTTACAAACAACTACAGATTTGACAAAATGCGAAGAAAAAAGTTTGCTCATTTTATAAAGTTCTACAAAAAATACCTCAAAATTGTACAAAAAATAACCAAAATATATCTTTTATATATGTTGTACTATTCACGTGAAACATAACAAAAATTAAATTTTTTGAAAAAAATATTCGTGACCGCAAATATAATTTCATCTGCATAAAGCTTACCCAATATCATCTTTATGTAAGCCGGATTATCTTTAAAATTTTGGCAAAATAAAGAAACTAAAATTTCCTATTAAATTTGGGTTCATCTCCCCAACTAAAATTTGAAAAATTCTTATGAAGAAGGTATTTTGTAAGTTAAAACAATCATCAAATTTAAAATTTAAAATGCATGGCTAAAAACTTGAAATATATCTTCAAAAAGAAAATGAGACGTTTATCGTAGTAACATTATTTTAAAAAACGGGTTTTTTATTTTGTTTCTCGATCTATAAAAATTTTATACCACTTTTTTTAATACCGTTGGAAATTCAGATTTAATGGAGAAATCCCGACTTTTTTATCTTTGACAGTTACGCCTGGCTATGATGTTGAAAAAAAATACAAAAAAGTAGAGCGGAGATTCATATAGCCTTGAAGACAATTTTTGTATATGGTTTTTGATTTCAAGCTAAATACATTTTTCTTACAGAATTAACTTTTTTTATTGTTTAAAGAAATTAATAATGAGTATATCTTCCTTAATTTTAAAAATTATTGAAACATTTTTGAATTTGAAGTTAGAGTTTTTTATGGGAAAAAAGTTGAAGAATTTCTAGTTAAAAACCAACAAATTTGAACATCAAAATTATTTTTCAAAATTCAGTAAATTTCTAGTTGATTCTGAATTATTTTATTATTTGTACCACAATTAAAACAACTAAGAGAAATTGTAAAATTTGCTCTAATGAACCGCAAAGGAAGTCTAATTTTCATTTGTAAGCTTTTTTATTTTCTGTTTGAGCAAATAAAGGATTTAAAAGAAAAAAGACTTCATTTCGATTTAAAAAAATCAATTTAGTTTGAACATGGTCGATTAAATGTGTAAAATCGAACATTTTTATAATGGAGAATTTTTATTGAGAAACTGATCACATAATCTCTGTAAAAGGATAGCAAAAGGCGTTTATAAATACAATATTTTCGAAAATAAAGATAAATCTATAATCAAAGAGATTATTTATTAACATGTGATGTTTAATTATTCTTACAACATAAAATTTTTTCAATGAAAGCTTGAAATGTAAACAATTTTCTATTTAAAGCATTAAAACGTTATGATTCAAAAATTGAATACTTTTCAATAGCACATTTTAAATTTTAAATTTTTTAACATGAATGAAAATCTCTCATTTTAAGTGTTTAAAATAAAATTTTAAAACATTCCATTTGAAGTCTGAGAAAAATTAAAAATTTGAAGTTCCAGGCATTGAAAGTTATGTCTATATTTCAAAATTAAAAGTTCCAAATGCTAAGGAATGTAGGAATAGAAAAAACTTTTGAACTTTTAAAATTGGAAAAAATTAATCTTCATTTTGAAAAATTAAAAACTAGAGTAAGTAAGTTGGAAGCGTTCTTTTTTGAAATAATACATAAAAAGTTCGAATTTCGAAAGATATTTTCAAAAATAGTAATCCTACAGGAAACAGTTATAAAGCAGTTATACAAAAGGGTCCATTTTTTTATTGCCTAAATTTAAAGACAACCAAATTTCTTTGAATCCTTTTCAAAAATTGTTTTTGCTCAGGGTTCCAACATAAATTTTTTTTTCATTTTTAAAAACAAATTAAATTATATCAACATTTAATTTAATTGTAAAATATGTTTTTAATATGAAGACGTCTAAATAAAATTGAACTAAACTTGAAACTGCCATAAAATTGATATTTGAATTTTTTTCAATGTCAGACTAATTCGAATATATTCAAATTAAATTATATTCAAGAAAATTCTCGACATTGAAAATGTACAAGTCTTACAAATCTTTTAACATTTTCTTCTTATTTTAATTATAATCATATGTAGCAATTAAAAATGAAACTTTTGAACAATGAAAAGTGAGAAAGGAGAAAGCCATAGCTTATAAATTCTAATTTCCGATAAATTCGAGCAATTTGCGTTCTAACTGTTATATTATGCGATAGAATGTAGATTGCACATAATTTACATGCTGCAAAAGATCTGGTTCCGGTTCTGCTTTTTTCGGTCGTTAAAAGTCATAATTCTCGTAACAAGTGTTGCAACTAACTCTGCCTTTAATAGTTCCACCGTTACTTTTTTGTGCTTTACCTCCGCAATAAGAGGATCACTTCCTTAAATTTAGAAACTCCCGTTTTAAAAAAATCTTTAAAAATACTCTGTGCTTAACTTTTCCGTTAAATCTATATATAATTTTCTTTGTTTTAAATATTTCAGCATTCTGAGACAACGCTTTCAATTTCAGTATACTGTTTATCAAATCCTATTTAAAAACTTTTCGGAGTTTTGTAATTACTTAAAAAATTCTTCAATAATATTGTGAAGAAACTCTTTTCAATAGGAAATTCTTTCGTTAGGATTTCATTTAAATTGGTTGAAATAATCAAAAATATTTGTCTTCTGAATTCCCTTGAAATCTTCCGATATCCTTTAAAAATTCGATCATTTCTAAGTAACACTTTTTCAAACTTGTAGCAATTTTTGGTTTGCTAATTCGATTTTGAATATATATAATATTTTTAATTTCTTTTTTAGTTCTCAATTATGGATCGTACTATCAAATGTATATGGGGAGCTCGTGGTGATAATGATGATGGCTCTCTGTTTGGCGGAAGTAATGGATACACCCGTCCCTCTACTCAGTTTACAGGTAATTCAGATACGAGGGTAGTTCAATAAGTTCTTAGAATGAAGTATAAAAACAATTTTTTTTTATTTTTCAACATAATCTCCTTGGAGCTCTATACACTTGGTCAATCGCTTTTCAAGTTTTTTTAATCCTTC
>NC_046661.1:147329370-147341127 GCF_010883055.1 Belonocnema kinseyi | reverse complement strand
TCTAGTCGGGAGTGGTGCTGACTGAAAACAGATGATTTGGAGCGATTCGCGCGCCATCTGTTGGTCATTCTAAGGACTTATTGAACTACCCTCGTACTTAGCAACTGGAATCAGTAAATTATATTTTCATTGAATAAAAAATAAAATAAAAAAATTGATGAAATAAACAAAAGGGTATTAGAGGACATTAAGATAAAAAAAACTGATGATCAGTTCCTCTGGGCTCAAGGCCTATTAAGAGAGACTTACATTGCCAGAGGCAGAGATTTGACTTTCACACTTTTACTCTACGTGCATCAATTATACGTTTTTATATTGTATGCATGTATTTTAAATATGTAAATTTTGAAACCGGTTTTTTAATGCATATACGCGATTAATTGATAGGATTTCGTAATTGCAGCATACTACATTAAATTATACTGAATTATCATTTTATCTCCAGGAATAAGGCGTGTCAATTTAATCGAATTTGACTACTGTTGAAATTTTTTTGAGACTATTATAATTGATTATAATGAAGTTTATATATCATTTTTGACCTCAATAATGTAATTTTGTTGATCATTATTAAGATCTGATGTAAATTTTATTGCTCATGATTTAGTTTTATTTTAATCTACTATTTTGTGATTATCTAAATTTTGAGATTTTCTATAATTGGACACTTTGACTAAAATTTTTTTATTTTGTCCTATTATTGGATACTTAATATCAACGGGCATCTTTGATTCCGCGATAATTCTTACTTTTTGCGCTGAAGATTTTCTCAATAAGATTAGAGATATTTTTGGTGTTTTCAATTTTCAAAGGTTTAAATATTTTTCATGTTTATAAGGATCATCCATTTAATATGCGATGCTTTTTTAAATCTTCTTAGAATTTGCTCATCCTTTTTTATGTTCCGTAATTATTCAATTTTTAATTTTCTATCTGGGATGTTTACAATATTTGTTTTGAATTTTTTTCTTTATGCATTTGAGATTTCAAAATTTATTGATTTTGGAGACGTTTTAATTTAAGAGCTTGTTCATATTTAATAAGTTTTTAATACTTTTAAAATAAGCTTTCTATTTCAACAGAATTCTACCACGCATTAGGATAACTTCAATTTTGAAACCATTTCAATACTATAATTTATGCTTATAATTTAAAGTCAATGTGACATTGTATCCAATTCAGTTTTAAAATTTGGGACGTTTTCAAAGTAACGCCATTTCAATATAGGAACCATTTTTATTTTAGAAACATTATAATCATCATCAAAAATATAATTTTTAATTTCGGGATATTTCCAAATTCACGCGATTTCAATTTCGGTACAATTTCCGTTTTGGTTTATTCTTTGCCGTAATTAACATTCTGAAACAATTTGTACTTGAGTACACATTTGTGACAATTTCAATCTTAGGACAAAAAGATTTGAATTTCGGGACTTTTGTTGGTCAAGAAAGTCAGGGAAAAGTCAGGAATTTTGTCTAAAATCTTGCAAAAGTAGGAGAATTTCTATAAGAGGCACTTTAAATACCTGTCAAAAATAATAAGTTTAAAATTTTTTAATTCTATTTAAAATTTTTTATTCCACACATTAAAGGTTATGTGTTAAAAATGCTACAGGATTGAGATTCTATTTTTTGAACATTCATAATCAGGGTAAATGCAAAATTGATCAGGGAAAAATTAGGGAATTTTGAAAATGAAGTTTGGCGGTCGCTCTGGTATAATATTTTTGTAAGTACTTTATTTGACTTGTATTTTTATTTTTATTTTTTACAGTCTCTTCCTTTTGATTATTGTATTTTTAGTACAAAATTGTCTTTTTGTGTTAAAAATTCAACTATTTTGGCAGAAAATTAACCTTTTGTTGAAAACTCATAATTTGTTGGTGGAATTTCAACTGAAATCTTTCTAGGTTGAAAATTAGACCATTTTTGAACATCTGTCTTTTTAGTTGAAAAATTAACTTGTTCTCGTAGAAATTAAATTTTTTTTTTGCTAAAACTTCAAAAAAAAATCGTCTTTTTTGGTTGAAACATCCACTATTCCACAATTATTTGAAAATTCATCTTTTTTGTTTGAAAATCGAATTACTTGGTTGACGGTTGAAGCACTTTATTAAAATTTTTGATCTTATCAGGTTCATTTTTGTCTTTGAAAATATGTATAACTCTTTTGTTCAAAATTCATCATCTTCAATTGAAAATTCAACTGCTTGGGTGAAAGTTGTATTATCTTATTTAAAATTGATTTTTTAAATTGAAATTCCATCTCTTTGGTTGAAAATTTAACAAGTTTATTGAAAAGTCGTTTTTTGTTGTTAAAATTAATTTTCTTCAACAGAAAATGCAACTTTTCAATTACTGATTCAAAGTTGATATTTTTTATTTAAAAATTCCTTCGTTTTTGTAGAAAACTTGGTTTACAAAGAATTCCTTGGTTTAAAATTCACGCTTTTTGGTTGTAAATTTGAATATTTGTATGAAATTTTTTGTTGTCAAAAATTAATTTTTTTACTGAAAATTCAATTTTTCTATTTTTTGTTCGAAATTCAACTATTCCACTATTCGTCTTTTCAGTTTGAGAATTCATCTCCTTTGGTAGAAATTTGATCTTTTTTTATGTACATGCAAATAGATTACACTTTTTATTTAAAATTCGTCTTTGTAGGTTAAAAACGCAACTATGTGGTTAATAATTTAACTATCTTGTTAAAAAATCATCTCTTTAGTTGGAAATCTAACTATTTTAATGAAAATTCGTTTTTTATCTTAAAATATTTTTGTTGAAAATTCCACTTATCGGGTTAAAAATTATTTTTTTTCCAATTAATCTTTTTTAATTAGAAGTTCATCTTGTCGGGTTTAAAAGTTAAATTTTTTCTACAACATTCCACTATTTAGGTTGAAAAATCAATTATTTGATTGAAATTTCAACTGTTTCTGGTTTAAGTTTTAAAAACACGTTTCTATTCGGACAAAAAATTCATCCTTTTGGATGGAAAATCCATATTTTTTGTCGAGAACTCAACTGTCTTCCAAGAAATTTAATTTTTAAAGTTGAAAATTGAATTATTTTTTGTTGAAATTTAATCTTTTTTATTTGAAAATATGGTAGAAAATTAATTTTTACAGATTGAACCTTCAACTTGATTAAAAATTTTACTATTTTCTTAAAAATTTAATTATATTGTTAAAAAATACTTATTTTTTAACAATGTAATTAAATTTAAAAAAAGATTGAAAGATTTTAATCATTTGGCCAAAAATTTTACTGTTTTTTTTTAAATTCATCCTTTTGGATTGAAGAGGCGTCTTTTATAGTAGAAAAGTCATATTTTTGGTGAAAATAAATAAATAAACATTTTTTATATCAATCTTAAATTATTTCATTCTGTGTTTAAAAAATTCTATACTAAAAATATTGCAAAATAAAATGCCGGCCTTTTAATATTAATGGTAAGCGAAAATTGAAACAATGATATCTAAACATTCAATATCTAAATTTAAGTGTTTACAATTTTTGAGCAATTTACGGAAATAGAAATTTAAATTTCAGAATATTTTTTTTTAAATTTTGTACTAAAGGAATATTTAATTTTGGAACTATTTTGATCTTTATCCTTGGCACATTGTAAATTAACCGTGTTTTCAATTATGACAGCATTTCTAATTCAGAAAAGTTTAATTAAGTTTTGATACCATTTAAATTATGAAAATATTTTTATTTTAGGATTACTTTAATTTTAGGGAGAATCTCAGTCTTAGGGCCGTTTCCAAGACCATGTATTTTATTTTATTTTTAAATTATCTTAATTTGTTAAATTGTTATCTAGGGTAGATTATAATTTTCACATGATTTGTATATGAAAGAAAATAATCAATTACTATATTTTGCGCGATTTTTAAAATACAATTTTTCAATCTCGGTTTTTTCAATATATTTTCTTAAACTTTTAAATTCCAGTCTCTCTTTTATAGACTATCTTGTTAAATTTTACAACTGTAATCTTCGTGTGATTCTTCATTTTTAGAATTAATTTCAGAGAGAGAATGAGAAATATGAGGTTTTATTGGAGCGTGCTGAAGGTTAATCACTTTCGCTCGTCTCGGTTGAAGATTTCAAGATCGTTAACAGGAAGTCCCGAAAGATCAGAAGCTACGATATTGCACATAATGGATAACTGCATTTTTTCCACTTTTAACTTTTGGAATCACGTGAATATTTTACTTCCGGTACGTCATATGCGATTGCTTTCACTTTAATAAGTTTTTTGTTTATTTTAATAATTTTATTAATGGGCATTATTATAATAAAAATAAAAATACCTCCAAATATAACACTTTCTTTTAAAAAATCACCGTCATGGGACGTGGCCATAGGTATGATTTACTGCGGTTCTACTAGTCGTATTTCTTAAACGATTAAAATTTTCTTTAGAAATTCTTAGCATTACATTTTTGAAAGAACTGTGGTTTGAGTTGTGTTAATTTATTTCGCAGGGAAACGATATATGAACAAAGTGAAAAAACTTTTTATAAATAACAATTTTTATAAATAAATTCTTACTAGTGTTTTTTTCTTATAAAAAATTTGTTTGCTTCACGGTAGTTGCTAATATAATTCATAAACGTCATAATTTGTAACGGAAAATTAGATTAAGTCAACATTTACTGTTTTCGTAAATATTTTTATAAACAAATGTTCTGTAAGTGAGTTTTTCTTATAACTTAATAGATTTTTTTCATCAAAAGTAATTCAAAATTGTCTCCAAAGGCATTTATAAACTTTGACCTCTATAAAATATGAATAATAGATTGTTAATAACAATTTTGTTAAACAAATGTCCCAACTGGTTGTTTCCTTGTAGAAAATAGGATTTTTTCTTCAATTTGTGTTGAAGTGACCTTTCTTACGATGGTTAACCAACGAAATTAATGAGAAAATAATGTATGTGATTGTTATAAATACTTTTTTAAACAAAAAGTCAAAATTTTTCATTTAACTTTAAAAAGAGACGTTTTTTCACTGAAATTAGTAGAAAATAAACTAACAGTAGTTCAAGCACTGGATACGGGACGCTAAATTACGATTTGCGTAATTGTTAATAATAAATTCTATACAAAAAAAATGTTACAATCTCCCATTTGATTGTAAAAAAGTTATTTTTACTTTAATAATTTATGTGATAAACTTTATTGTGATCTTAAACTTAACAAATTGATCAGTCATTAATAAATCTGTTTGTTGTAAATAGTTTTGCAGACAAAAATATATGCTTTATCATTTTCACAAAGAAAAAAGAGCAGCAAAGTGTAGTAACAATTGATATTTATGATAATAATTAGATTATTATAAAAAACTTAGAATAAATAAAGATTTAGCACTCGAAGATAAAAAAACTTTTTTCTACGATCAAAGGCAGTCTGTGCCATTTTTTAATACAAATTGTTATAAACAAATACGCAAATTGTTATGAAGTGTCTTATATCCACTTTTTTAATCACTGTTAGTTCATTTTCGTGTAATTTCAGTGATAAAATGTCTCTTTTTTATGTAAAAATGATAAATTTTAGTTTTTTGTTGAAAATAATGTTTATAGTGATCACATAAATTATTTTTAAATCAATTTCGTTAGTCAATAATCGCATTAAATTATATTCCAACAATAATTAATGAGAAAACTTTTTTTTTCTATGAGGATACGGTCAGTTGAGATATTTGTTTAACAAAATTGTTATTAACAATCAATATTATTTGCATCTGATACAGCACGAAGTATATAAATGCCTTTGAAGACAATCGTAAATCACTTTTACTCAGAAAAATTCATTTAGCTATGAGAAAAACTCATTTATTAAAAATTTGTTTATAAAAATGTTAATAAAAACAAGAAATGTTAACTAATGCTAATTTTCCTACACAAATTATGACTCATATGAATAATTTTAGTAATTACCGTGAAACAAACCATTCTTCCAACAAGAACATACACTAGCAAGAATTTGTTTATAAAAATAGTTTATAATGATTAAGTTAAATATTATTATAATAATTTATGTCTTTTGAGTGTAGGTTCACTAGGATGGTGCAAAAATGCATTGCACCTTTTTTCTCGAATTTGTATACATATCGCCCGAAATTTTTTCGAATTCACACAAAAGTAAATCCATTTTTTTATAATATTTAGAGATGGATCAAGCCCCATGAAGTTTAACGTGTATTTTCCATAAGATAAAAGGACGTTTCCGTACATTTTATGCAGAATCATTGATATTACCTAAATCGAGTTGAAACTTGATATTTCTATTCACAGTAAGCCATAGAATATGAATAAAATATTACTTTTTAAATATCACCCCCATAAGTCTGTTTCATAGGGCACCAAAAGAACCTAATCAGTTAAAAAATAGGGTTTGCGAGTTTTTGGTACTAATAATGATTTTTTAGGTTTCAAAAAAAAACGAAAATTGTTTATAATACACAAAATCATACTTTATACTGCTAATTAGATGTTGACAAAAATTGTTTAAAAAAATTATTTATTGTTCATAGCAATTTACTCTTAGAATAGAAGTAGACATCCGCGATTTTTTTTAAATTGTTCACTTTTTGTGAAATTTGCAAATAGAGGGAGGTAATAGTTAATTAATTTTAAAAAATATAATTTTTCAAACAATTGCTTATTTTTAAAAATAATATTCTCTTTGAATAATCCTAGAAATTGCGATTTCTCCTTAAATATTGAACTTTTTGACCTATTTTCATTTGGGGTGAGTTAATATTTAATTTAATTTAGCAAAAATAATTGTTCAAGCAGATTATTATTGATTATAACTATTGTCTCCTATAGCAATGTAAGATACTTGCGTTTTTTTTAGAAATTTTTTACTTTTTGTCCACTTTTAACTTAGTAAGGTAATAATTAATGCAAGTTAACAATCATTATTGTTTAAATAATTTATTATTGTTTATAACTATATTCTCTTAGATAATTGCTAGAAAAAATCGCAGGGATTCCTCAGGGTATCTCGAGGGAAGGAGGAGGGGAAAAATTAAGGATTTCAGAAAAAAGCAACTTTCTGGCATTACCCAAAAAAAATCTAGTTACAGTGAATCCCTTCAATAGCCATCCCTTCTATAGCCCTTCCGAGAATTGACGTCGCGTGCAGGTAGGTGTAACAGGAGCTGCGCGGGGTTCGCGGGGTCTGCAGTTGTCACTCAGGTGAGCACTCAGGCGTGAATAAACAAAAGCGGAGCGGGCTATAATGAGTTAGTTCCCACCCAGCGCCACCTCCAAAATCGGCGCTATAGAAGAGTTTCACTGTATAATTTAAAAAAAAAATGTTTTTTTTTTGTGTGTGGATTTTAATAAATTTGCGGGCTGAAATGGCCAATTTTGTCACTTCATTTTCTTTTATATATTATTGCTCTGTACAAAAATTAACAAATTGAAAATCGCACTTCTTTTAAAAATTGAATGTTTAACACTTCTAAAAAAGAACTTTTAAATCTGTTAAGAAATTTGACCCGTGCGCGACTATGAATAGTAAACTCTTATTACAGACGACTGCGGGACCGTGTTGCGGTTGTTTCTTCAGTTTTTTTATATTCCATTTTTTATCTTAACCGTTTGTTCAGCTTGATTAAAGATATAATAGTTGTGCTTAATTAAAAATGAAAGTTACGAAAAAAAGTAGAGCACTTTTAATAATGTCCTGTCTCATTGCACGTGTAGTGAATTTTATCTGTTTACTCGATTAAAGCTCGCGATTTCTCGTTTCGTAAATACAGTCGTAAAGCGAGTATAAAATTTGAGAAATCATCTTTAGGATGACGGATGGAGATCTGGAAAAAAATCTCTGTATAAAGTGTAAAATATTTTATCGAAACTAAAATGTCCCGATTTCTTGAATTTTTAGGTGAAGTACATTTTATTTTGGATCTAATCTGCACTTATAATTTAAACTTTGATGGATTTTAGGTTTAAATAGTTGTCCATTTTTAAATTATTTTGTTTTGGGAGGATTATAATTTTGAGATCCCTCTTTCTTTTCAAAACTTCCCCACATTCGGGTGGTCCAAAAATGCTATTTCTTATTTTTTCGATTGACACAAGCATCCCCAATTTGTTCAATTTCCGGAAAAATAACTTGCCTATTTTTTAATATTGGTTTTTTAATGGGAAATACACGATTCTCGAAAAAAAGAAGTACTAATGAATTTATTAACTTTTTCAAATTATCAACTTTTTACAAATTAAAGTTTGATGAAGTGTTAACGAATGTTTAAGGAATAATTTGTACCCAATAAATTTTAATTTTAACCTTCAAAAACATCATGTTTTGTGCCCGTTAAATGCCCCAAAAAATGCAAAATATTAGTTTAAGTAAAATTGATGCTGTAGTCGCTATTTTTTGAATATTTTCTAAACTAATTAATTATATTACAAATTTCGAAGTATTCCTTATCTATTTTTTTATTCTTTAAACGATAATTATTTGTTTCAATCATTTTTTCTTGAATGGAAATCGTGAAAAGTAATTTTTTCGGGATGACTGATATATTTTGTGTATTTCAAGAATAATATTTCTAACTTAACATATTTGGTAATTATTTAAACAATTTGCATTTGCTTAAACAATATTTTCTCTGTTAATCGTAAAAAGTTTTTTGATGAACTTATAACAGAATTTAAAAAGTTAAAAGTAATATTGTTTTGTTTAGGATATTCAGCAATTGTTTAAACAATGTCCATTTGTTTCAACAATTTTGTTTTGCCTATAAATCGTGAAAAGTTATCATTTTCTGAAATTAATTTCTCAGGCAACGAATTTTTACTTTTGCTAATGTTTAAACAATTAGTGTATAAGTTAGAATATAATAAAATATACTGAATAATATGCGGTATAGTGTAAGAGATGAAAAAATTTTTCTTTACCTATCTTATGAAAAGACGCAAGTGAATGTTTATTAATTGTTTAAATAATTGATAAACTGCCTTCCTCAATAAATATAACTTTTGGTATTCATTAACTGCATAATTAATTAGCTTTTCAAGATTTACAGGGAAAAAACCTTGCCTAAACAAATAAAAATTGTTTAAATAAGCACCAAATGTCGTTCGAAAATATGTAATTTTCTAAATTCGTTAATTGTGTAATTAATTTCATTAAAAATAACTGTTTACGTATAATGGGGAGAAATTGTTTAAACAAAAATTCTACTTCCAATTCAGAAAAAAATTGCCTGCCTTGCAACTTAATAAAAATGTTAAAACTAAAGAAAGCCTCTCTCTTAAATTAGAAAATAATAAAAAATGCTTGCCTCTCATCACACTAAAATAGTTAAAAGTAAATCATCTGTCCCGCTTCACTTCAATTTAAACATTAATTCAAATATTTAAAATAAAAAAGAAACCCCTTATCTAATTCAGGAAACAGCAAAATAAAAACTTAGCTTAATGCCAATAAAAAGGATAAGGATAATAATTGAATAATTTTATATGATATTAACTGAGTGATATTTAACATGATTGGAAATATTTTTATATTAAAAACTTTAAAAATTATAGTATATAAAGTAAGCTATAATTCATAAAAGTAGGTGGTAGTTGAGAAATAATTCTTCCTAAATTAAAGGTTTTCTATTTTTTAATAATTAATCATGGTATTTTTATGGATTTTTAAATTATTCATATTTTTATATAACAAAATTAAAATAAAGTCAGGTGAATACGCGCCTTGCACGCTCATTTACTGCTAGTCAGATAATAATTCTTAAATTTTTAAAATTATGATTTAGGAATGTGTTTAACTTATAGCACCTTAATAATAAAAATAGGAAAATGAGTTTGAGCATCTTTTAAATCATCTAATTTGTTGCTTGTAACACTGAAATGTATAGATGATGCAGTCGAAAATCAGAAAAGTCTTTACTGTCAAAGAGAGGGTAATTTTATGGCTCAAACGGAATCCGTAATTGCGTTCGAGTTCGTGAGACCGACATTTATTCAATTTATTTCTTATTGCTTATGCTATTCACGCGTAAATTACGAATCGGCCTAAATTGAAGCACCTGCATATTCTAAAAGATTAACCGGCCCTTTTTTACTTTTTCCGACACTTATGAGAAACCTGATGCGAAACAGGCTTCTTAGCCATAAAATACCTATTGGCATAAGAAAGTAAAACCGCCAGATTGTCATTGATCGCATTTTTTTCTTTTGGTAAAATTTTGCTCTCAGACTTTCGCATGATTAGCCTCAATTTCTGTGTAATTTGCCAGATAAACTGACTTTCAATACACCAGGTTTGAAAAAAGTGAAATCCATAGCAAAAAAAAACTGTAGGGAAATTCGCTTATTTTGTTTTTGCTAACTTTTCACATATATTTATCCATGCAGAATTAAATGCGAATTTCGAAAGTTAAAAGCATTCCAAGTTTATCATTTACAAGAGTCCACATTTTAAGTTTCAAATTATTTTAATTTAAAACAACGATTTAGTTTCGAAATTTTAAAGTATTTATAATTTGGAACTTTTTAAGTCAATAGTATTATAAACTCGATTGATTTAAATAAATAGAATAAAATAAATACGATCTAAAGTCTACTTTCCGGCCATTCCAAAGTAACGGATGGGACATTTGCACGCATAAAAACTTGAAAAATCCTTATTTAAAACAACTGTATCTTGGTTACGCTACGCTATCTGTACAATGATGCACGAACTTCTTAGTTTTCAGATATTAAAATTTTATTAAATTGCATAATTATCATGTTATAAAACGAAAACGAGGGTAACGGATGGGACTCGTACGGGACTCACTTCCGGACTTACTTTTCCTTTCAATCAGAACTCTGCGAATTGAGAATAGTTATAACACCAATTTTTTGTGATGGATCTGTCTGTTGAAGTTTTCTTTTTATATATGTCAAGTTCGAAAATATGTGAATTAGAATTTTGGATAGAATTCTTCTTTTGGGTAACGGATGGGACACAACAAGGTAACGGATGGGACATGTAATATCAGGAAGTTAATTTGGAGGCTTTACAGGTAATATATCTTCAAGATGAACTAAGAATTGAAAGGAGTAGGATTTAAATAAGTTATCAAAGTTTGAAATCAATGGAAAATTATATTTTATTGCCAAAAACTCAGGGTTAAAAGTTTATTTTACGTACATTCTTATCAACATCCATATCTATAAAATTAATATTGATATTACACTACTTTTTTATTTAATCTTCAAAATCACTTTCTGAGTATACATTGCTCTATTCTAAACGTATATGTGTTGTTAGGTGCTTAAAATATACTTCAGGTGGTCCGCAAGGGAAAATTGTGAGTTCATGCAGCGTAGACTTCGAAGTTTGCCCAACAACAATACGATAATTGTCAAATTTTTTGAAATGATGGAATGCGCTTAAGCCTAAAACAGTCTTGCATTCTTTGAGTGTCACTTGCACTTTTAAAACATTATTCCACCTCGCATCAAAAAATTTTTGATTCTCTAAGGTATCTTCAGTCGTTACATAAAAAACAGTCATTTTTACAAAATTTTTTCGCAACAAGATAATCATCTTTGCCGAATTTGGCCATCTGCTCTTTTTTAGGAACTAATGCCATTTGCTGTAAAAAAGGCCCACAAATTATATTTTACGAGGGTGGATCAAATATAAACCGGAATTTTACAAATACTTTTCTTAGCCAATCGCAAGCACTCTCACAGTGTAGGTTCTTGTAATGTAGTGTATT
>NC_046661.1:147325604-147329270 GCF_010883055.1 Belonocnema kinseyi | reverse complement strand
AATAAAAAGTATTAATTTTCAATTAAAAAAGATTACTTTAAAAAAATAATTAAATTTTCAACCAAATAGTTGAATTTTTAACAAAAATAAATTAATTCTGGACAATAAATACGATAGTAGACTTTCTAATTAAAAAACTTGAACTTTTGACCGAATAAAATGACTTTTGAACAAAATAATTAGATTTTTAACAAAGTAATTTAATCTTCAACCAAATAGTAGATTTTTTAACGAAAAGAGATGAATTCTGAACCAAAAATATAATAGTAGACTTTTTAGTTAAAAAGAATAAGGTGTCAAGCAAAAACAGTTGATTTTTCTAAAAGTAAAAATAAATCTGGAAAATTCCCGGTTTTCAACCAAATTTCCATCTACTTCTGGCGCTCAAAATTCCAGTTTAATTACCGGTTTTCCCGGGCAGTGGCCACCCTAGTTTCTATTCAGTATTTCTGATTTCCCTAGAAAAGCTTCTTAATATGGGTATTTTTTATTTTAATGATATTAAAATATTTACATAATTTGAAACTATTTTGCATAAAGCTGGAAATCTGAAACTTAGGACTCAATCAATTATTTATATTACCTTCTTTAATTTGCGTTCAATTATTGAGCCTGCAAGTGATTTAACCCTTTCGGCATACATTTTTCAGGGAAATGAGTTTTCATGATAATTCGTAAATAGGGGTTTTTGGGGTCGCTAATCACGAATCCGAACTCAGATTTTTAAAATTCAAAATTGCGGATCCAAAATGGGGTCCAAAATTTGGAATTTTTTTTTTTTATTGGTGTACAGGGGTTTTTGGTATCTCTGATCACGAATCTGAACTTAGATTTTGGTCATTTAAAATGGCGCGCCAAAATTCAAAATATTTCTAAATTGTTTTTTGAAAGTTGGCACAGGCAGGGGGTCGCTGATCTTGAATCTGTATTCAAAATGACAAATATTTAGAATATTAAAGTTTGAAAAAATATACACCTACTCACCTAAAACATGGATTAGTACCAATTTTCTGGATTTTCAAAATCTAAATTCAGATTCGTGATCAGTGACTCCAAAAATCCTTGTACACTAATTTTTATATAAATCCAGAAAACTTTATTATTTTGACCGCCATATTGTATCCGTCATTTTGGATTTTCAAAGTCTGATTTCAGATTCGTGATCAGCGACCTCGAAAACCTCTGTATACCAATTTTCAGAAAAAAATCCAAAAATATTCCAAGTTTCGGGCGCCATCTTGGATCCACCATTTTGAATTTTCAAAATCTGAGTTCATATTCGTGATCACTGGCCCCGAAAACCCCTGTATACCAATTTTCAGATTAAATCCAAAAATATTCCCAATTTTGGCAGCCATATTGGGTCCGCCATTCTGAATTTTCAAAATCTGAGTCCACATTCGTATTCAGCGACCCCAAAAATCCTTAAGTACCCATTTTCATAAGGATATAATCGACAGTTTTTTCAATAATGAATTTTTTCAACAAAAAAGGCTGTTTTTACCTTTGTTTATAAGTATTCACAATTTTTTTTAAAATTTAGACCCTTCACACAGAAATTTTAATTTTCTATCATCCTGCGAGCATGGAATTAAAAAAAATCTGTGTAAGATCCAATAAAAACTACTCTGAAATCGCAAACAATGATATGAAAAAAGGTGGGAATACGGTATTCCCACTATGCCGCAAAGGGTTAATTTAACTAGTTAAAAATTGAATGCAAATTGATATCTATGGAACTTACGTGATGAATTTTGTCTTCTACAGGGAATCTTTCTGCTGTATATGTACGTGGGAAGCATTGCTGTAATTATAAGCATTTACCTCTGGGTCTTGATAGACAGTTGCGGTAGTCTGGGAAGAAATGGTGTTGGGATTGAAATGGACGATGCGGAACTTGGTGGAGCATCTCTCACAAGATTTGGGTCCCTCAAAAGGGCCCATATTTCAAGATCAAGAACCACAACTACCAGTTTTTACATTCGCGTTGGGGCCTTACGTAAGTGTGCCAAAATGTGAAAAATATAAAAATAATTGTAATAGAAAGAAAGAAAACTTTTCAAGGAATCTTTATTATCATCAAATAATAACAGAAATCCTTAACATCTTTTTTGCCTATACGGGGCTATGAATTTAACATTTTTCAAATAAAATTTTTTCCTGAATATAGATCTTCTCCTTCGCTCGGCTGGGAATCGAACCACAGAACTTCCGATTGCCGGTCGGAGAGATCGTAAGAAGAATCCTTTTTCAGAAATACACGCATTACTTTACTAGGTGAAAAAGGATTCAAATTTTTCAAGAAATCTGTATTAATATTAACAAAATAACAGAAACTTCTAATATCTTTTCAAACTAAGGAAAAAAACCTGACCGGCAATCAGAAGTCCTGTGGTTCGATTCCCAGCGGAGCGAAGCAGATCTTTTTTCAGAAAAAAATTTAAGTTAAAAAATGTTTAATTCATAGCTCTATCTAGTCTGGAAAGACGTTAAAAATTTCTGTTATTCTCTTATGATAATACAGATTCCTTGAAAACTTTTAAAACGTAACACCTGGAAAAATAATACGTGTATTTCTGAAAAAGGATTTTTCTTTCGATCTCTCTATTAGCTTAAGGGAAAAGTACCCGACGGGCAATCGGAATTTCTGTGGTTCGATTCCCAGCGGAACGAAGGAGAAGATATTTTTCGGTCAAAATTTAGTTTTCAGAAAGTGAACTCTAATAGGAACTACTACCGCCCTAAATTGTCGGAATGACCAGCGAAAGTACTATTACTATCATTGCTTACAATGAAACGGGATTACTTGTTCGAGAAAGGAGCGAAAAGCTTTTTTGAAAAAAAAACCGTTAGAAAGCGTAGGAAACTCATGAGAAAAAATTCAAATTAACAGGACGCAATTCTCAAAATCTTATCTTTAATTTAAGCGGATAAAACTAAAAAAATATTCACGGTTTCCTAAGATATGACAACAAATGTCCAAGCGTATCTGCTTCGATTTTCAGCCGGCGATGACCACTGACAGACAGGCAGCGACTGAAACTTTGCGTAGAGAACCCGTGAATATTTTTAAAGCTTGTTTGACTTAAATTAACGATAAGACTTCAAAGACTAATTGTTATGAATTTGAGATTTTTTACAACTTTCCTAGGTCATGCTAAAAGTTGAATTTTAGGTACAAAATTCGAGAAATTCTTGCTTTAAAAAAAAAACTATTCACATAGTATATTCTCTTCAAAAGTTAAAAAATATCTCTATTAGAGCTCACTCGACAAAAAATTTGCTAAACTTTTTAACAGTTCTTTCAAAAAGTTTATCCCTCCTTTTTTGACGATTACTCACTTTTTAAGGTCAGCACTGATTTTCAATAGTACTTTCATTGGTGTTACCGGCAATTTAGTGCAGGAACTACAAGTGGTCGTTTGATTTTAATTAAACTTTGTTCAATTATACTGTTATATAAGAGACATTTGATGCCCAAAGAAGGTTTGAAATTATCGAAAATTACTGGTGTTACTCCATGTTGAATTTCGGCATCACATTTTTTTTAAATTAAGGGCATGTGACATACGAGGGTAGTTCAATAAGTCCTTAGAATGAAGTATAAAAACAATTTTTTTTTGGGTAAATTTTTTTTTATTTTTCAACATAATCTCCTTGGAGCTC
>NC_046661.1:147323266-147325504 GCF_010883055.1 Belonocnema kinseyi | reverse complement strand
CAAAAGCCGCTTACAGAAGCAAAAGACGCGGTAACCCCATCAGAAACGTCATCCTTCTTCATGACAATGCCAGGCCACATACGGCAGGTGAAACGAAACAAATACTGGAGGATATGCATTGGGAAACCCTTGAGCATCCTCCATACAGCCCGGATATGTTTGCGCCCATGAAAGATGCACTTGCAGGATTGCGATTTGACAACTATCAAGATGTTGAGGAATTCGTGCGCAATTGGTTGATGACTCGACCTCAAAGTTTCTACGAGCAAGAAATTAATAAGCTTGCAAACCGCTGGAAAAATGTGTAGAGCGTGAAGGAGACTATGTAGAAAAATAATTAATAGTATTTTTGTATTGTTTTATAAATAAATAAATATTAAAAAAGAATTCCGGTTAATATTTGATTCACCCTCGTAAGTTTCAGTGAAATAGTCTAGTCAGAAAATTATATGATAAAATGTTTACATTAATGTAAATTACAGTATGATAAATGTGTTTATAACTTATCAAAATATGGATGAAGTAAGGTCAGAACAATGAACAATAATAATTTCACAACTTCACTGAGTTCAAAAAGAAACTAGATAGTTTGTATCAGCTCATTAACAGAGTTATGGTATTCGTAAACTTAAGATGTACTCTTAAATAGACTTCAATCCCTTTGCAAATAGATTAACTTATTAGGAATAGTGTATTTAATTTAATACGTACGATGTTCCTTGAATCTTGTAAGTAGAATCTGACCGAATTATAATAGTTAAGAATATCCCTGGAAATCAAATTCTTAAACATTTATAAACCACTTTAAATACAAAAGGTTTGAAGTAATTTCAAAATTCTTTCGCTTCCCTTCTGCAGAATTCACCATGCAATTTTAGAATCTCTTAAGCACCGTCATTAGGGTAATGGTCAGACGAAAGGCTTTGAAATGCCAAATGTCCCATCCGTTACCACCCTCCTATGTCCCGTCCGTTACCACTTTTTTCATATTCTCCAAGTATTATAAACATTTTTAAATTAACTACGATGGGTATTATCTTAAACTAATTTTAGATCTCAAATTTTTCATCTTTCAGTACATACTAAAGGAAAGAAAAGAAACTTTTCTATTATTTTGCTAACGGATGGGACCACTCATACCGAATCTTAGAAGTTCATAAAAAAGGAATTGCAAACCAAACAATTTTTCTGTGTTCTATATGAATAATCAGACAAATAATTGTATATTTCATGCAATTTTTTACATTAACAATCCAGTACTTTTACTAGTTAAGACAAGTCCACAAAAATTGCATAAAAATCATAGGTACTTTGGGTCACTTGATGCCCTGAACAAACATTGTTAAAAAATAACCTAAAAACTAATATTTGGACCAAATTTGTTCTGTTCCGCAAGTAATGAAATATATAGTAAATATCTGAATTGTTAAATATTGCTATTTTTAACATTTTTATGTTAATAGTTTGGGTTATCTTATTTTGGAATGGCCGTTTCCCAAAAATATTTTTAATTAAGTTTTAAGCCAGGGGGACCACTCAAACTTACAAAAAAGATTCCAGGCTATTTCCCGGTATTCCTGGTTAAACTTTTTTATTATTTTAGAACTCCAAGATATATGTTGTAAATTATTGTAAAAAAGAGTCGAATGTTTCAGAGAAAATTTGACTTTTATGCTGAAAAAGATTTATTTAAGAAAAAGGTATTTATAACGAAGAAAGATGATTTTTAATCAAAAAGTTACACTCCAAATCAATTAATTAAACTTCAAGCAAATGAGACAAATTTTCATTAAAAAATTGAATTTTTAACCAGATAGTTCAAAAATATCATTTGAATTAATTCTAAACCCAAAACATAATAGTAGACCTTTCCAAATAAGAACAATTAATTTTCAGCCAATTTCATCTAAAAGGGATGAAAGGAAACATTAGAAAACTAAGGCACTCCACCTTAGAAAAAAGTTAAGTTAAAAAAAAAAAAAACGAAAATAAATATCTTTTTTAACTAAAATGAGATAGTAGACTTTTCAATTTGAAGGAATTAAATTTCAAACACAAAAGAGAAAGTTTTAACATCAACAAAATTATTTTTCTACCAAAGCATGCATTTTTAATTCAAAAGGATGAATTACCTGTTCAGAAAGACGAATTTTTTTAAAAATAGTTGAAGTTTTCAAAAAATAAATCAATTTTCCACCAAATAGAAGAATTTTTAGCCAACAAAGATATATTTGGAAT
>NC_046661.1:147303014-147323166 GCF_010883055.1 Belonocnema kinseyi | reverse complement strand
ATATATCTAGTCGGGAGTGGTGCTGACTGAAAACAGATGATTTGGAGCGATTCGCGCGCCATCTGTTGGTCATTCTAAGGACTTATTGAACTACCCTCGTTTTATCGAACTACCGCGCTTTTCTGCTTATTGAATTCTCTTTGAACTTAAGAACTTTTTTGTAAATAAAATATCGAACTGAAACTTTGGAAAATGTATCAAAAGACCATAAACCATCTTTATGTACTTCATTTGAATAGGAATTTCACTAAAAATTATGTATTTTATGTATTTAAGTGGCACATGCCCTTAACTCTATTTCTGAACATCGGAAACCGTGCAACGAATTTTAATCAAACTTGGACGTACTATAGACAAAAATATATGCTTTGATATCACAGTATAGTATTTTTTAAAATTTTTATCATAAAAATTTCACACAATTTTTTAGTTTAATTTTTCGTCAATATTTCACATTTTTTCTCAAAAAGGCCTTATATCTGTGCTAAAGCTATCTATAAATAATGTATAGTGCATGAGAATAAATAAAAAAAGCTTATTACGTTATAAACAAATTAATCAAGAAAATTTGTTTTTCATATTTTCTAACTTATTGGAATCTAGATTTTTGTTATACAGTGTGAAGGAAATTAATATTTTATTATGAATAATTGAAAATGGATGCTACTTGGTAATTATTTAAACAATTTTTATAAACAAATTCACAACTAATAATATATTTCTGATGACTCCTTGCTATAATATTTTGCGAATTTACAAGAATTATTAATTACTTAAACAATTTTCATAAACAAATTAAGTGTTTGGCTAATTTTCAACTTTTTCTTTCTTCATAAATATTATTTATTTAAACAACAATTGTTCTCGATGGGGAAA
Source organism: Belonocnema kinseyi (assembly GCF_010883055.1). Taxonomy (NCBI): domain Eukaryota; kingdom Metazoa; phylum Arthropoda; class Insecta; order Hymenoptera; family Cynipidae; genus Belonocnema; species Belonocnema kinseyi. The sequence continues at coordinate 147,322,290 of NC_046661.1, read as the reverse complement.
ATACCACAGCGAAGGTATTTTCCCCATCGAGAACAATTGTTGTTTAAATAAACAATATTTATGAAGAAATTCAGAATTTTTCTATTTTTCAACGAATATGCTCAATTTTTGTTTAAAGAATAAACTAAGAATGTATTTCAGAAGATTCCATTCTATGATAATTTTGTTCTTTATAAAAATTGTTTAACCAATTAATAATTGTTGTCAATTTTAAAAGTATCATAGCAAAGAGTTATTGGAAAGACATCATTAGTCGATTTCGTAAACAAATATTGAGCGTATTCATTGAAAAATAGAGAACCTCTGATTTTTTTATGAATAATGATTAATTCATTAATAATTCTTGTAAATTTGGAAAGTATTGCAACAAAGAGTTATCAAAAAGACATTCTTAGTTAATTGGGTAAAGAAACTTAAGCCGATTCGTTGAAAATTAGGCCAACACTGAATTCTATTCTGAATATTATTCAAATCATTGAAATTTTATTAAATTTGCAAAATATCACTTTAAAGAGTTATCTAAAAAAAACATTTTTAGTTGATTTCGTGAAAAAATTAGCTTATTTGCTGGAAAATCACCAAACCTTTTACTTGTCTGCGAAAATTGTTTAAATAATTAATAACTCTTATAAATTTTAAAACTATCATAGCGAAGAGTCTTCGGAAAGAAATTCTTGATTTTGTTAAAAAATTGTACCTCTTGGTTCAAAAATACCCTAAATCTGTACTTTTTCAGGAAATTTGCTTAAATAATTATTAATTCTTGTGAATTTGCAAATTATCATAGCAAATTAATCGAAGGCATTTTTAGCTAATTCCGAAAAAAATTGAGCGTATTGTTTAAAAAATAGCCAAATTCTGAATTTGCTTTATTAAAATTGTTTGATAATTAATCATTCTCTTAAATCTTAAAAGTATTATAGCAAAGAGTTATCAGATAAATATGCTTAGATGATTCTTTACAAAAATGAAGCTCATTCCTTGAAAAATTATCCAAAATGTGAATTTGTTGATAAAATTCGTTTTAAAAATTGCACAACCGTATCAATTTTCAATTAATCGAAATTAAAAATTGATTTCTCTCACATTTTATACCAAATCTCTGGATTCGATTTTCTTTTAATATTAACAAAATTTTATGTTTGTTTTTAAATAAAAAATTAACTAAAAATTAATTAAAATATCAGAGTTTTATTAAAATTAGTTTTGCCCAGTTTCAGAAATATCCATTAGCCAAAAAATGTGATGCCAAAATTCAAAATGGCAGCTAACATTCAGCATTTGCAATATTTCCAAAAATATTGTGGGCACCAAATGTCCAATATATAACATTGTATTTTTACTCCACTTTAAATGGTATATTTAAATTAAAATAATTATATTATTATATTTTGTAAATAATTTAAATGTTTGTAATGAAAATAAATTAAAATGTATGTGATCCATTCTATAACGGATTCTACTTTTTTGTAGTTTTTGGTCTGGCGACTCTAGTCTTCAATGGACTGGAAATGGCGATGCATTCGATGATGCAAGGGGGATCTTGTCTTAGTGATATCGTTTTTGTTCATCCTGTTCTTCATGGACTCTTCACCTTCCTACAAATGCACTTTCTTTTTGTTAATTCACAAGTAAGTATCCGGCAGAAAATATTAAAAAATGAAAAAATAAAATATCAAATCAAAAATACATTGAATTGAAAAAAATGCATGCATATTCTCACCAGAAAATTTGTTTGAATTCGCAAAAAATTGTGTTTTTTTTTGTTTTTGAAAAAATAATATTTAGAGGTCCCGCAGGTCCCATGACACGTATTTCTCGTTACAAAAAAAAGAGGTTTTGTACATTTTATTTAGAATCGTCATTATTAGATGTATCAAGTTCATGTCTAAAACTTTTCTTTACAATTAGCCATCGAATGCGAATCTAAAATTACTTTTTGAATTTCACCACCATAAGTTTCTAGTATTATTATTGTTTTGGAATTTTATTTTTAAAGAATTTTATCAGCGCAGTACAATAATGAGTCCATGATACTCTCAGGAGTGTGATGGGCTCATAATCGTACTGCGCGCATGCGCATTCGCAGTAGCCCGTGTTCGAAGATGGCAGTATTAACCTAACCTCAAATGTCAGACGTAATAAACTTGTAAGTCATACCTTTGTTACATAAAGTATCGTGTGAAATAAGGAGGCAAACCTATTTGTTACATATCGTCTCAATTACTATTCCTAATTCTAAGCGCTTTGCCCTGGGGTTCCGTTTACACTTACCACTATCAATCTCAAAATTGAATTTTATTCCGCAACACTACTTCTTAAATCTCTTTTAGAAGTAATTTTTTTGGTATTTTATCATATTCTCTGTCACCACCTCTCTCTCTCTCTCTCTCTCCCCATGCTTTCTGCACATGCCTACACACTCTACACAGATTCTCTTCATTTATCCAATACCTACATGCTTTACACCCTCCTCCATTATGAATCTCATAACTCTATTCCATTTACTATCTTTTTTAATCATTTTCAGGTACTCTGGTCACTCCTAAATCTTAACCATTCAATACCAGCTGATGCAAATTGAATCGCGATTTTTTTTATCTTTCCTTTCCTTGCCGTAATCTCTTCTTCTATATTCTGCCACTCTCTATATCTAGCTTGCATACCACATTCAAACCTCATTTCATATTTCTCTTCCTCCCATTTCAAACGTCCCATTCATCCTCTCTTTATCGATAACCTCCCAGACACACGCTTGTGCGATTCTGTTTCTCTATCTCTTTCTTAATTTCGATTCAAAATTCCAGGTTCTCTTCAGTTGCCTGACAATCATTTTCTCTCATCCTATTTCTTCCCTTGGCATATAACCTGAACAGCTCAAACTCAGTCCCATGACCCATCTCAAAAATCTCTCATGCAGAATTTCCACTCTCTTATGCTCTTTATCCCCGAATTTCCAATTCATAACTTAACAATGACCATACTAACATGAGCATCCACACCCAGTAAACGCAGACAGATTCAAAAGAATTAAACGTAATTGGAATCTGGTTTCTGAAACCCCTTTTCTGTGTTTGAAAGGAAGAGACTGATATAAAATTCGAATCCTTCTCTATTGGTGCAATACAACTGAATTCTTAGGTAAGAACAGAGCTTAGGCGTATTGACAGTAACTGAATTCAATGCAGTCAGGGAATACTAAATGTGGAATTTAACCCGATCAGTTTATCGCCTTTTTTGAAACCTTCTCAGTTAATCGTGGGTCGTTTTAGACCCAAGATATTTTAAAATGCTTAATTATCAATAAAAAAATCTGATAAAATTCCTGTACACTCTTGAATACTCCCTCTTTTTGGAAATATAATAAAGATTGCACAAAAATTTAAACAAATATTTTATTTTTAATGGTAAACACACCTACCTCCTGAAAATACAGACATTTACAACAAAATTCATAACTTTAAAAAAAAATTGAAATATTTGAATTTTTCAAATGGCATAGTAAAGTTCAAGAAGCGTGTTTAAAAAAAAAATCACGAACTCGATGGGTACAAAAGAAATGCTTAAGTATTTGGTGTCAATTAGCAGCTTTTTCAAATGAGGAAATTTGAAGTTTCAAGAAATAACTCGATATATTTCTGTTTATACCAATTTTATTTGTGTACAAAATTATACACATGCACTTTCGAAAATATTCATACACTTCATAAAAATTTAAAAACGTACCCTGGCGCTCAAAATGAGTTTGCATCGACATTAAAGTTATCATGGGTCGTTTGAAACCCAACGCGCATTTGATCTGCTCACTGCGAAGGCCAGGCCAGCCTTTGGACACTCAATGCTTTCTAAATGGAGAATCATAGACGCCATCTAGCGTATACTCCGATCCCTAAGATAAGATCATTCATGACGTCACATTCCTTCCAGACACTTTTCAGATAATTAACTTTAACAGTAAACGAGATGAAAAAAGCAAAAAGAAAAATGAATAGAAAATCATAAATAATTATTAGAATAATTATTTATGTGTTTCTATTTGTTTTTTATTGCTTTATTCATAAAAGTGTGTTTCACGAAGAAATAGAAGATCGTTTAAAGAGTTAATTTGCATTTTTTATTTGAACCATATTAAAATAACCTCAAAGCCGGTTCAAGCTTTACAACAGGTGATTACCGGCAACAACAAACATGGTGTTTCGATGGTTGCTAAGGGATATGGGTTTGCGGAGTGTGAGCAGAAGCAACGCTGCGCCATCTAGCGTATACTTATAATACTTCAAGGTCGCCTATATGAGTGGCCAGAACCTGGGCCAGGCTGCTTTCTAATCATTATATTCGGGATTCAACGTAATTCTGATCTACCAAAACACTCATGAATCCAGAAAGTTTCACAAATCAGATTTAAATCCTGGTTCTCTCCTATCAAATTTGAATTCTTTCTTTAATCTTTTTTCATTTACTGGGCACTCTCATCCTCCAGTCGTCCTCGAACCTTCTTTTACCTATACCCCACACTTCTCGCATTAATTTACTAGCGCATTATAATCTCTTCCTCATCTGCAGCTCGGTTCTTCCTCTAGCTTGGTACCAAAATCCTAGATAGCAAAACCCCTCCACCCTCTAACCATCATTTTTATTTTTGAACATATATATTTTTAGTCTTATTCATTATCACTGTTAGACCCTTTATTCTGACATACTCTCCGAACACTTTGCTCATCAGATTCATCCCTCTTTTGTCATCCGCTACTACTGCGTCGTCTGTATATACTAGTGAATACACTTTGCCTGTTCCTAATATTGTCCCATCTTTCCCTTTTAATGTGTCCTCTTTTTAATTGGTTTATTCTTTAACAATTCAAGGTTCTCGTAGAGAGATTTGGACTAGCAGCGAGATTTGGTTTTACTCACCTGGCTGCAACAAATATTGCTGTGTGGGCTCGCTTAGTAATTTGGGATTCTGCTTTAGAATGGACTTATTTTGTCCATCTAGCTCAAAGAGGTCTTCAAACTTCTTCCTCCCCTTTACATCTGCGAGGGTTTCCTCTTTCTTTGACGAGGCACACGAGAGATGTTCTAGGTCCTCAAAAATAATTTAATATTCTACACATAATTAACGATTGCATTTCATAAATACAATAACTGTATTTTTTCTTTTTAAATTAGGCGAAGAAGTCATTAGTGATGATGTTTACAAAACGTACGAACCAATTTCTAAGGAGCAAATTTCTCAAGTTGTAGCTTTGCAAAATTGTCTAAATGGCAGTTCTCTGGGCCAGTTGTGGACCTCCAGTTTACCTTATTTATACCCATTTATTGTTCAGTTCAGGTAAGATATTTTTTATACTGAATGTAAATTATCCTGCTAAATTTATTATTGAAAATCAAAATAATAACTTCTTGTAAACTACTATACTTCTTGTTAAAAACTGTCCTAATGCATTAACTGTATGTATCATTATTATGAAGAAGTACGCCTTATCCAGTATATACCACTCTCCCTATATAAATTCAATTTTTTAGTTTAATAGCGGCAGCTGTGACTTTTGTAATGGGTCAAAATGTTGGACGCGGTCGTCACTCACATAAACACAAATTTCACAGCAGTGAGTATTATTTATATAAAAATTATTAATTTAATACGATGTATCTTAAAAATAATTCCTTTTTTCAATTGAGTGGGTTTCAAGGTTGATACGCCTATTTTTTAAAGCAGGAAGCACCTAATTAAAAAGATATTCTCATTATATACTACGCAATTAAAACAATTTTTCAAATGTTTAAAAATATATTATTATTGAAATAATAATTGATAATTCACGATCATGAAACGTTAAACCTACTTCCGTAGGCCATGAGAGGCCGACGAGCGGGAGGTTGGTTAAAGACGCGTAGAACTGTTGGGGTGGATTGAAACTTTCGCCTCGGAAAGAGCGTGAAAGAATGATTGCCAGCTTGCCGCAGAAACGGACTTTTTAACAGTTTTAATCATTTTAAAAGTTTTTGTTGCGCCAAAAAACTTGTTTGGTGCTGCCTATTAAAAAGAGAAATAAAACTGATTACGGAATGAAGTCGTAAGTACACCAAAACCTCGGTTTCAGTCCAGGGTTGGGGGTTGCCTGCAAATAACCTTTGCCACGAATCGGATAGATCTAGGTGTAAACAGTCAGGGTCGTCTAAACCGTTTCCAATTGGAATATATAATACTGCGCAGTTTACGCAAGGGAATACCCGCGCACTGCGCCTTTCCACGACGCTGCTGGCGCTTTTCATGCACGAGCGGCAACTTCCGCTCATCAATGTAAAACCGAAACAGTGGTCAAAATTAGAAATTTACTACATATTCTAAAAAAAAATTCATCAAAATCCGTTAAGAAATAGAGGCTGTAGAGGATTATGAATGGTAAATTCCTGATTATTAGTATTTTTGGGGGTGTCACGTTTTATTACGATAATATTAATTAAAGAATATTAAAGTATTCTGGAAATTCGGTAAAAAACAAGGTTCAAAAAAACATTTAAATCGCAATTCTTGACTGATTGTAGATTTTTTAAAGGAATAATCGGCGTTCAGTTTGATACAGATATATTATATGTTAACCTGATAAACAAAATATATAAACAAATGTACAGTGTCGGAATTTATAAAGAGAAAAAAAGTATGTTTCTCTTCATTTCACTTAGTATGTTGGCAGTAATATTTAGTAATCAAAATTTGTCATTCAACAAAATAAATGTCAAATAAAAAATCGGCTCTTACAAATTTCTCTAAAATTTAATAATAAATTTTAAAAATATAGAAATTGTTCAAAAACTGCGGTCCAAATGTTGTTTTGAATCTTGTGATATGGCTATACCCAACTGTGTGCGTCTGCAAAAAGGGATCTCGTAAACTATTAAGACGTTAATTCATTCATTAAAATTGCCCCTTCCCATGCTTTTCTTTCTTTCGCATACCTCCTTTCCTTCCTCCCATAATTCCCTTCCACTCATTATCCCTCGCTTACATTCTCCTAATATATCTTCCCTTACTTCACCCTCCACTTTCCATCCCTTCCACTATTTTCCCTTGCCCTTCCTTTACCTATTATCTTGCTCATTGCAACCACTACTTTGCCACCCCTCACTTCCCCTTCCCAGGTTACCCTAACTTTCCTAATAATACCCCTCTCCGCACTTTTCCACCCTTCCCCGTCCTGCCCCTTCCGGCGAAAAAGTACAATGGACAGACGGACGGACACTTGACCGAAACTATAAGGATTTCTGCTTGTTGCTCCGGAACCCTAAAAGGGGATTAAAATTTAAGATATTTATTTAAATAAGACAAAAATTACTTTTAAAAACTCATTCACAGTCAAAGAAGTGGCAACGCACGGCAGAGTCAGCTGCGATGGATCAAGCAAAGGTCTCTTCCTCGGAATTCTCTGCATGGTTGCTGGAATCGTCGTGATTCTCATCTTTTTGGTAGTCAGAGAAGATGAAAATTTTCCTCCAGCGACGCTATCCTGGTTGACCTGTGGAACCCTCATTGCTATCCTGAGTCTCAGTGGTTTGATGACAGCTAGTGGATTGGTTCAAATTCGTCAAATGTCGATTGTAACGAGAGCTCCAGCAGCTCTCGACAATTTACTCTCAAACGTTTCACTTTTCGGAATCCAACTCTACTCCGTCTTCACAATTGTCGTTTGCATCTGTTCCCTAAATTGGACAGAAAATGAGGAGTCTCAAGGAAGATATATAATGTTGCTCTCTGCATCAGTTCTTCAGCTAATTCAGAGCTACGCTCAAAGTACTTTAATGGCAGAAGCTTCCAAAAGGTCCTGCATCACTAGATACCAGATGATGGCGAAACCAGCAAGGCAGGTCATCACCTTCCTCCTTTTTAGCAACGCTGTTTTGTGGGCATTCGATACAGTTATCACACATAACTGGATTTCTCAGGAACTCCAACTCAGGTTCTTTGGTGTCCTCGCTTGGGGAATCATCTCTAGGATCGGACTTCCCTTGCTCATTTTTTACAGATTTCATAGTTGTGTTTTGCTTCTGGAGGCCTGGAACAAGTGCTACAGGACACCGAGAGGAGATCATCCGCTTAACTGACGACGCGGAAAGTCCAGAGGGCTTAAATCCAGGTTGGTTAAGTTTAATTCAATTATTGGATCTATTTTACTTCCAACCTGTATAAAAACCAATTTTTTAGATGGGAAAATTTGCAAATATGATCTAGTGAAGGTTAATACTACTCCACAAAAAATAGGGAAGAAAAATGATAAACTGGATTGAAGTAGATAAATTTGTTAGAGAAGAATTCGGGATAATAGGAGGAAAAACATAACAATAGTGGAACAAGATAGAAAATGAAAAAAAAAGAATTTCATAATCTTCCTCACCTCCCATACGATCTCACCCCTATTCCTCAGCCTGTCTCCTACTTCCCCTCCTATAATTCCGCCCTTCCCTCCTCCCACCCTTACCCGGCATCCTTCGACTACATCTCCAACTTGTCCTCACTTCCCCTCCTTCACCCCTGCCTGTCACTACGACCCCACTAACCCATCCTTCACTTTTCCTACATCCTCTCCAATCACTTCCTCTACCGGGAAAAAAGCAAGAAGGAGGACTGACACTGGACCGAAACCATAAGATTTTCTGCTCGGAGCTACGAAACACTGAAAAGTTATAAACCTGGATATGAAAGTATAGATAGAGAAAAGTAAAATCAGATAAAAGGTGATAAGGGATAGAAAATGATAACACATCTGGAAAGAGGAATAGGACAAAGTGATAAAGTGGGATAGAAAAATATTTTATTATGTTAGGATGAGGAGTAAGTGATAAAACGGGGTGAAAAGATACTGAATGTCTTGTTTCTATTAAAGTTTTTCCATACAAAACTATAAATCTTACAACAAATAAACAACATTAACACAATTGTTTTGTTTATTTCTCCAGATCAAAACTGAGACACCATCGCAGAAAAATGACCTTGAGGTTCCAGAAAAGTATCCGGAATCCGCGACGCAGAGGATCAAAAACCCCTCTCTGCAAAAACTCGGTAACCTTGGAAGCAACTCCATACCTTCATCCCTATATGGAAAGTGCCAGTTGGCTTTACCTGGACACGGATCCTACTATTCCGATCGACCAACCCGTGATGCATCCTCACAATCTGGATTACGCGATGCCACCCCCCAGGAGAAAAACAAATTGCTCCCAATTTCATCATTGCCGACATCGTCGAGTAGTTAGCGACCCTGGCTTCAAGAACTGGAATATCGCGGAACCCTCAGCCTCTGAGTTGAAAAAACACCGGCGAGTATCCAGTTTTAATGAGGAAGCTGTTATCTGTCTCGAGGAATCGATGAACAAACAAAATCAAGAATACTTCTTCAGTGAAGATACGAGAACCTCCACCTTTAGAAAAGTGCCATGGCATCCCTACTTGCACATGCTAAAAATTCGACCATCTTAAAAAAGCCGATATCTGCTATGATGGACCTAGAACGCTTACCGACCGAGCAAGGTTCTATTTTGTGCTAAATTACTGACTGTAGGTAACTTTCATTTGCCGACCATGGAACTATCATCTAATATTGGTTGTCCACCACTACTCATAAATTAATTAGTTTAAGTACGGGAAATTAAAATTGATGAAGCCCAGCCGCGGAAGATCCAGTGAAGTAATTGTGACAGGAATTGGCCTATAAGTCTTCTATCCTATAGCTATACTGCTGAAGACAAGAGGATGTTCTAATTTTTTTGTAACATAAAAGGATAAACCTAAGAATAATTCTTTTTCATGTTGTAATTAATTTATATGATGGATTTGATAGCTTGAAGATCCTGAATGCTTATTTTAGGGTCATAATTTATTTTGTACAAAATTTTATGTCTATACGTTTTACGATCACCATCTTTGGTTCGGAATTTTCGGAAGATATTTTTTCGTTTGAAGAACACTGATACGAAAGAGTCTATTTTCCATTTTGAACGATTTTAATTTTAAAATTCCTCCTGAATTCTGAACCATGATTTGTGAGTTTACGTGCAATATGTAGTTTAATTCTCTAAAGCATTCGAAGATATGTACAGAATATTATAAATAAGTAATAGAATATATAGGATATAAGTATTTAATTTTTTAATTAATTACGTGGAAGATTTGTTTGAAGCTGATCTAAAATTTGGAAGCGCATTACAAGAAGAAATATAAATTAAGATATTCCAGTTCCACTGTCATGACCAGCCATTGATTAAATTTACTTATCTTATAATAACCGCATCTCTAGATTTTTAAAAGTTTTTTCTTTCCACATCTTGTTCTAGTTGAAGAATTGTGAAGATTTCTATACATATTACAGAAAGGACGTTTATATTTTAGAGAATATTATTGTAACTTGTGATAGGTTCAATAATAAAGTAATTAGTTTAAACTTATTTGTATTTTTCTGTAAATATTTTTTATTATTTCCCATTTCCGTGGGTCAGCTCAACATTTTTTTTATACGAATTAGATGTATAGTATTTTTACTTTTAACTTTTTTCTACGTTTTATCTTTGTATATTGAGTAAATTAAGTGATTTCCAAAAAATGGATGACAGAATGTCCTGTGTCGATCAAACATTACTTTATGAAAGACATAAAGCAACAAGAGACTAAAGTGAAGATATTGATAATAACATTATGGTGATTTTTCACCTTCTATTAGAACTGTTTATAAGTGGTAATGGATGATAGAATAATGAAGATGCGTGAAATTGGTAGTACTGTGGGCATCTTAAAGGAACAGGTATATGATATTTTTCATGAACATTTAGGAGTGAGAAAGCTATCAGCAAGATGGGTGCCGACTTTAGGCGTCGCGTCATCACTGTGGATGAAATATGGATACAGCACTGCACCACAAAAACCAAGGAACAGTTCAAATGATGGCTCCCCAATGTTGCCAAGAGTCGAATTTGCACCAAATAAGGAGAAGGCCGTTATTTCAGCCGCGAAGGTTATGGCGACTGTCTTTTGGTATTCGCAAGGAATAATCTTCATCAACTATTTGGGAAAGTGTAAACTATTACAGGTGTATACTACAGGGTTTGTATACAAAATTTCAGAAACAATTTTTTTCTGACGTAACGTCGCCTCCGAGCGTTTGTTAAAGCTAGATTGAGTTTTAAGTGGACCCCTATCGTGTGACTCTTTGAAAGCTCGAAATGCTGCAAACAATTGAACAGCGGTACATCAATTTTTGTGTTGGACTGGGGAAATCGACTACGGAGACGTTGGGCATGATTCGCCAAGTGTTCAAGGATGAAACCATGTCATAAACTGTAATTTTAAGTGGCACAGGCTCTTCAAAGATGGCCGATACAGTGTGGAGGTGTGCACATGATCGCAGATCGAATTGAGATTGATAAGATGAGATTGCACCTCATTATCACTAATAATTTGGCGATGCGGAAAATCTGCACCAAACTCGTCCCGAAGGTGACGAACTACCTCACGCAAAACGGCATCGCGACGATTCACCAACCCAATTACAATCCCGACTTGGCCCTATCAGACTTTTTTTGATTCACCACCATGGCGCCCTAAATGTCGCCAAAGAAGCTGGTTCGCGTACCCTTAAGAAGCTTCCCTGTTCCTCCTAGCAAGGACCCATCGAGTCGTGGGAAAGCCGCTGCCAAAAGTGTGTCGACGCTCAAGGGATGTACTTTGCAGAATTTTAAGGTTTTGTAGCAATATCTGAAATAAATCTATTTTTCCCCAAATTTTACTGATACTTTTTATACAAACCCTGTATGCATTTTAATTTGACCGTTTGAAAACTGAGACACAAGAAAAACATCCAAAATTGACCAACCAAAAAATCCTGTTCAATCATGACAACACACCAGCGTACTAGGATGACAAAGACGTCCTTCTTTGGAAGGATATGTCCTTCTTTTTCGATGGTTGTCCTTCTGTTTTTGTCCAATATTTTCTTTCAAGATTTTCATCATATTTCGCGTTTTTTATTGCGCGGAACTAAATTTTGTTCACAATTTCCGAGGGATAAGCCTGAGGTCGAGGGGAATAACGTTTGATATATATTTGTTTACCGCGATGGCTCGTTCAAAAGTGAAAAAAAATGTCAGACACATTTATTTATATCTGGTTTACCAATTGAGAGTCCGGATTGCATAACGAACTTAGTGCGTGGTATCAGCCAGCCTAGTAGGCAAGAGAGGGGATAACGCGTTGTTACGGGCCGAGTGAATTGGACAAATTATTTTTAGACTGCCGTCATGTCCAATCAACTCGGCCCGTAGCAACGCGTTACTCCCTATCTTGTCTACTATGCTGGGTGCGTCCACGCGCTAAGGTCGTTACGCAACCCGGACGCTCAAGCCGCCGTTTCGGGCCCAGTTACTCTACATGCGGCTATGGTTGGCACAGAGGTGTCACCCCCTTTTTCCAGACCTCATAAAATCCGGAAAATGTGCCTCGAGCAGGTGAACCAAGATCTCCTCGTGAAATTTCAGAGTGCGGAAAATATCATCCGTGTTTCGAGAAAGCAGATTGTCCAGTCTAGTCACCACTGCTACTTTTTCGATGTCTATACAAAAGTTGGTCCAGCTTTCTTGTTTCGCCTTGCGTATTGTATCCTTTATTCATCCCTTATCGTCGTAAATGAGGTCCATAGTTTATCCTTTTTGCCAGTACTGGCATGTCTAAGCCTGTCTCTGGTTTCCCTGCGAAGCCTTTCGCGTTTCTCATTCCACCAGTGCGTCTCCCCAACCTTTCAAACTCTTGTAGGCCTGCAAATAATTTTATAATTAGATTTGATGGCCGGCGTGAAAATCATGACTGCCATCTCCAGAGTGTCCACGTCTCTAATTGACCTGGTCACCTCTGAGAGTGCTACACTCCTTATTTCCATGGAAAATTTGTCCCAGTCCGTTCTTCTTAGATTTCTGGCCTACTTATGGTCCGCGGGTACGATGGATTCCAACTAGAACTCTATCTGTAAGTCATCTGAGAGAGTGGACCCGTCTAAGGTTCTGCCGGTACAGAGAGTGATGTCTATGACCGCTTCCCTGACCGAGTTACGAAACTTCGCCGTGTTACGAATATCTAAATCAGTAATGATTAAATATTCCAGTAGATCATTACCTTAAGAGCCCTCACCTGAGTCTTAGGAATTGGCACAAACAGGAGCTGCTTGGTATCCTCTCTGTGTCTTCTTCCTGAGGCCGATCGTGACTGATTATTCGCCAAGACGCTGTGTTTACTGAGGGGTTGAATCCCTCCAACGGCCGAAGGACTACAGACGGATCTTCCAGCTTACTTTGGAACCACACCGTAGCTCTCGTCATCTTTTAGAGTACCTCAACCCCATCTACCTTAAGATTTGAACATTCTCAAGGCCTTGTCTTGACCACTGTGTTATGCAGCCAAATTTTGATTGCTGGGTGGGCTGCGACAAATACGAAGACCTTTCCCCTACAGAAGGAGGACTCGAATTTTGGCCATTGATCTTGAAACACCTTTTAGAGCGCTCTCCAGGTGACCTCCCTGAAGAGCTCAAATTACTCCATGGCGAGCAGCGAGTCCTGATAGCTCGTATTCGCCACCATCATCGTCAGAGATTTTTTCCTCTGCGCAGATGTCAATCCAGCCCTCGGCGTCTTCCTTTTCGCCAACTGCTGGGCCGTCTTGTGTCTCTTCATAGGCTTAGTCACACCTGTGGGGTGTCCTCTGACCTCCTACCTCTCTTCTGGGCCTCAGTGCTGATTACCGACATTGTAGTCGTCGATGTTCCAGCCCCGCAGCTGCTTTACTAACCTGCTGAGCTTGCCTCCTCAGCTTCCCCTTCAGGGAACCGTTGGTGCCATTCTTATTGTGGGGAAACTAATTGGCCGTTTCCGTTTCCATAGCCCCATTCAAATGGGCCTTCAATCCCTCAGCTTCCGGAGGAGCTGTGGGCACAGCCTCCTGCTGAATTTGTATTAACGGAGAGGCAGATTGGGAGGGACAAGTTAGGTTAGATGCGTTCCAGTCCAACCTCTCTCCACCACCTCCCTTCCTTCTTTCTTTTTTTTTTTAGGTGATTTTGAGTTTTTTGTGTTTTGTTTGTGTGTTGCATATTTGATCCTAGGAGACGCTAGGGAAATAATAGTTCCTTCCTACCAGAGCCCCGCATGCAGGAGTAAGAGTATTAAGTAAGTAAGCATTCAGGGGGAGATCGTAAGATGTCATCTAGAGGCAGTTAGGACACCTTTATACTCCTAAGTGCCAAACTGCCACGGGCACATTGGGTGAAACTCCCAATGAATACCCGTTCGTAGGCCACCATACCAACGGATGGTTGTTTCTTGGTCGCTGTGCGGGCCGTAGGTCATTCCTGTCTCGATTACAAAAACTGGATATCGGTCCGGGAGTGACCTCGTCCCAGGGATCCAGAAGACCCGCGTTACCTAGAGATCCTAATACAGTAGAACTCGTCGGATCGGGACGGACCGGGTCTCCACTTTCGATCAGGCAGGTCGCAGAAACAAATCTAGCTACACCTCCTGGTAGTGACGTATATTAAAATGCACAAGGCCCTAACATTTCAGCGGCCGTTACAAGGCGGTCAATTTTCATGCATACAGCACTGACTTCCGTCGCGTGGAGTCTGCTGCGTTTCTACGCGCGTGCGCCTACCTATCACGGTCAATGGAGAAGTTTACGAGGGGGACTACATCCCTCCGAGGATTTCGATGCGACGTTTCCCAAAGATCTGAATAAAATTTTGTATTTTTTTGAAACCTACCAAAATGCTTAAAACGGTAGTGATGTTTTTCTTCGAAATCTTTAAAAATCTACATTTTGTTCAAGATTCTTTGAAACCTTTTCAAGCTTTCAATTATTTTGGAATCTTTTTAACGCTTCTAAATACATATCTCTTAAACTTACTTGAATTTTGTCCGAATCAATAGAAAGGTTCCTGCTTCAGAGGGCGTTGGTGTTCCCAATACTATTGGTATGGGATTTTTAAGCTTCCATGTTTCGCCACCACGTATGGCACCTGTTTATTTCGTAAAGTCTTTTTAAATATTCTGTTCAAAAGAAGATTTCAAAATAAAAACTCATTTTCAATTTTCCTAGGGATCTTAATTAAGTTTTTATATATTTTTAAACCTTTCCAAATTCTTAAAAAGCTACTCAAGTTTTTGTTCTAAATTTCCAAGAATCTACGTTTTGTTCCAATTTTTTTTAATCTTTTCAAACTTTTAATTATTTTGTAACTTTTTAATGCTTCTAAACATCTGCTAAACTTAACTGAATTTTATCTAAATAAATAATTGTTCAATTTTTTTTCAATTTATTTTCAATTTCCCAGGTCCGAATTAATAATGCTTCACTTTTTATTTATTTTTAAAATTTTGTTATTCTTCTGGAATCTTTTAAACTATTCTGTTTAAAATATTTAAAAATAAAAAATAATTTTCAATTTTCCTAGGGATCTTAATGAAATTTTTATATTTTTCTTAAACCTTTCAAAATGCTTTATAAGCTACTCGAATTTTTATTCTTAATCTTAAAGATCTCCGTTTTGTTCAAAATATTTTGAAATCTTTTCCAGCTCTTAATAATGTTTTGTAATCTTTGCAATGCTACGAAACGCATATCTCTAAAAATTACTTAAACTTGTGTCGGAATTAATAACTTTTCAAAATTGTTAAAAGGCTATTAAATTTTGTTTCGAGACCTTCAAAAATCGATATTGTGTTACAAATTTTTTTACAAAAAAAATCAATTTTTCCAAGAATCTTAGGAAAATTTGTTCATTATCTTAAAACGTTTAAAAATCCTTAAAGGATTCAAACTTTTATCACGAAACCTTTAAAAATCTATACTTTTTTTTACATTTTTTTAAAATCATTTCAAGTTTTAAATTAAGTTTGAATCTTTTCAAAGTTTGCAAATGTCTCCTAAACTTATTCGAAATTTTCCAAATAAATAATTGCTCAACTGTAACGCTCAAAGTTTTATATTTAGCTAAAGATTTTAATTCCAAATGATATTAATTTTTAATTGTTTAAGTCTTCGAAACCTTTAAAAAAACCTTATTAATAATGAACTACAATGAAAAATTTGTACAATAAAAGATTTTAGAATTACACATTGTTACCTGAATGATTTTATAATTAAAAAAGTTAACTTAGCATTTTTTAAAGTTGAAATCAAGCTTATTTTATATTACATTATATTTATCATGTAATATTTCATGTGATTGGATTTTTTTAAATTTTATCATCGAATAAATCAGTATTAACCTTTATCACTAGGAAAAAAAAAGCGAATTTTAATTTTATTATGACTGGAATTTATTCAAACGTCCTCATTTGACTGAGGAAAATAAATAGCAATATGAGCTTTTGTTTAATGATCAACTGCAGATTTCCTTGTATGCAAATGGACAAGGAAACTTAAATCTTTTTCCAGTTAGGTATTTTATAAGTAAGACCAGGAAAGCTTGCATTAATGCAGTACAGTGTCTGAGATTCAGAAGTGAAGAATAAGTTTAATTTAATTTTGCTTAGGGAAAAAATTAAAAATGGTAAATGAAAATAAACAATGAGTCTATTTTAACAAAATAAAAAAAACAAAAATTTTCCTGCTCTATCTATAAAATAAAATATTATAAAATAATATTACAACAGAAAATTAATAAACGTAATTACAGGCGAAACCTCGTTTTGTAATCGAAAATGGGATACTAAAAGGTGAGGAAAAAATTTTCGATATCGGAGATGCTAACTTGGGAGAAAAAATTTTGCAGAGACTGAAAAGTAAACCAGATTTCGTGGGACAGGTAAAATATAGAAAACAAAAAATAAAATCAATTAATAAATTAATTACATAATCAGAACATATTTCTATATGTAAAGTGTTTTCGTTTATCGATTTAAACAAAAGTTTTAATAAAAATATAGTTTTGAAAAAAGTGCTAAGGAAAAAGAATGATTAAATTCACAGAAACTTTTTACTGCAATAATTTTCAGGTGGATGCAGTCACAGGTGAAGAATGCACTTACGGAAAAATGGAAGACGAAAGTGTCCGCTGCTCGTTATGGTTCAGAAAAGAAGGAATGAAACCTGGAGACGCAGTGTGCCTTTTTACTCATAATCACTTGGCCTCTTATATTCCTTGTTTGGCAACATTTTATAATCGAGCAATTTTATGTCCCTCATTTTCAGGCCACTCTTTGGGTGAGCATTTAAAAACATTTTAATTTAAAAAAAAAATAGTTAACCTCACCCCCTTTACTGTCCTAATTTATGGTTTCCATTAAAAATAAGATTTGGTACTTTAAAATAATGGACACTTTTTGTACTTACGTAAGATGCTTCGAAGGTTTTAATTCAAAAAAATTCATAAAATGTAATTCATTTTAAAAATTTCCTGATTTTTCTGTGACCAATTTTTGGTTTTTCCTAACCATTACAATTCAAATACCAGCATTTTAATATTGTAATATTTTTGAAGAGGATCTTTTATAAACGTAGTAAAACAATGTTTTAGATAAAAATTTATCATTTTAAATTTTACTTATTTATCTTAAATAAAAAATTACTTTTCTATCATAAAAGATAATTTTTTAACAAAATACTTTAATTTTCAACCTAATATGATGAATTCTCAAAAAAAGTGTAATAGTTGATATTCCAAAAAAAATGATAAGATTTCATTTTAAAAAAATGAATTTTAAAGCCAAAAAAGACCAATTTTTAACAAATAAAGATTTTTCAATCATGAAAGAAAAAAACTTCAGCTAAATTGTTGAACCCCCAAGCCAAAAGATAAATTTTCTGTACAAAAATTGAATTTTCAATTAAAATTTTTTTATTTTTAGCAAAAAAAAATTATTTTCAGTAAAATAGCTGAATGTTTTAACAAAGACATTCATTTGAAAAAGACCTACATTATAAAAAAGAAGAGATTTTCAACAAAATAGTTCAACTTTCAACCAACAAGTTAAATTTCTGAATAAAAATATGAATCTGTAACAAAAAATTATTTCTTAACAAAGCAGTCGAACCAAAAATTTCTAACAAAATAAATGAACCCTAAAGCAAAGGAGATTAGTTTTTAACCAAGAAGTTGCGATTTTATTCAGGAAAGATGAAATTTTCAACAAAAAAATTGAATCTTCAACAACAAAAAATGTCATTTCTACTAAAATAGATTAATTTTTTAAATTAAAGGTTCGTAGTTTAATTTTCAACGAGACAGTTAAATTTACAACGGAAAAGAATGACTTTTTAACCAATTTGTTGAATTATAAACCAAAAAATTGCATTTTTATCGAAAAAAGATTTTATTTCTACGAAATAAGATGAATTTCTTAGATTAAAAAGATAAATTTAAAAAAAAAGATTTGAATTTTCAACCAAAAAATATTTCTGTTGACCTTTCAATATCAAAAGATAAGTTTTAAACAAGAAGTAAATTTTCTACAAAGATGCTTGAATTTTCAATCAAAAAGGATGAATTTTTTTTTAAATCGTTAAATTTTCAACCAAGCAGGTGCACTTTTATCCAAGAAATATGTAATTTCTACTAAAATAGATAATTTTTTGAATGAAAAATACAAACTCTCGAAAAAATCATTTGTATTTTCAACCAAAAAAGATTTCAGTTGACTTTTCATTATGAAAATATGAATTTTAAACCAAAAGGAAATTTTCTACAAAAATATTTGAATTTTCAACTCAAAAAGACGAATTTAAAAAAAAACTGTTGAATTTTCAGCCAAAAATGATGACTTATTTAATTTTTAACAAATAATAAAGTTTATAAATAAGAAGATAATATTTAGGTAGAAGCAACTGCAAACAAAAAAAACAGAAATACAAGACAAATAAATTTCTAACAAGAATACTATATCAGGGCTACCGCAAAACTTTATTCTAAGAATTCGCTAATTTTTCCCTGACCAATTAAAAATTTATAAAAACTGAGCTGCAAACCATTTGAAGCAATTTTAAGCTGGAAAAATTAAAAATTGAGCGATGACATTTTTTTATAAAATGAACAATTCTTAAATTATAAGTTAAATTATTTTTATTAAAAGCAGTTTTAAAATCCCTAAAAAGGATTCAAAATTTTAGTTTAAAATTTCGAGCATCTAGGTATATGTTGTTTTAGTCTTTAAGGGCATGTGACACAGCTAAATACCTATATTACCGACCTCACTTTTTCCGTTCACTGAATGTTTTTTTGAACCTAAGAACTTTTTTTGTAAATAA
>NC_046661.1:147297248-147302914 GCF_010883055.1 Belonocnema kinseyi | reverse complement strand
CAGCTCGATATTTTATTTACAAAAAAAGTTCTTAGGTTCAAAAAAACATTCAGTGAACGGAAAAATTGAGGTCGGTAATATAGGTATTTAGCTGTGTCACATACCCTTAAAACGGCATTTTTTAAATTAAAGATTTTAGAATTACGGATTTTAAACTGAATGAAGAACAAAAATATATAACAATTTAACTAATTATTTTTTAAAAACTGTTAAAACCAATCTTAAACAGGTTTTTTTCTTCTAAAAATTTATGAAATTCCCGGTCAAAAAATAAATTCACTGTCAGTCCCTTAATTATTTCTTGTATGAATAAATGTAGAAAATAATTATATTGTAGTGAAGACGATATTTCAAATTTCTGAAAAAGAAAAGTCTTAAGTCCAAGTTTATGAACTTCAAATTTGAACGCATTCAAGTCGAAAAATATTGAAAAAACATTGAAACTTTTCAGAAAACTTGAAATACATACTCGAACTAATAAAACCGAAATTCGTTTTCGCGGACGAAAGAGAAGCAATCTTAATTGACCAAATATCCAGAGAAGAAAACCTGGAAATTAAAATTGTTGTATTCAACGAAATTCCTGGATTCCAATCCCTAAGGGAAATTCTTCGTGAGCAGGATTTGAACCAAGTTTCTAATTTCGTCTGCACTAAACCCAAAAATCCTGAAGACGACTGTCTTTTAGTTTTCACTTCTGGATCATCGGGCGAACCTAAACCGACGCTTCATTCCTACAAAGCAGTCATGGAAACTGTGATGATTTCTTTAGAAGTAAAAAAGAAGGGAAACTTAGTCACAATTAATTATTCGCCAATGGGATGGATTTGTGGAATAATTAATATGATTATTGATTTGATGAATTTTGTCAAAAAAATTATTGTACACGAAAAAGGACATCAGCCGGAGGAAGTGCTGACATTCATCGAAAAATATAAGGTTGATATAATGTTAGAGAGCAAAGAATTTGAAATTCATATTTTTATTTTTAATGTTTAGCAGAATTCAAAGAACATACAAATTCTCATAAATATGTTCAAAATGTGGACTTCTTCAAATCAAAAATTAATTTTTATTAACAGGTAACAAGCTTGACTTTGGAATTAAGAATGATTTATCGTTTTTACGTATTCGATAAGCTGCAAAATTACGATACTTCCTCAATAAAATCATTATCTCTCGGTGGAACAAAATTGAAACCAGAAATTATGAAATGCCTCAAACTAATGGTTCCTAACGGATATTTACAATTAGTGTACGGTGAGTAAACTGAAAAATTTCAATTAATATTCAAATTTTCGAATAAATTCAATTTAAGAGATTTATTTAATAATTCTAATATTTAATAATATGAGAAAAATTCCCTAACAATTCCACGTTTTTTTCCAGGTATAATTTTTCATAGTACGGAGCCATTAAAATACTCCGCATTTTTTAAAACAATCGATTTGCAATGTGTATACAGTTTTACAAGTTTATAAAAAATATTGTTTTATTTAGAAAGCTTTGTCGGATTATAATTAAAATCTTGAATATATTCACACGATCGATACTTTTTGTGAAAATTTAAACGATTTTTTTGAAAAAGTCATCCTTTTTTCCTAAAAAAAATTTATACTTTTGTAGAAAATTAATATTTTTTGGTTGAAAATTTATCTTTTACCAAGAAAAATTTATTTTTCATTCAAGAATGAAAAATAATGTTAATCAAATTGTTGAACTTTCAACAAAAAAGATGAATGTTTATCAACAAATGTGATTGTTGATATTTCCAAAACAAAATTTTAATTAAAAACAAAAAACAGTTTAATTTTATACCAATTTATTGGATTTTCATGCCAAAAAGCCTAATTCTCTATAAAACAATTTAATTTTGAAAACGAGAACATGAAATAACAACAAAAAAGTTTATTTACAATTATTCAGTTGACTTTTTTAAGAAAATATTTGAATTTGCAGTTAAAAAATAAAAATTTTTAAAACAAAAAGAAATTTTAATTAAATTTTTTAACCAAAAAACGAACTTACATCTTAAATTATGAATCTTTAACGAAAAAAAAGGAATTTTGAATAAATTCGTTCAAGTATCAACCAAGCAGTGGAATTTTTAATAAACCATTTTTTGGTTCAAAATTCTACTTTTGGTTACAAATTCTACTATTCACCTTTTTGGTTTAAAAATTAATTCTTTTTATTAAAAAAGTCTATTATTGTATTTTTGTTTAAAAAATAACCTCTTTGAATTAAATAACATAATTTCGAAAATTTAACGATTGCTTTGGAAAATTCATCGTTTTTGGTCAAAAATTTATACTTTTGTAAAAAATTCATATTTTTGTGTTGAAAATTGATCTTTTTTGATTGAAAATTAATTCCTTTTATTTGAAAAATCTATTATTGTATTTTTGTTTAAGAAATAATATCTTTTACTAAAAAATCATAATTTTTGTGAAAATTCAACGATTTTTTTTTAAAAAGTCATCGTTTTTGCTAACAAATTTATACTTTCGTAGAAAATTAATATTTTTTGGTTAAAAACTTATCCTTTGGTGAAAAAATCTTTTTTTTTTAAGTTGTTACAGATTCACCTTTTATGTTAGAGAGTTAATAAGTTTGATTTTTTATTTATTTTTATTTAAAAAGCTTTGTCAGATTGTAATTATAATCTTGAATATATTAACACAATCCATTAATTCAAGAATGGAATAATACTACAAACATAATTAATTATTTCTTAAATTCGACCAAATTTTCATTTTATCTTCTTATATTTAAAATGCAGGACATATTTGGAAAAACTGAATGTGGTTACTATATTAAATTAAATTCAAACCGCCTCAAATTCAAAATACATGAATTTTCAACTAAAAAAGATCAGTTTTCAAACGAATATTTGAATTTTGAACTAGAAAATATCAGTTTTTAACAAAAAATCAAATAATAAAATTTTCAGTTAAGAAAAATAACTTTCCAAAAAAAAACAACAAATTTTCAACGAAAGTGATGAATTTTCAAATAAAGTAATAAATCTTCAATTGAAATGGATGAATTTTTAACAAAATAGTTTAACTTTAAACCAAGTAATTTTATTTTCAAACAAAAAGTTGAATTTTCTACAAAAATTATGAATATTTTACTGAAATTCTTAAATGTTGGATTAAAAACATTAATTTTCAAACAAGAAAATTAATTTTCTGCCGAAAAGGATGATTTTTCAATAAAAGACATGAATCTTCGACAAAAAAAGATAAATTTTCAAGCAAATTGACGAATTTTCAACTTTAATTCTGCATCTTCAATTGAAATAAATAAATTTGTAACAAAATATTTTAACTGTTAACAAAGTATATTTTCAAACAAAAAGATTATTTTTTAACTGAAATGATAAATTTCGTACTATAAACAAAATACATGAATATTTAACGAAATATTTTAATGTTAGACCAAAAGATTGATTTTCAAACAAAAATAGAATAATTCAATTTTTAGTTAAACAAATTAATTTTCAACTAAACTGATAAGTTTTTAACTAAAATGTTGGAACTTCAACTAGAATATTTAAATTTTAAATTAAATCCAAATTAATTATGAACTAAAATTATGAATCTTTAACTAGGATAATTAAAGTTTCAACCAGAAAGATTAATTTTCAACCAAGAAGTTTATTGCTACCAAAAAGGATAAATTTCAACAATAAAAAATTAATTATCTTTTGACAAAAAAAATCAATTTTCAAATAAAAATAGAATAATTCAATTTTCAGTTAAAAAAATTAATTTTCATCCAAATTGATAAATTTTTAACTAAAATGATGGAATATTCAATTCGAATATTTACAGTTGAAAGAAAATTTCAACAACAAAAAAATAGTTACATTATTTTGGAAACAAATTGATGAATTTCCAATTCAATGATGGAACTTCAACTTGAATCTTTAATTTTAAATTAAATAAAAATTTATTATCAGCTAAACTTATGAATCTATGACAAGAATAATAATTAAAGTTTCATTAAAAAAAATTAATTTTCAACCAGAAGTTAATTTCTACCAAAAAGGATCAATCTTCAACAAAATACAGGAATTATAAGCTAAAAAAGATAAATTGTCGACTAAAAATTGAATAGTCCAATTTTTAATTTTAAAAAATTAACGTTTAACTAAAGAGATGAATTTTCAACTATGATTATGGAACATTCAATTGCAATAATTGAATTTTACATTTAAAAAAATTAATTTTCAATTTTATTGATGAATTTTTAACTAGAATAATTGAATTCACAATCAAAGATTCATTTTCAACCAAAAAGTTTAATTTGCACCCAAAAGACCAAGTGTCAACCAAAAAAAAAATAATAAAAAAATCGAATAGTTGAAATTTTAGTTACAAAAATTAATGTTCAACAAAGCAGATGAATTTTTAACTTGAATAATGGAATATTCAACTGGAGTAGTGAAATTTTTAGTAAAACAAAATTAATTTTTAAACAAAACAAGTTTTGAATAAAATAATTTCCAGCCGAAGAAAAAAAGGAATTTTTAACAAATAGCTCATTTTTCACCTAAGATATGAATTTTCCACTAAATTGATGAACCATCAATAAAAGAAAATCATTTTTAACAAAAGAGTTTAACTTTCAACCAAGTAACTAAATTTTCATTCCAAAAAGATGAATTCTGAACGAAAAATGTAGTAGTTAATATTTAATGATATTACTTTTCAACATGGGTTAAATTTTAAACAAAGAAGATTATTTTACAACCGAAAGAAACGAATTTTTAACAAAATACATGAATTTACAAGCACATAATTGGATTTTTTAACTAAAAACAAACTAATTTTCAGTTTAAAAATTAATTTCAAACAAAAAACAAAACAATTTTTAACAAAATAGTTAAATAAAGTACTATAATTCTACTTCTACAAATGAAGAATCATTAATATTCAATTTTATATTCCAATTGGAAAAAAAATTAGGCACGATCTCGAAAAAATTTCGATATCTCGACATTTTCCAGGGTTTTCCAGGTATATAAAAATCCCCTTCAATTCCAGTTTTTCCCTATTTTATTTAAAATAATATTCAAATTTTTTTTAAGGATCTACGGAACTGCAAATGTTGAGCCTAATAAGCAAAGCCAATGACGATAATTTTGAATCTTGTGGTTTCATATTTCCCAATGTTCAGCTGAAAGTAGTTCATCCGCGAACTGGAAAAATTCTCGAACCGAATAAAAAAGGAGAACTTTGTTTCAAATCTCCTTATATGATGAAAGGCTATTACAAAAATCCAGAAGCTACGAAAACAGTTTTTGACGAGGAGGGTCTGTTTTTATTTTATAATTTCTCATTATATTAGGAATTATTATTTATTTATTATTTAACACTAAAGCCGATTAAGAAAATTATTCTAAAATAAAAAATGACGGAATTATTCTAAAAAAACTTTCAAAATGAATAGTAATTTTAAATGGGAAACAAATGCAAATGCTATTCAAATCTGAACAAAATTTTAATCACAAAAATTTGTGATATTGAATCTTTTTTATACTTTAACAATTAAAAATTTCAATTATTTGAAGTAAATTTGAATCGCTTAAAAATTTATGACTTTTAAATTGTTCAACACGAAAATTTAGAATTCTAAAATTGTAAACATTTAAAATT
>NC_046661.1:147288329-147297148 GCF_010883055.1 Belonocnema kinseyi | reverse complement strand
TTTCAATAGAAAATTTTCAAAACTTTCAAAACAAATTTAGTCACCAAAATTTTTGATATTGAAACTCTTTTATACTTAAACCCATTAAGATTTCAATTATTTAAAGTAAATTGAAATCGCTTAATAATTAAGAATTTTTAAATTGCTAATTATACTTTCCAAAATTCAAACAATTCAATTTTAATTGCAAAATTAAAACCTACATGAGGGACAAATTAAAAATTAGTGCTTAACACGAAAATTCAGAAATCTAAATTTGTAAGCATTTAAAATTGCCGAAATTAAAATTATTTTTTTGCAAATCATTTATTTTTTAATGCTTCCTTTAAAATTATTATTGATTCTTAAAATTTTCCAATGAAATATTAAAAATTTTTAAATAATTTATTTGATTCTTCAACTAAAAATCGAACAATTTAAGATATTACATTAAAAATTAAAAAAGAAAAGAAAACAAAACAACATCCTAATATGTGATTCCAATTGTTGAAATTGTAAAATTTAAAGCTGTCCTGACAGTTTGAATATTTAAATTCCAAACTACAATATTATAAAATTTAAAAATCAAAACCCCCAAAAATTAATCTAAAAATTAATTTAAGAAAAACTTTAGTTTCAAGGCCTCAAAGATTAAACTGTTTTAAAATTGCGCATGCAAAACTAAATTTTTTAATTAAAATCCTGTAGTGTCAAGTGATATTCAAAACAACTGAATAGATTTTTTTACTAAAAGTGATATTTCAATGAAAGAAAATAACTGTCATTTTCACCGTTCAAAATTGCAGAATTTTAAACATTACGAGCAATATTGCGAACCTTTAAATTTTAATTATTCTACAAATGATGGAAACTATATGGTTTCTAATTGGACACTTTTATAATTTTTCATTGTTTCTTGTTCTAAAATTTTATTTGATTTAGGTTGGTATCATTCGGGCGATTTTGGTTACTTCGACGAAAATGGAAATGGCTACATTCTTGGAAGGATAAGCAGTCTCTCATCAATTTCTGATGAAACAAATTTAACTCATTGGGAAGTTGAAAGAATTTTATTTCTTAATAGCGATGTTGTTGAGGTTTCTTCAATTTTCATCCCGGAAGATTCAACAAATCCAAGCATTTTTGTGTTTGTAACTCTTATTCCTGCCTCAAAGGTAATCCAATATTTTCTATTTCAAGATTAAATAGTTTCCATTTAAAACGACTTTAAATTTTTTAATTAAAAATATATAATATGTTATACAAATCGACAAAAGTTTTTAATTTTTAACTCAAAAGTACACAAAACATTCGTTTACTTTAATGAAACTAATTTTTTATTCTCTTAATTCTTTAGGTTTTTGAATGTATTTTTAATAATATTAATTAAATTTTGAATGATGTCAGTTATAATTATAAACTATTAATTACTTTAAAAAAATTGAATTTTTAAATTATATATTAAATTATATTTTGAATCAAATTTATTTTCCATTATGAATATTAAAGTTTATCCCTAAAATAAAAAATATATATTTAATCAGATATTTATGAAAATATTTAATAAACAATTATGCCATGAATCAAATTCACTTAAAAAATGAGATATTATTAATTATGAATAACTTATTATTTATAAATTTTAATTCTTAATAATTCCAAAATATTAAATTCAAATTTAACACAATTAATTTAGAAAATGTTATTTTTATTTAAAATAACTAATTAACCCAAATACATAAAGGGGGGAAAAATTATTTATTAATAATTATATAAATTTCTTTCACAGTACTAAAAATTATTAAACATTCAGAAAAATTTATAATAACACTTTCCAGCATTATTACTTTGTTACGAATTATATAATTTTTACATATTTTAATATCAATTTAATTAAATTAATGATTTACTTCAATTTGCAATCAAATTCTGTTAACAAATTATTAAATTAAAATATGTTTTTAATCAATTGAAATTTATTGTAACTCATTTAAAAATTCTTGTAAACAAATAACATATTTATCTGACTCATTATCCATTTAAAAAAATAATTGATTTTTTATTAAAAAAAAAGAAAACATTAATATTTTATTTCAAGTATATTTTATCGTGCATTATCAATTTAAATAAAAATGCATTATTTTTCTACATTTAACCAAATAATTAGGATTCTTTTATATAAATTTGTGTAAATAATTAGCATAAACGAAATTAATTTTGTATAAAAAGTTTAATGGCTGTTTCTGGGATTATTTTTATTTATAATAAAATTTGTACAAATTAAAAATTTCTTTGCGATTATTAAAAAACGAATGAAAAATCCCGAATAATAAAATTCTCCACAAAAAATTGTGGAATTTTAAAATACCCGAGCTAGAAAATTTGGGAATTTTATAATCAGACAATTTTCCTGTGGGAATCTTATTATTCGGGAATTTTAAGTCGTCTCATTATTAAATGAAATCAGTTTTTATTGTTTGAATTATTGCTGATATTAAAATAAATTATTGTTTATATTTAGATAATGTAACTACTAAATTTGAAGTAATTAATTAATAAAATATTTATAATAATATTGATTTTAGCAAAAAACCTTTTTTAACTTTTTCCAAATAAAAGAAAAGTTTAAAAGCCAGTAGTTATGAAAGGAAATGAACATTTTTGGATCATTTAACTAAGTCAATTGATATTCAAAAAACTTTTCAACTTTTCTGAATATCATAAAGAAACCAAAACTAACAGAATTAAACGGATTTCTTATTTAATTTTCAGGTAACAGATGAAGAATTAACAGAAATGTTGAAATGCCTCATGATGAAAAAAGTTGAAATAACTGTTAAAATTCTGAACTCAATGCCGCTTACTTACAACGGAAAAGTGAAGCTTGACATTCTCAAAAAAATGAGCGAATCCATAAAATTCAATGATCAATAAAATTTATATATTATTTAACTACCTAAAAATGTAAAAACAGCAAAATAAAATAAGTAACGATTGAAAATAATTTTTTACTGAATAATTTTGTAAACTAATCATTCGTTAAACCGTGTTTTATTACCTATATTCCTTAAATCGACTCTCCATTGCAAACGAGTAAATAGTATACAATACGATATAGTATAAAAAAAATAATAATCGGCGTGTGGTACTTATCAACATTAGAAGGTGTTAAATACAAAAACCTCAGTGAGCTTTCGGTTTTGCAGATTTGACTTTCTTCAATTTCTTCAGTCCATTTATATTCGTTTTGAGAAGATTCCAGTACGCCTGCTGGAATTTGTTTACATCCTTGGAATGAATCTAAAATTATAGTGAAAGATGCGGAATTTAGGCTTTATTAATTATAATTTTTTTATATTCAGAATTTTATTTATCGAAAAAGAGACCTCGAACTCTTTTAAGAAATTCAAAATAGTATGAGTAAGAATTTTTTGTAGGTCTTACGGCAGATTTTTTCTAAAATAGGTGGCAAATAGGTGATAAAAAAATGTTAAATAAGACAAACAAACACGCTGTAATTTGTTGTAAACCGGCAGATGATCGGAGAATTTTTCCTTCGATTAAAACAGCCACCCTGAAAAATTGAGTATTTACATTTCCACTGAGACCTAATTTTCAGTTTAAAAAAACTATTTTTTTACAAGTATATTCAATTTTTTATCACTTAGTTAAATCCGTTACCAAATTGTTAAATTTTCAAGCAAAAAAGATAAATAATCTGCATTTTTAAACCATAATAGTTCAATTTTTAACCAAAAAATTAAGCAAATGAATTTCTATCAAGAAAAATTAATTTTCAATTAAAAAAACAGCAATGAAAACAAATTTTCTACAAAAAAGTTGAATTTTGTACCAAATAGTTGAATTTTATACAACATTTTTTTAATTTTCAATAAAATAGTATAATCCTCAACCAAAATAGATAAATCTTCAACTAAGAAGTTGCATTTTTAACCAAAAACTCAAAAAGAGATGAAGTTTCTACCAAGAAAAATTTTTCAGTCAAGAATGAAAAATAATGTTAACCAAATTGTTAGATTTTCAACAAAAAAAATTCATGTTTATCAGAAAATTTTATTGTTGACAACAAAATTTTTATTAAAAACAAAAAACAGTTTAATTTTATATCAATTAATTGAATTTTCAAGCCAAAAAGCCTAATTCTCTATAAAACAATTTAATTTTGAAAACGAGAACATGAAATAACCAAAAAAAAAATTATTTACAATTAATTAGTTGACTTTTTAAAAAAAAATATTTATTTATATTTATATTTATATTTAGTTAAAAAAGAAACATTTTTACAAAAAAGAATTTTTAATTCAATTTTTTAACCAAAAAACGAACTTACAACTTAAATTATAAATCTTTAACAACAACAAAAAAATGGAATTTGAATAAATTCTTTCAACTTTCAACCAAGCAGTGGAATTTTTAATAAACCATTTTTTTGTTTCAAAATTTTACTTTTGGTTAAAAATTCTACTATTTAGTTGAAGATTTAATTATTTTGTTAAAAATTAAAGTCTTTTGTTAAAAAGGAATCGTTTTTGGTCGAATATTTATATTGTTTGGTAGAAAATTTATCTTTTCTGGTTGAAAATTAATTCTTTTTATTTAAAAAGTCTATTATTGTATTTTTGTTTAAGAAATAATCTGCTTTACTGAAAAATCATACTTTTTGTGAAAATTCAACGATTTTTTTGAAAAAGTCATCGTTTTTGCTCAAAAATTTATACTTTTGTAGAAAATTAATATTTTTTGGTTGAAAATTTATCTTTTGGGGGAAAAATTTAAAATACATGAATTCTCAACCAAATACATAGTTGAATTTTCAACTAAAAAAGATCAATTTTCAACCAAATATTTGAATTTTAAACTAGAAACTATTAGTTTTTAACCAAAAATGAAACAGTACAATTTTCAGTTAAGAAAAATAATTTGCCACAAAAAAACAATAAATTTTCAACGAAAGTGATAAATTGTCAAACAAAGTAATAAATCTTCAACTAAAATGGATGAATTTTTAACAAAATAGTTTAACTTAAAAACACGTAATTTTATTTTCAAAAAAAAAGTTGAATTTTCAACAAAAATTATGAATATTTTACTGGATTTCTTAAATGTTGCATCAAAAATATTAATTTTCAAACTAGAAAATTAATTTTCTACCGAAAAGGATGATTGTTCAACAAAAGACATGAATCTTCAACAAAAAAAAAAAAGATAAATTTTTGAACCAAACTGGCGAAATTTTAACTGAAATTATGAATCTTCAACTGGAATAAATAAATTTGTGACAAAATAGTTCAATTGTTAACAAAGTAGTTATATTTTCAAACAAAAAGATTATTTTTTAACTGAAATGATGAATTTTTTACTGGTTGACATAAATTTTGAACAAAACAGATGAATTTTAAAACAAGAAAATGAAGTTTCTATAAAAAAGAATGATTTTTCAACAAAATACATGAATATTTAATGAAATATTTTAATGTTCGACAAAAAGATCAATTTTCAAACAAAAATAGAATAATTCATATTTCAGTTAAAAAAATTAATTTTCAATCAAATTGATAAATTTCCAAATAAAATGATGGAACTTAAACTGAAATATTTAAATTTTAAATTAAATCAAAATTAATTATGAACTAAAATTATGAATCTTTAACTAGGATAATTAAAGTTTCAACCAAAAAGATTAATTTTCAACCAAGTTTCGTAGGAAATTCATCTTTTTTGGTTGAAATTTAATTCTCTTTATTTAAAAAGTCTATTATTGTATTTTTGTTTAAAAAATAACCTCTTTGAATTAAAAAGCATATTTTTTGTGAAAATTTCACGATTGCTTTGAAAAATTCATCGTTTTTGGTCGAAAATTTATACTTTTTTAAAAAATTCATATTTTTTTGTTGAAAATTTATCTTTTTTGATTTAAAATTAATTCCTTTTATTTGAAAAGTATATTATTGTATTTTTGTTCAAGAAATAATCTCTTTTACTTAAAAAACATACTTTTTGTGAAAATTTATACGATTTTTTTGAAAAAGTCAACATTGTTGCTAAAAAATGTATACTTTTGTAGAAAATTAATATTTTTTGGTTGAAAATTTATCTTTTGGTGGAAAAATCTTTTTTTTTTAGCTGTTACAAATTCACCTTTTATGTTTGAGAGTTAATAATTTTTATCGAAGTCTAATATTATACTTTATTGAAAATTCAACTAGTTTCTAAAAAAGTCACTTTTTTTAAGTTAATCTCTTGGTTCGAAAAATCTATTATTTGGCGCAAAATTTATCTTTTTTCAGTCAAAGTTAGTTCTTTTGATCAAAAACAAACAAAAAAGTATCACATTTCTGTTCCAGAATTAATTTGAATTCAACTATTTTGTTAAAAAGACATATTTTTTCGAAAATTCCTCCTTTTTAGATTCGAAACTCTTTTACTTAAAAAATCGTCTTTTTGGGTGGAAAATTCAACTATTTGCTACAAAAAATCACTTTTTGGCTAAAAATTCATCTGGTGGTTAAAAATTTTATTATTTGGTTGGGAATTCAACTATTTTCTTAAAAAGTAATCTTTTTTAATCCAAATTTCAACTGATTTATTGAACACTTGTATTTGCGGATATAAAATCCATCCTTTTGGTGTAAAAATTCTCATTTCTTAGAAAATTAAACTGGCATGTAAAATATTCATCTTTTCAAATTAAAAATTAAAAACTATGTTTAAAAATGCAACTCTTTCTGGTTCAATATTAATCTCCTTCGTTTGAAAATTCGATTATTTGGTTCAAGATTTATCGATTAGGAAAGTGTAATAAAAACTGTATTTGGTATGCAAGTTGTAATTTTGAATAAAATTTTACTTTTTCAATTGAAAATAGGTGACAAAAGGTGACAAAATTGAAAATAAGTGACAAAAGGTGAATAGTTGACACTCTGTGATGACTGTCATTAAATTAAAAGAATAAAAACGAAAAAACTGGAAAGTTTGTTCATTAATATTCTGACGTTTCGTCTATCACTGCGTTCCTTCTTCATATAATCTAAATAAATAATATATAAATAACGATCGTTTCTTATATGTAATTAGAAACAAATTCGTTTTAAAAAAAAGTGCAAGAAATAAAAATCCTGTGCCTATTTTCTTGTAAAAAATCAAGAATATTCAGTTTTTGGTTTGAAACGTTTGTCAATAATTAAGGTTCAATTTTTAAAAATAATACTGATAAATGTCACCAAATTAAATTAAAATATACAACAAATGTATCCCTTTAAATCTTCCTAAAAATTGAAGAGGCTATTTTTGAGAAACTACATCTTAATTAATGGAAAAACCAAAATCTTTATCATGTTTTTGGACACCGAGGAACATTGTTCATCATTGCCTATCTTTAAAATGATTGATAAAATCGACAAAAAAATATCTATTAATAATTTCTATAAATATTGATCGAGGCTTCGAAACACACTTCAGAAAAAGGTAATTCACTTCAAAATTGTTTATTTAACAATAGTCATTTAAAGGTTTAGTTTTCCCTTTCTCTTAAGGGAAAAGTTACAATTTTTATTTAATCCTAATGATGAAGGCCTCATTTTATTCTTTGAAGGATTCTCTAAAATTCTGCATGATTTCTGAATTAATTTTTTAAAAATAAAATCAACCTAAATATAAATTTAGAGAGTCCTTCGAAGAATAAAATTTGACCTTGATCATTAGCATTAAATAAAAATTGTTTTTTTATATTAACAATTTTAACCTGAATTATTTTTTTTTTAATTTTGCTTAGAAGCCTCTATCAAGATTTACAGAAATTAATAATAGATCTTTTTTTGTTGATTTTATAATACTTTGATATATTTTTACTCATATATACATTGACGGTTGAAGAAAGGATTGAATTTATTCTTATCAAATCTACTTATTATTCAAAATAGTGTCAATAGCAGTATACACTTTTTTTAAATAGTAAGATAGTGGCATGCAATTTTTAAAATATTAAATGGATCGTCCATAAAATTGCGTAAAATCCACTCGAATCCTAAAATACTCTAAAAGCTTTGGAATCCGTTGTAACAATTTATTAACTTCTGAAATCTGTTCAGTTCTTTTGAAATTCTATAAATCTTATGAAATTTGATTTAATTTATTCCCTGAAGTTCTCCTCAAATCCCTTGAAATTAATATCCTCGATAAATGTTGAAAATTCTTTAAAATTTTCTGAAATCCTAAGAAATACTTTCATATTCCGTAGGGATTTTGAAATCACAAATTCCTTCTAATTAAAAACAATATACGCTCTTTAAAATCGTTTGAAATCCATCTTACAAAAATGCAGTCAATTCCGTAAAACATTTTGAAATTTGTAATATCTTTCAAAAGTTCTTCAAAAATAATGAAATCGTTCAAATCCACTGAAATGTATTAGGCCCTTAAAATTGGTTGAAATTGTCTGCAATCTCTAAAAAAAAACTCCAATTTTTTAAAATTCCGCCATAGCTATAGAAATTCCTTAAGGGCATGTGACACAGCTAAATACCTATATTACCGACCTCACTTTTTCCGTTCACTGAATGTTTTTTTGAACCTAAGAACTTTTTTTGTAAATAAAATATCGAGCCGAAACTTTGGAAGATTTATTAGGGTACAATAAAGTACGTTTAGGTACTGCATTTTGTTAGGAACTTCACTGAAAATTATTTCATCTTTTTTCTGAACCTCAACATTTTTCGAAAGTTCGAACTTTTTTTATACATAAAATATCGGTCTCAAACTTTAAGAAATGCAAGAGCCGAAAGAAAAGTACGTTAAAGTACAAAGTTTAATAATAAAAGATG
>NC_046661.1:147270149-147288229 GCF_010883055.1 Belonocnema kinseyi | reverse complement strand
GTGAAGTTCCTACCAAAATGCAGTACCTAAACGTACTTTATTGTACTCTAATACATTTCCCAAAGTTTCAGCTCGATATTTTATTTACAAAAAAAGTTCTTGAGTTCAAAATAACATTCAGTGAACTGAAAAACTGTGATCGGTAATATAGGTATTTAGCTGTGTCAGATGCCCTTAAAATCATATGAAATCTTTTCATTTCATTTAAAATCCTATGAATCCCTAAAAAATTTTTAAATTCCTTGAAATACTTTGAAACTTTGTAAATACAGCCCAAAATAGCATGAAATCTTTTTAATCTTACGAAATCATTTTTTAAATCTCATGAAATTTATTCAGGGGCGTATTATTATTTATAAATTTGTTTCTTGAAATGCCATTTATTTTTTCGGAAATTTTAAAATATCCTATATTATTTTAGATTATTTAAAATTATTTAAATCCTATGCAATCCGTAGAAATCCCATAAAATTTCATTCAATTTATTTTTATTTATTTTATTTATTATCTTTGAATTCCGTAAAAGTGTTTGAAATCTCGTTCAATGCCTTGAAATTAAAAAAAAAAAAACTCTTTAAAATAATTTGAAATCCATTCAAATTTTCAAAATCTCACAAATTTGGTGAATTCCAAGTAATCCTACAAATCTTTTAAATCTGTTGAAATTCATTGAAATCTATTTAAAAAACCTTCAATTCTGTTGAAATCTTCTGAAATAAAAAACCCTTAAATATTTTTAAATTCCTTGAAATACTTTGAAATCTTAAAAATACTATCAAAATTCCTTGAAATCTTATGAAATTATTTTGAATTTTTTCGAAATTTGTGAACTTCTTGAAATTTGCTACAATCCAATGAAATTCCTTGCAATCCCATGAAAATTTTCGGAACCTTGTAAAATATAGTATATTATTTAAAATTCTTTCAAATTGTTTAAATCTCAATTCACCCGTAGAAATTTAATTTGATTTATTTACTCCTAAGCTTTTTACAGAAATCCGCTGAAATCCCTTGAGATCATTTTAATATAATTGATATCCTGGATATTCTAGGAAATTCTTCGATATTCCGTAAAAATTTAGGATTAAAATAAAACCCGGAGTTTTTTAAAATCATTTGAGATCCATTCAAATTTATTAAATTACGTAAAATGTACAAAAATCGAGTAGAATTCCGTAAAACATCTTGAAATCTGTCATATCAATTGAAATATATTTTAAAAACCCTTGAAATCCGTTAAAATCAACTGAAATCTATTGAAAATCATCGAATTCTGCTGAAATCATCTACAATCTCTGGAAAACTATCCAATTTTTATAGATTCCATAAAAGCTAAAGAAATTCCTTTAAAATCTTAGGGAACCTTTTCATGTCTTTCAAAATCCTATGAATCTCTCAAATATTTTCAAATTTCTTGAAATACCTTAAAATTGAATAAATAACGTGAAATCATCCAAATCTGTTTAATCTTACGAAATCAATTGAAATTCCCTCGAAATTTGTAAATCTATTGAAATTTGCTAAAATCCAAAAATATTTTTTGAAATTCCCAGCAATCCTTAGAAATTCCGTAAAATTCCATTTGCTTTATTTACTCTCTAAAGTTTCCTACTGTTTTCAACATCCTTTAAAATTTTCTGAAATCTAAGGAAATTCTTTGATATACCGTAAAAATATTTAAAGTCTCGATAAATTTCTTGGAAATTTCAAAATACCTTTAAAAATAATTAAATTCATTATTGGGAATGGTTAAACGATCAAAATTCAAACTAGAAAGAATAGGTTATATTACTTTGAGAACGTAACGAGAATAAGAATATTAACGAGAATATAACCGAAAAATAAATTCTCTGAGAATTGATGAGAATCTCAGAATTTATTTTAATTAATAGGAAATTGAATTTTTTTGTTAAATTTTCGGTTGAAAATTCAACTCTCTTTTTGTTAGTTTGTCTTTTTTATTTTAAAGTTTACCTGCTTTAGCAGAAATTAAATCTTGTTTTTTTTTTTTTATAAAAATGCAGCTGTTTGGTTAGAAATTAAGCCATTATACGATTTTTCTGAAAACTTAATTATTTCGTAGGAAATTTACTTTTTGTTTAAAATTTGTATTTTCGTGTTGAACAATGAACTGAAATATTTTCTGGATGAAAGTTTCATTCATAAAAAAATTTTTTTATAACAAATTTATCTGTTTTAGTACAAAATTGATCTTTTTTGAATAAAAATGCAACTATTTAGTAAAGAATTGAACTGTTTTGTTACAAAATCATCCTTTTTGGTTGAAAAAATTCGTCTCTTTGAATCCAAAATTCAATTTTCTTTGTATAAACTAATTTTTTTGTAAGAAAAATTCAATTTTTGATGTTACTGAGTTAACTGGAATCTTTTTTTGATGAAAACGCAGCTTTTTTGATAAAAATGCAACTATTTTCTAGAGAATTCAACAATTTTGTTAAAAAGTCATCCTTTTGGGTTAAAAATTTGTCTTTTTTGTTTGAAAATTCAATTTTTTTGGTAGAAAATTATTCCTTTTTAAAAAATGCATAGTTTGATCGTGAAAATTCGATTAAAATCTTTTTCAACAGAAAATTCAACTTTTTTTTTTTAATTTATCTTTTTGATTTAAAACTTCATCGGTTATAGAAGAAATTTCATTTTTTTGTAAATTAATCTTTTTAAATTAAAAATTCAACTACTTCGGTCAAAGTTAAACTACGTTGTGAATCTTTTTTTTATTGAAGACTTATGTCTGATTGAAAATTTAACTGTTTAGTGGAAAACACTTCTTTTTTTGTTTGTTTAGAATTCATTTTTTAACAGAAAATGGAACTTTTCCATTTTTTAAGATTGATATTTTTTAGTTAAAAATTCGCGTTTTTTTGTTTGTAAACAATGATTTTTTAGTTTGAAATTTCTTTTTTTTTGTGTAAAAATGCATCAATTTCGTGGAAAATTAATTTTTTGTTGAACATTCATATTTTTTGTTTAAAAATTAAATTTTTGTAAAGAAAATTTATTTTCTGGATTGAAGGTTCAATAATTTAGATAAATTTTGATTTATTTTTTCAGGGAAAAATCTATCATTGTTGGAAATTTGTCTGTTTGGTTTTAAAATTCTTTTCTTTTTTTGTATAATTTTCATTATTTTTTTATTAAAATATAAACTATGAGACTTTTTCGTTGGCACTTTGTCTTGTTAGATTGAATATTCAACTATTATGTTCAAAATTAAATTATTTTGTTGAAAATTCCAATATTTGTTAAAGAGTTATGTTTTAAAGTAGAAAAAACTTTTTTGTTTGTTTGAAATAAATTAATACATTTGAAAAATTTTAATTTGTACATAAAACACTGCAATCCAATTCTTTTTTTTTAGTTTAAAGTACTTATTGGATGATAAAAATAACTCTTTATCGGAAACAAAAGTGTTTTAGATGGAATTTACATATTATACAGAGAAAACCCACACTTTTTGACAGAAACATTTTTAAAAAAACAATTATTGTTCTCTTTATTCTGATTTTCAAAATATTATATATATATTTACTATTTAAAAATCTGATCTAAAAGTTAGATGGGAATTCGTATTTAAATTCCAGTCGTCTATTATTTGTATTCTTTTAATTTCTTTAAAAGTCCAAATAATTTCTCAAATATTATTAAATTCTTGAAAATACCTTGAAATTTTATAAATACTGTAAAAATCCTCAGAAATCTTTTAAATGTTACGAAATCATTTGAAGTTCTTTAAAAATTGATCAATTTCTTGAAATACGCTAAACTTTTTCAAATCAACTGCAAATTTATAAATCTTAAAAGACCTTGGAAATTCTATAAAATCTCGAATGTCTAGTAAAATCCTTCTAAATTACTTGGAATACTTCGAAATCCCGTTATCCATTTTTCCGATGGGCGATATGTTATTTTAGTAAATCTAGCGAACAAGTTAGCAAACACGTGGAAAGCAAAAGTGAAAAATTATCTAGAAATTTTAGGAACAGTAATATTTTTTTAAAAATTTAGTATCAAAATAGTTGCATCGTTAAAAAAAGTGTCCGAAATTAAAAAAATTAATTTAATTAATTTAAAAAATTAAAATTTACTGCATTGGAATTCTTTTTTTTTCAAATTTTTTTAACTTTAAAGAGTCAAAATATGCATTTTAAAAATAAAAAACATCAAAAATTGAATGCTAGTAACTTAGAAGTTTCAAAATTTAAAAGAATTTTTTAATATAAAATAAACAAAATTTCATCGTTTCCATATAAAAACCATTTTAAATTGATTTTCTAGATACTAAAAAACGTACATAATTTAATGTTTCTTATTTAAACAAATATTAATTTAAATTCTTTTAATTGAAAAGAGTTCAGATCTAAACGCTTTGGACTGAAACCCGTTTTTAATTTAAAAGTTTTAATTTTAATAAGAATTTCAGAAATTAAAAGCGCCAAAAAAATTGAAATGCTTTGAACAAAAACCAATAAAATTGCCTAGAAAAGGAAAAAAATGATAAATATTATGAAAATAATTGAAGATTTATTCTTCAAATTGTCGTTGATAATATTAAAATAAACTTACAACTGTCGAGATCTTCTTCGATCTCAAAGAGGCACGAACTAGGCAAAGATATTCCGTGGGAGTTGGCAAAGGTGGCCTCCCTTTCCGGGGTACTGGCTTATTGTGTCCATTAACTGCAAAATAAAAATACATAAAACATACAAAGATACGCTATTTTTTCATAAACTTTTAAGAAAAACAGCATTTTCAACAATTTTTCAAAGATGGATCAATAATTTTATAAATCATTGAACAGATATAAACCCAAACACAAATTATTCGCAAAATCATTGGTACAAAAAAAAAAAGAAAACAATTGGAAATAAAATTTAATAAAAATTAAAGTATAAAATTTAATTTTGTTTAACATAGAAGTTATTAATTTCCGTCAATTATTTAATATCGAGGGACTAATCAATCAAATTTGGAGTACACATCAGATATTGAGATTTCAAAGATTTCTAAATATTACACCAAATTTCAGAAAATTTCGGGACTTTGAAAAGTTTAAAAAAATTTTTTAACTTTTCCGCAGTATTTCGAAATATTTCAAGCGGGACTAAAGAGTTGTAAAATATTTTAAAAGATTTCCTCAAAATATCTTTAAATTTTAATCGATTTATGAAGACTTTCAGATATTTCGAAAGATTTTTAAAGATTAAAATTTTTTTCAATGTATTTCAAAATATTTCAGGGCACATCGGAATATTTTAAAAGGTTTCAATTTTAAGGATTCTTGAAATATTTCAAAAGATTTCACAGCATTTCTAAAATGATTGCAAGTAACTTTAAATTATTTCAAGGGATTTCACAGATTTTCTAAGGATTTCAGGAGATTTCACATGATTTTTATGAATTTCAACTCATTTTAGAAAACTTTAAGGCATTTGTAGAGCTTTAAAATATTTCAAGGGATTTCAAGAGATTTCAACTTATTTTTAAATATTTCGAAGGAATTGACAGTTTTTAAAAATCATTTTGAGGAATTTCAGAGGATTTCTAGGAATTGTAAAATATTTTTAAAAAATTCAGTATGATTCAGAATTCGAAGTAATTTCGAGAGGATTAAAAGATTATGAGATATTTCAAATAATTAAAAAAAAAAAAAAAGCGATTTCACGGGCTTTCGCAAAATTTTCCACTTATCATGATGGAATAATATTTTTTCGAAGTTTTTCAATTTATTTGATATTATTTACGGGATTTTATGAGGTGTCAAATAAATTTATAAGATTTCATGATATTATAGAAGATTTCGAGGCATTTTAAGAAATGTTGAAACGTTTACGAGGTAAACCATTAAAAAAAATTTTTAAACATATACAGTTTTGTGACTATTGAAAGTACTACGTTAAAATCAATTTAAACAGATTCAGATACCTAACTTTTCGAATAAAAATATTGCATTTACAAAAATATAGATTAATTTATAACAAAATAGTTGTATTTTCAACGGGAAAGATTAATTTTATACCAAAAACTACGATTTTTCAAAAAAATACATTATTTCTCGACAAAACGATTGTATTTGCAAATAAAAAAGATAAATTTTCAACTAAAATAATGAATGTTTAACACAAGAGCTAAACTTTTAAACAAGTAGTATTGTTTTCAACCAAAAAGATGTAAAAAAAAATATAACCAAAAATTATGAGTATTTTACTGGATTGCTTAAATTTTGTACCAAAGATTAAATTTTCAAACAAAAATATTAATTTTCTACAAAAATGACGATTTTTCAACAAAATAGTTGAATTTGAAACTAAAATATACAAATTTTAAGTCAGGAAAATGAATTTTCAACTAAAAAAAAGAACCTTTAACTAGAATAGTTGAATTTTGAACCAAAAACATGAAATTCCAACAAAGAAAATTATTTTGCAACAAAAAAACAAAAAATTAAAAAAATAGTTAGAGTTTCAACTAATACAGTTTAATTGCCTGTAAAAAAATTAACTTTCAGCCAAAAAAAACAGAGATTTCAACTAAATAGCACATTTTTCAACCAGATTTGAATTTTAAATGAAAATAATAAATCTCAAAGCAAAAAAAAATAGTTTTTAATAAAAGAGTTTAACTGTCAACTAATTTATTGAATTTTAATTTCAAAAAAAGGTGAATTCTGAACGAAAAATGAAGCTGATATTGCAAACAAAAAAGATTTTAATTTTAAATAAAAAAATACGAGTTTTCAACATGACTTGGATTTTCAATTAAGAAATATTTTTTATTCAAGAAAGAAAAAATTGCACAAAAAAACTGTGGAATTATCAAGCAAAACGATGATTTTTCCACCAAGAAGATTAATTTTCTACCAAAAAGAACGAATTTTCAACAAAATACGTGCATTTTCAGACAGATACTTGAATTTTGAACTAAATTAACTTTTAAACTTAAAAAAATTAATTATATAATAAAAAATAATAATTATGACAAATTTAAGCTTGAAATTGAGAAATACTAATATTACAGATTATGGGAGCAATACAATGAAGAAATAACTGAAATAATGTGTTCTGCACGATTTTTGAGATCTATATTGACAAAATATTTATATGAATCGGTCACAAATTAAAGAATCACCAAGCATTCATAAATTGAAATAATTACTCCCAAGATCAAAAAAGAAGTAGAAAATGTTCCGAATTTCAGGAAAACAAATTGAGAATAAATAATTCAAAGAAATTTCATAAGTATATCCCTCATTTTACTTACACCTTTTGATGGTCAATGACACAGCACCGGAAAGTCGTGATTTTTCGAAAAGACGTGTTAGCTCGACTAAAAACTGAATAAATTTTGATTAGAAAATTAATTTCCTAACTTGTAGATCATTATTTCACAATTATTTACCGCATCGTTTTCCAGTAAAACCATTACGATGGTAGCATATGTCTGTCCTCTCAACGTCAAATAAAAACTGTTTTGAGGTTAGAGCATGCCACCTGACTCGAATTGACACCTATGCCGCCTACGCATACGCTGTCAAATCGAAGAGAGTTATTCCACTGAAAATCATCGGGGATTGGCTAAACGAAGAGAATTGGAGATCGTTTATTGGTCGAGAGACAAAAGGGGAAAAGCTAGGCTCCAAATTCAAAAAAAAAGAAAAACGATCTCAAAAATAAACTTTATTTAAAGAATTTTTGGATAGAAAGTGAATTATTAAGAAGTTGAAATCATTACTATAATAAGAACTGATTAAAAATTTAATTACATTGTAAAAATATTAATTCTTCCATGTCTGAAAACACAAAAATAAAACTTTTTCTTACATATTACGGCATTTCTTCAAAATATTTTTAACTTTCGATCCATTTTTTCTGTATTTTAATATTTATTATAAAATACCAATTTTATGCTTATATATATATACATATACGACTCGAGAATTTTTTATTTCCTCAATCCTCGTTCTGCAGACTGCAGTGCAGAGTGCAGATTATTACAGAATTGCAGAAACGGTAAATCTGGCAGGAACAGACATCCGGAAATTGCAAATTAAAATTGCATTCCAGGGACTGCAACTAAATATTTTGCACTTCGACTGGTAACTATAAAACACAATAATTTATAGGGTAATATTTATAATACTTAATCAACTAAATTGGATAGATTGCAAGACTTTTAGTATCAAAGCCGTAACTTAACCTTAATTTTTGCTTCAGTATTTTCGGAGAATCTCTATGAATTACGGAATTTCAAAAGCAATTTAAATAATATACTCGTTTTATATGTGTTTGATTATAACTTTGAGTAATGTGTCTCGGCATTTTGGTGTTTTAAATGAGGAATTTTATACTTCAATTGTATAATTGAAATCATGTTTCCTAACCTCAAAATTTAGTAAATGCAAAGTCTCG
Source organism: Belonocnema kinseyi (assembly GCF_010883055.1). Taxonomy (NCBI): domain Eukaryota; kingdom Metazoa; phylum Arthropoda; class Insecta; order Hymenoptera; family Cynipidae; genus Belonocnema; species Belonocnema kinseyi. The sequence goes on along the minus strand of NC_046661.1, from coordinate 147,279,803 downwards.
ATTGTTATGATTGTTATATATTTTCATTTATTTTTTTAAGTGTAAATTGTTATTTATTGATAAGATATTATTAATTATATCATTAAATTTTATCATCAGTCTGTCATCAAAATTCATTAAATATTTTCCAAAAGGGACGAATTTTCTATAAAAAAGATTATTTTTTCAACCCGAAAATGCGAATATTTTCCACAAAAAATTACTTTTAAACTCAATAGTTGAATTCTCGACTAAATACAAGAATTTTCTATCAATAATAATAATTTTCTACCAAAAAGGACCAATTTTAAACTAAAACGATGAATCTTCGACTCAAAAAATGACTTCATCAAGTTTGAACAAAGTACTTGCCTTTTCAACCAAAAAATTAATCGTCAACCAGTTATATTTTTAACTTCAAAGTATTAAAGATTATCCGAAAGAGACAATTTTTTTGCAGAAAGGAATTTGAAACCCGAAAATGTAAATTTTTTACAAAAAAATTACTTTTCAACTTAATAATTGTCTACAAAAAAATACCAATTTTCAACTAAAATGATTAATCTTCAACAAAAACTAAGTAGTTACGTTTTAAAAAAAAATTAATCGTCAACGAAAAATGTAATAGCTGATATTTTCATCCAAAGATATTTTTATTTTAAATAAAAAACAATTTAATTCATCGAACAAAAACAAATTATCAACAAAATAATTGAATTTCAACTAATTCAACTAATATGTTAAAAATAAATGTATTTTTTTTAACTCCTCTTTTTCGATAAAAGACAAATTCTCTTGGTTTAAAATTAAAATGCTTGGTATAAAATATATGTATTTTATTCAAAAATCTTCTTTTTGCATAGGAAATCAATTCTTTTTGGTTAAAAACGAAGCGGATTGGTTGAAAATTAACCTGTTGTAATTGAGGATTCAAGTTCGTGTTTGTCGAAATACCAAAAATTACATTTTTTCTTGAAAATTCATGTTTGAAAATTGAAAATACAACCTCTTGGATGAAGATTGAAATAATTTCTTGAAAGTTCTTTTTTTGTTGTTGAAAATTGATCATCTCAGGTTGAAAATTCAACTAATTTATAGAAAATTCTTCTTTTCAGTTTTGAAAACTCTACATTTTGTTATAAGATTAAATTATTTAGTACAAAATTTGATTTTTTTATTGAAAATTAATTTACATGAACAAAAATGTATGTACACTATTTTCGCTTAACAATTGATCTTTTTTAGTTTAAGAATTTAATTATTTATTTTAAAATGTCTACAAACGATCAAAATGTATAGTATAAATTAATGAAATAAAATTTAGACAACATCACATCCATTATTCAACATATTTGTTGAGAATTCATCATTTTGGTTGAAATTTCAGCTTTTTTTTAAAAGCTCACGTTTTTGTCTTAAAATTCCAAATTTTGGACCTTTAAAGAAAAGTAATGAAGTAGTGGCATTAGCAGACAATTGTGAGCATAGTCTTTAGTGTCCTGTTATTCGAAATCGTAGCAAAATAGGTTAGTGAGTTCAAGGCCTCGATGTCGAATATCATGATCATTGCCATTTCACAGATGAAAATCGGGGTCCTTCGCATGATTCGTGTAATGTAAATTACAAAACCTCACATGTAATAAATATTGTCAATAAAAGTGATGTGTCCAAGGTTTCTAAATGTTTTGTGAGAACTGACCAAAAATCTCGCGAATTATTAAGTCATTAAATTTTAAGACTAACCGAAATTTGAAGACGTTCAAATGAAATGTAAGTATTTGCAAAAAAAGAAAACCTTTTTCCAGATGAAAAAATGTCTACGACCCTCTCGAACGAGGCACAGCTGCGTTACATCATCGAGTGGTTCCAAGAATGGTCAGAAATGCAGCGGGGTGACTTCCTGGCTATTTTGCTCGAGCGATGCAGTCCCCCAGGTCTAGTAAACGGTCTCCTCTCAGGAATCGAAGGCCTCTGCAGCAAAGATGACTTGGATCGTCCTCCAAGTTTATTCCAATGTCGCATCAAACTCTTTCGCGAATGGAGTCAAAATTGGTCTCAGCAACAAAAGGACTCCCTGATCTCCTCCATCAAAAACATGGATCCTAAATTCGCTGAACAATACGACCAGAGGTTATCCGAAGGCACCGAAGACGAGGACGAGACTGAGAGCAATTAACTCAAAAAGGTATATCAAAATGCTATGGCAATTTATAACCCTGAGAACGTAATTGAAATTGCGAACTTCTCACAAGGAGAGGATTTTTTTTTTAATCGAGAAAGACTGGAATATTGCTCGATATCATTTTTATATATTTCTACAATAGTCTGACTCTAGAGAATCATTGTTAAAAAATTCTACAACTAACTTTCGTTCAGTCGCAGTTCGAAAAAAGTAGATCTTACTTTTGCAACTTATATTTTATACATTTTTTCAGGAAATTGTTAATTTTATAATGGCCATCCTTGTTTAAGAAAAAATGTGGATCTCGGCGAAATTTTTAAAAATGATTTATTGTAATAATTGTAGAAATATCAGAGCTGCAGAATTCGTACTACATTCCAATTATGTAATTTTGTAAGTGATCGTTTTGTGTAAACTTTTCTAGTCTACGAAACATTCCATTTTGTAAAATTCGAATCATCATTCGACGTTTATCAATTCTTAAGTGAAAAAGTAATTAAATTCCTTTGTAATCTTTTAAATTTATGTAAGTGGCTTCAAATTCTTTTAAAATCGTTCAAATTCTTTTAAAATTGTTCAAATTCTTTTAAATTCGTTTGAATTTGGAAAGACTCAATAAATTGAGAGAAATTCAGAGAATTCAGAACACTTTAGTGAGTTTACAAGATTTCAAGGAATTCGGAATATATCCGGGAATTCAGAGGGATTTATATTTCAAGCGAATTTAAAAGAGTTTAAAAGTATTTCTATGAAATTCGAAAGAATTTGAAAGAATACAGAATTCCAAGAACTCAAAAGAATTCAAAGGAAAACAAAAAAATGTAACTAACCTACAGTGAATAATTAAACCAGACCTCGGGCTCACTTTTAGAGATCAAAAATAGTGTACATAGTTTCAACATTTTAAAAAAATATTGTCAAAAATTTTTCCAGTATTAAAAATTAATTTTAATGTTTATTTAAAATATTTTTCTTCAGTCTATAAATGATCAAAATATCTATTTATTTATTGCAGGCTTCACAGTTCTTCCCCATTTTGTTGAAAATTGCCGTATTTTATTGAAAATTAGTCTTATTTGCAAGAAAATAAATTCTTTGGTTCAAAATACAATTGTTTAGTTGAAAATTAATCTTTTTTTAGATGAGGATTCTATTAATTTCTTAAAAATTAGTTTTTGTTGGTTCGATCCACCTTTTTTTAAATTTTAAATTAAAATCTTTTTTTTTTAAATATCAACTATTACATTGTTTATAGAAAATTCATATTTTCAGATAAACAATGCAACTAGTTTGTTGAAAGTTGACCTGTTTTTAAAAAGTTCTGTTTTTTTGTATAATATTTCTAATTTTAGCCTAAAGTTCGTTTTTATTGTTATATATTTTTTTTTTTTAATTCAACTGAAGTTGGTTGTAAAACAAATTTTTTGCTGTAAATTCATATCCTGAGCTTGAAAGTGCAACTGTTTTATAAAAAAAATAGTCTTTTTGACATGAAAATTTCACAATTTGGTATAAAATTCAACTATTAGGTAAAAGATTAAACTTTTTTGTACAAAATCCGTTGTTTTTTTAATAAAAATTAATCCTCAGTGAAAAATTGATCTTTTTTAGCTTGAAAATTTAACTATTTAGTTCAAAATTATGTAGGAACGAAAAAAATATAGACAAAAAATTAATCAAATAAAATTGAGACTAACATCACATTTATTGTTCAAAATGTTTAGCTGCAAAATTAGGTAATTTTCTAAAAATTTGGATTTTCTCGTAGAAAATTGAACTATTTGGTTAAAACTTTACTTATTTAAAAAAAATCATCTTTTCGGACAGAAAATTAATCATTTTAGTTGAAAATTGAACTATTTAGTAAAAAAATATATGTACTTGATTTACAATTTGTATTTTTTGATAGAAAATCATTTTGTTGTTAAAAATGCAATTTATGGTTGAAAATTAAACTGTTTTAATTTAGGGTTCAAATATTTGGTTAAAAATCCATATTTTTTGGTTATATTCAAATGTTTTTTAACATTAATTAAACAAATTTCGTGGTTAAATTACCAAAAATTACATTTTTGTTGAAAATTAGTATTTTCAGGTTAAAAATTCAACTATTTGGTAGAAAGTTGAACTACTTTATTAAAAACTAATGTTTTTGTTTGTAGATTCATTATTTTAGTTCAAAATTGATCTCGTTATTGGAAAATTGTATTATTTTATTGTAAATTTCCCTTTTCTTTGTTTTAAAATTATTAATCTTTTTTATTTTAGTAGAAAATTAACGTATTTTGTCGAAAATTCTTGTTAATAGTAGAAAATAAATCCTCTTGGTTCAAAATTGAATTATTTTGTAGAATATATATGTATGTTGTTAACAATTAGTTATTTTTTGGTAGCAAAATTTTGTTGTTAAAAATTTAGCTTGAGGATGCAAATAGACTGTTGAAAATTCGTCTTTTTTGGTTGTATTCAACTGTTTTTAATTTAAAACGAAAATCTTTTTTTGGTTTAAATATCATATATTACATTTTTTGGTAAAAACTCAACTGTTTTGTAGAGAGTTCGTTTGTTCGGCTTGAAAATTTGGAGCCAATTAGCGAAGAAGTTCAAAAATATTTTTCAAGAAAAAGTGAAGAAATAGTGAAATTAGCAGAAATTTTTAAGAAAATAGAGTCTTGATGTATTTTTTTTTTTTTTGCTAAATCGTAGAAAAATAGTTTCGTACCTAAAAAAAGTATCAAATAGTGTGAATAGTGTAGTGAGTTCAAGGCCTGGATGCCGAATATCGTGATCATTGTCATTTCACAGCTGAAAATTGAGGTTCTGCGCACGATGCGTGTAATGTAAATTATAAAACCTCAAATGTAATAAATAATGTTAAAAGTGCGGTGAGTCCGAGGCCTGTACAACCTACAGTGAATAATGATTAATTAAAAATAGTTATAGTATTTACAAAATTAATTTCATTTGATCAATAGGTAAGGCCAAACACATGTTAATAAATTAAACTTATAATTAATTATTTTATATATGTTTATGCTCTAAATTAATAATTATCTGATATAGAAAAATTTATCGACTGTAGGGAGGTTTCCCCTATACTCTCCGATAGAGGTTCTTTTCACATTAAAATATAGAAATATCCGTACTTTAAAAATTCTTTAGTCAAACATTATCATCATGTCATTTCATTTTTACATTATTTAAATTTCATTCTTTTAAATTGGAGAGTAAGGAAGAAGACATTTTAATTTCAATATCATGTTTATTCAGAATTCTTGTAAAAGTGACCGTCTTTAACGGACTTGGAATAATCGTTGATTTACTGCTTTGCACGTATATAATTAACGAGTCAAAGACTTCTAAAAAACTTGAGTATACTTTTTACTTAAGTATAATTCAGACAATTTCATGCTCTTGTACATACACACAACCCAAATTCTTGCGAAGAAAATTCGTTAAAAGTGCCAAAATTCGTAAGCCATTCCGGAAAAGGGAAAGTCCCTCGTCAGAATTTTATTAAAACAAAAGAAGTATTTAGTTTTGTTTTAATCAATACATCAAAGGCGAAAATCTTTTTCAGCTTCATATTCTGAGAGAAAATTTGAAAGCTAATATATAGAATTGACTTCAAATTAAATAAATAGTGAACTGCCTTTGATAAATTGTTTTTCGATTCGGCCTATGAATAATTTCTGCACTCAAGACTAACATCCGTAAAATCATTCCTTTTTTGGTGACTGACTACTTGTAGGAAAAGACGTAGGAAGACTTAATTTCGAAAAGGTTGAAAATGTTCAACGAAGCCTATTTAAAAATTAATTTTATTGTTGCCTGGAGCCTTAGATAGATGATTATTTCTACTAATAACTTATTCGCTATTAGCGTTGTTTACTTCACGCAGAATGTATCACAGCCCGTAACAAATACATCAGTGTCAATGCTGTAGTATATTTGTTTGAAAGCGAATGTTACTTTGTTACGATATAATATAAATATTGTCTTTTAATTATAAATTATTGTTAAGATGCGCTTACCGGAAATGAAAATTCTCGAGACATGTCTAGCTCTCCAACGCGAATCCTCACGAGTGTAAATGCGCAGAAAATAAATTACATTTAAATAAACTCTAGTCTTCTACTCTGTACAACTTCTGCCTCTGGACTTTTCGATTAAATGCGACAGGATAACAAAAAAAAATTGGATTAAAAGCGGTATTGGATGGACAGTTTGGAAATTAAGGGAATTGAGAGAGTTTCACGATTTTAGTTCTGGCGTTTAAGATCCTTGAGTTTGTTGAAGCCATTTGGTACAGATGGACTTTATTGCGTTTTGACCCAATCGGTCAGCCTCTTTTAGAATTCGACGAATGTCTTGAGCTCTCGTGTGTTTCACTGCGAGAAGATACGCGGCTTTGAGCTGTTTGCTTTCTACGTAGGAACTTATCTGTCGAAATTAAATTCATTATTAGTTTGTAAATATTTACGTCTTTTACCAATTTTTTAAGATTTCACCAAGGTTGCAGTGATTTTGAAGATTTCGCAACAATTTCAATAATCTCAAAGATTTCAATGATTGCACAACGACTTCAAAGATTTCATCAATTTTTAAGATTTCAACATTTAAATATTATACAAAGGGTGTTTTAAAATTGTAGACATTTTATAAATTTATGCTTTGTCATATTATTTCTTTTCCTATTTGAGAAATGTAATAATCTGAATAGATTGGTGAAGAATCAACCACAAACAAAAAAAGATCTCAATTATTTCACAAAAATATACAACGATTTGAAACATTTAAAAAATTCTACCGATTTAAATAATTCCATTACAATTTCAAGCATTTCAATTTTTTTTTAATTTCTAGGATTTCAAAAAGTTTCACAAAGAATTAAATTATTTTACATAAATTTCAATAAATTTCAATCATTTCAAATATTACGTTTGAACATTAAGTAGTAATATTAATATTATTTAAAAATGATCTAAGATTTCAAAATATTTCATAAAGATTTCCATGATTTCACAAAGATTTACTGAGATTTCAAAGATTGGACAACGAGTTGACATATTTCACGAAGAGTTCAAACATTTCGAAGGTTTCACAACGATTTTAAATATTTCAAAGGATTAAAAAATTAAAATTCACAATGATTTTACAAAGAAAACATTCCAAAATGTTTACAAATTTCTACGATCTCAAAATATTTCCTAAAGATTTCAATGATTTCGAAGATTTTACCAATTTATAAGATTTCAAAATCAAACGTTTCAAAATTTTTACAAGATTCTAAAATTTCAAATATTTCACAAACAGTTCAAACATTTCAAAATGTTTACAACGACTTGAAACATTTCCTAAGATTCCACAACAATTCCAAACATTTAAAAAAATGTTTAAATTCCAAATAGTTCACAAAGAGTTTGAACATTTCAAAGATTATACCAATGGTTAAGATTGCAAAAGATCTAAATGATTTCAAAACAATTTCAAAATTTTTTTGTCATGATTTCACCAGTTTCTAAGATTTTAAAATATTTCACGAGAGTTTCAATGATTTCACAACCATTTCAAACGTTTCAAAAATTTTAGAAATTTCAGAAATTTCAAATATTTCACAAAGAGTTCAAACGTTTCGAAGGTTTTACAAAGATTTTAAATATTTCAAAGCTTAAAAAAGATTTTACAATGATCTCAATTGGTTTAAAACTAAAACATTTCAAAAATTTTACGAATTTCTACGATCTCAAAATATTTCAAATATTTCAAAGATTTTACCAATTTCTAAGATTTCAAAATTTTTCACGAAAATTTCAATGATTCAACAACGATTTCAAACACTTCAAAAATTTTACAAATTTTTGAAATTTCAAATATTTCACAAAAAATTTAAACATTACAAAGATTATATTAATGTCTAAGATTGCAAAAGATTTAAATGATTTCAAAACAATTTCAATTTTTTTCATGATTTTACTCATTTCTAAGATTTCAATTATTTCACAAAGATTTCAGAAATATTTCAAAGATTTCAATGACTTCAAACATTTTACATATTTCTAAATTTTTCAAAAAATTGTAAAATTTTTGAAATTTCAAATATTTCACAAAGAATTTAAAAATTACAAAGATTATATTAATGTCTAAGATTGCAAAAGATCTAAATGATTTCAAAACAATTTCAAATTTTTTCATGATTTTACTCATTTCTAAGATTTCAAAAGAATTTACAAAGATTTCAATTATTTCACAAAGATTTCAGAAATATTTCAAAGATTTCAATGGCTTCAAATATTTCAAACATTTTACCTATTTCTAAGATTTCAAACATTTCACAAAATTTGTGAAATTTTTGAAATTTCAAATATTTCACAAAAAGTATAAACATCATAAAGATTATATTAATGTCTAAGATTGCAAAAGATCTAAATGATTTAAAAACAATTTCAATTTTTTTTTCATGATTTTACTCATTTCTAAGATTTCAAAAGAGTTTACAAAGATTTCAGAAATATTTCAAAGATTTCAATGACTTCAAATATTTCAAACATTTGACCTATTTCTAAATTTTTCCAAAAAATTGTAAAATTTTTGAAATTTCAAATATTTCACAAAAAGTGTAAACATTCTAATGATTATATTAATGTCTAAGATTGCAAAAGATCTAAATGATTTCAAAACAATTTCAAATTTTTTTCATGATTTTACTCATTTCTAAGATTTAAAAAGATTTTACAAAGATTTCAATGACTTCAAATATTTCAAACATTTTACCCATTTCTAAGATTTCAAACATTTCACAAAATTTGTAAAATTTTTGAAATTTCAAATATTTCACAAAAAGTGTAAACATTCTAATGATTATATTAATGTCTAAGATTGCAAAAGATCTAAATGATTTCAAAACAATTTCAAATTTTTTTTCATGATTTTACTCATTTCTAAGATTTAAAAAGAATTTACAAAGATTTCAATTATTTCACAAAGATTTCAGAAATATTTCAAAGATTTCAATGGCTTCAAATATTTCAAACATTTTACGTATTTCTAAGATTTCAAACATTTCACAAAATTTGTGAAATTTCAAATATTTCACAAAAAGTGTAAACATCATAAAGATTATATTAATGTCTAAGATTGCAAAAGATCTAAATGATTTAAAAACAATTTCAATTTTTTTTTCATGATTTTACTCATTTCTAAGATTTTAAAAGAATTTACAAAGATTTCAGAAATATTTCAAAGATTTCAATGACTTCAAATATTTCAAACATTTGACCTATTTCTAAATTTTTGAAATTTCAAATATTTCACGAAGAGTTTAAACATTATAAATATTATATTAATGTCTAAGATTGCAAAAGATCTAAATGATTTCAAAACAATTTCAATTTTTTTTCATGATTTTACTCATTTCTAAGATTTCAAAAGAATTTACAAAGATTTCAATTATTTCACAAAGATTTCAGAAATATTTCAAAGATTTCAATGGC
>NC_046661.1:147260513-147270049 GCF_010883055.1 Belonocnema kinseyi | reverse complement strand
TTCTAAGATTTAAAAAGAATTTACAAAGATTTCAATTATTTCACAAAGATTTCAGAAATATTTCAAAGATTTCAATGGCTTCAAATATTTCAAACATTTTACCTATTTCTAAATTTTTCAAAAAATTGTAAAATTTTTGAAATTTCAAATATTTCACGAAGAGTTTAAACATTATAAATATTATATTAATGTCTAAGATTGCAAAAGATCTAAATGATTTCAAAACAATTTGATTTTTTTTTCATGATTTTACTCATTTCTAAGATTTAAAAAGATTTTACAAAGATTTCAATTATTTCACAAAGATTTCAATGACTTCAAATATTTCAAACAATTTACCTATTTCTAAGATTTCAAAATATTTCACGAAAATTTCAATGATTTCACAACGATTTAAAATGTTTAGAAAGTTTTACAAAATTTCGAAATTTCAAATATTTCGCAAACAGTTTGAATATTTCAAAGATTATATCAAGGTCCAAGATTGCAAAAGATCTAAATGATTCCAAAACAATTTCAATTTTTTTTTCATGATTTTACTCATTTCTAAGATTTCAAAAGATTTTACAAAGATTTCAATTATTTCACAAAGATTTCAAAGATTTTACCAATTTCTAATATTTAAAAATATTTCACGAAAATTGCAATGATTTCACAACGATTTAAAATGTTGCAAAATTTGTTTTCATGATTTTACCCATTTTTAAGATTTCAAAAGATTATAATTGATATATCATATAAAACTTTTAAATTTATTTTATTATAGATAATTCATTAACTAGATACTTTAAATTCAAATAATATTTATTTAATTGATTTTCACCTTTTTTCAAGTACCTGTGTTCATTTGTCATTTTTAGACACACCAAAAATTAACCCTTTTTATCGTTTAAAGGCCCTTTAAAAGGGGTTAAACTTTTTTTATTTATAAAAAAATTGCACCATTATTTTTATACAAAAACGAAATGTTTTTTTTGCCCATCCCTTAAATATTTATAAAAATATCATTATAATCAGTGATGTGGTAGAGGCCTAGCGCCGCTAGGGTACTTTTTTCAAATTTATTTTTTTTTTCCATCTATAAACTACGTCACTAATGTTTTTTTTTTTACCTTCCCCAGTCCCGAAACTAACGTAGCTAAAGACGGATTTTTAGTTTATAAATTATTTTGAATAAAATTGATGCAGATGAAATATTGAATTCAATAAAAAACATTTTAAATTCCTAAAATTTTATGCCGAAATAAATTGCATTTTAACAAAGTAGTTGAATTTTCAACCAAAAAACGATTTTCTACTCAAATAATAATACAAATAATACAATAATACAAAAAGATGCATTAGAAAAATAGATGAACTCCGCCGTAAAAAAAAACTAGTTTCTCAAGAAATAGTTAAAGATTTAACCAGTAGGATTACTTTTTTACAGCACAAGATGAACTTTCATTCCAAAAGTATGCATTTTTAAAAACATAGTTGAATTTTCAACAAATATTGAGACTTTTAACAAAATAGTTGAATTTTTAATCAAATAATTGAATTTTCGATATACAAAGATGCATATTCAATGAAATAACGGATTATTAAAAAAAAAGGATTAAACTTTAATCAAATATTTGAATTTTCAAAACACAAAAGTTCATTTTCAAACAAGAAAGATAAATTTTCTAATATGAAAGGTGAATTTTTAACAAAACAGTAAAGTTTTTAAGCGAATCAAATGTTTTATAAAACAGTGTACTTTTAAATCTAAAAAGAGGAATTTTTAACAACATATTTTAATTCTAAACGTAAAAGTTGAACTTTAAACTAACAAGAATGATTTTCTACTAAAAAAGACGACTTTTTAACAAAAAAACATGAATTTTCTACTTAATAGTTGAATTTTTAACATATACAATATACAGGATATAGTTTAAACCAAAAATGGAATAGTCTATTTTTCAGATAAAAACTCTGATAAAAAAATAACTCTCAACAGTAAAAATCGAATTTTCAAGAAAATTGTTTAATTTTTTACCCGAAAGACGAATTTTCGATCAACAAGATCAATGTTAAAAAAATTTCCAACTTCTCCATGATACAGGATAAAGTGTCAACCAAATTTGTAGTGGTTAAATTTACAGATAAAAAAATTATTTTTCAACAAATTTCTTAAATTTTCAAACCAAAAAAATTAATTTTCTACAAACCAGTAGAATTTTTAATATCAAGTTTCGTTTAAAAGCAAGTGATTCAATTTTCAGCTATAATTATGAATCCTTAATACGAAAATTTAATTTTTTACTAAGTAGTTCAACAATAAGTCAAATAATCGATTTTATCGAATTATAAAATTTTCCAAATTTCAAATAACTACAAGATTTTTTATTAACAAAAAATAAAATCCCAATTTAAACAATATCCGAAACTAAAAATCACGGACTTCAAGACCGACTTTTAAAATAAACGAATTATTAAATTTTCACAAATATTTCAATTCTCGAAAATTAGAACTGCTGAATATAGTTAAATGATTATTAATTTATGAGCTATTAATAGAATTATAAATAAGGCAAACAATTTAATTAATCATAAAATAATAATTTATTAATTATTTTCGGAAATTTTAAATTTCTTCAAAATTAAATTACAGCAATAGAAATATTTATGAGAATTTAACACGTCGTTTATTTTCTAATTCAGCATTTTTTGTTGTTGTTAACTTATGATTTAGTTATTCTTTTTTTTTCGTTATTTTGTTTTAGTCCCGGATATTCAAACACTTTTAAAAAGTCCATTAACGAATATTTTTTATCTTTAGCAACACTTAAATTAATGGAAAATTATTTTTCGAAGTGCTATAATAAATCCATGTTGAAATTAAATTCTGCGAATTGAGAACAAGAAAATAAGTATGATCACCTTGTTTTTAAATTTATGAAAATATAATTTTCACATGATTCTTGAGAAAAATTTTTTATATTTCAGCGGTGTCAGAAAAGAATCTAGACAATTTTAAAGAACTTTTTTTATTTTATAGGAGTTTACAAAATATTTTGAAAAATTTCAGTCTTTTTAAAATATGTTTAGAACTCTTAGAAGTTGGGAAGGAATCAAGAAATATTAGACAAATTTTCGAAAATGTTTCCGAGTTTTCAAACATTTGTAATCTACTTAAAACGCCTTAAATTCCTAAAAATATTTTGAACTGACACGAATTTCTTTCATGATTTTCAAATATCATTCCAAATTTAAAAAAATTACCTTACTATCTTTTAAATTTTCCCAGCAATTTTAAGAAAATTTGTTTATTCTTTTGAAAACTTTCGAAATTATTGTCAGTTCTACTAAATATTTATTGAAATTACTTGATTTTTGTTCGTTTTTATTTTGCAATCTTACCAAACTGACACATTTTGCTTTAAAATCTTCTAAACTATTTTTAAAAATTTTAGAAAATCGTTTGTTATGTTTAAAACCCTTTTTCAATTTTCTCTTATAGTTTTTTTTTCAAAATAAAAAACTATTTAAATTTTTTCTGCATTTTTTATTAATTGCGCAAAAATTTTTAAATTGCCTTACAATCTTTCAGCTTCTTCTTTGACCACTTTTGAAATCTTCTAAAATCTTTTTCAATTATTCTTAGGAACCTGAAATTTCAGAAAAATCAGTTAAAAAATTAAAGATTCTAAATTTTAAATAAAGTCTACATCGATTCAAATGTTGATAAAGCTGAAACACTTAAAAATTCGACAATTTTGAAAATAAAAGCTTTGAAATTTAAACCTGATGAAATTCAAAAAAATGTAATCAGAACGGCTTAAATTTGCCAAATTAAAATTAAAAGTGGTTCCAAATTTAATAATTTGTAAAATAAAAATAGTCTTATAATTTACATTTGAAAAAAGAACAATTTCAAATTCAAAGAATTATAAAAACAATTTTTAAATTAAAATATATGATTTTTATAATTCAATAATTATAAATTGATAACTTGAAGATTAACAAATTTTAAATGGGAAGCATTCAGGAGTTATTCATTTTAAATCAATAATAAAAAACGTTTAAAGAGGAAGAATATCCAACCGAATCCTACCGCAAATAGTATTAAAAATTTTAATACTTAAAAATTATAAATATTTAAAGTAATTGTAAACGTTTCATTGGAAACTTACCAAACTGACACATTTTGCTTTAAAATCTTCTAAACAATTTTAAAAAATTTTAGAAAATCGTTTGTTATGTTTAAAACCCTTTTTCAATTTTCTCTTATAGTTCTTTTTTCAAAATAAAAAATTATTTAAATTTTTTCTGCATTTTTGATTAATTGTGCAAAATTTTTTAAATTGCCTTACAATCTTTCAGCTTCTTCTTCGACCACTTTTGAAATCTTCTAAAATCTTTTTCAATTATTCCTAGGAACCTGAAAAAATATCTTTTTTTTTCGTGAAACATTAAAAAATTTGGAAAAAAACTTTACAAGTTTTAATTATTTTTGAATCATTTCAAAACGTTTGAATATCTCAAACAAACTCAAATTTTTTCTAAACTTATGTAATATGTCAAAATTTGAAAAATTTGCTTTAAAATCTTTCAAACACTTTTTAAAAATTTTAAAATTGTCCATAAATTTTAAAAACTCCGTTGTCATTTTCACAATAATTATATAAATGAACCGTTTTCTTGATGCATTTTTAAGAGTTTGTAACGGCTCTACATGACAAAAGACGTAATTATAACAGCCACTTTTTCTTTTAGGACTACGCGATTGATTATTAATAATATAATTTAAGGGAAAATAAATACCTTGAGTTCTACATCGGTAATCAGTCTGATAAGAGAATTCACTTGATCTCTTGGATGTGGACCCGACTCGGGACAGCAACTACTCAAAAGTAGTTTCACACAGTGAGCTAAAATCCGGTCCGATATAGCGTTTGAATCTGGAGCTCCAGAACTTCTACAACATTTTATCAATTGCTCTATCGAGTTGATTTTTTTCTCCAGTGCCAATACATGACCCACCAACGAATACACTTTCTGCGGTCGGAGATTGTAATCTGAAATTTTTTTTTCAATATTCCTAATTCAGGGTGCGTGTTAAAATTCAACATTTCAATCTTTCTAGTTGAAAATCGAATTTTCATTTTCAACTTACAAGGTTTAAAGTTTTAAAATGGAAGAAATTAAATGAAAAATGAAATTTAACAATTTAAAGTACCTACAATTTTCAACCAAAAGTTTTTTAGCAGCCAATTATTTCAAATTACCTAAAACTTTCAAAATTAAACTACTAATTAGTTGGAAAAACTAAATGATCTAAAATAAATGCAAGAATTTGAATTTTTTACACAAAATTTGTAAATCGTAGAATAACTTAGAATAACTTTACATTTCACTGAAATGGAGTTATTCATTTTAAATAAATAATAAAAAACGTTTAAAGAGGAAGAATATCCAACCGAATCCTACCGCAAATAGTATTAAAAATTTTAATACTTAAAAATTATAAATATTTAAAGTAATTGTAAACGTTTCATTGGAATAAAATTCAAAAACAGAATTCTTTAATTGTTTAATTTGGTTAATCAGGGTGGCGATTAAACATTTTTTAACACAAAAGAGTAAAGCATTACAGAATAAATTAGTTTTGAAACAAATACTTAAATTTTCCACTAAAAAATATCAATTGTTTACAATCAATTGTAATATTTTCATTCTCGGTTAAAAAAAATTAATTTTCAACAAAAAAACGGATTTTCAATTAAACAATTCAATTTTCAACCAAAATGATGAATTTTCAGCAAAAATTATGAATATTTAACTGGAACACTTTACTTTTCAACCAAAAAGATGAATTTTTAAACAAGGAGATTGATTAATTTTCTACCAAAAAATACAATTTTGTATCCAAATATAAGAATTTTTAAATAAAGAAGAAAAATTTCTAACCAAATAGTTGAATTTTGAACTAAAAAAAATATAATTTTCAAGGTAAAATATAATATTAAAAATTTTAATTTAAAAAATTGAGTTTAAAACAAACATAAAAGTTTACAACTGATACAATGAATCTTCAACTGGAATAGATGAATTTAAACATATTAAAAATCATACAATAATTTTTATTAAAAAAAAATAAATCAACCAAATCTTAGATAATTAAATTTTAAGTTGAAAAAATGACTTTACACAAAAACAACGTAAAAAAGTAGTTACATTTTCGAAAAAGTGATAAATATTCACATAAAATTGTAAATATTTAACTGGAATAGTTGAATTTTAAACCAGTAAGATGAATTTTTAAGTAAAATTATGAATCTTTACCTAGGATGACTGAATTTTTGACCAAAAAGATTAATTTTCAACCAAGAAGATTAATTTATTCCAAACAAAAAACGAATGTTCAATAAAAAAAAATAATTTTCTAACGAAAACTTGAATAATTAAATTTTTAGTCAAAATATGAATGCTGAACCAGATATGAATTTTTAATTAAAATTATTAAATATACAATTGGAATAATCGAACTTTTGACTGAAAAGATCAATTTTCAACAAAAAATCGAATAGTTCAGTTTTCAGTTCAGGAAATTATTTTTTAAACAAACTGATGAATTTTCAACTAAAATTTTAAATCATGAACTGGAATAGTTGAATTTTAAGCCAAAAAGATTAATTTCTAACCATAAAGATTAATTTTCGACAAAAAAGGAAAATTTTTCACAAAGTTGATAAATTTTCGAACAACTAGTTTAATTTTTAAATAAAAAATATCAATTTTCAATCAAATAGTTGAATTTTCATATAAAAAAGATACATTTTCAACAAATAATAGAAGAAAAAAACGGATTTTCAGTAAAATAGTTCAATTCTCTACTGGAACAGTTAAATATTTAGATAAAAAATTGATTTTCAACAAAGTAGTTAAACTTTCAAACAGAGATAAATTTTCAATTAAAATTATGAATTCAAAAATTCTCTGTTCCAAGTCAGGATAAATGAGGAGTAAGCGAATAAAACGTGATAAATCCATTTTTTGAAATAAAAATGAGAAAATGATCGTTTCTGTATGTTTGAAAGATCATCAATTCGATTAGAAAAATTTTCAACGACAAAAATCTCACGGAGAAAAAAATTGCAAAAGGTTTTTCTTATAATGGACAATAATAAAAATTCAATAATAAATTATGATTTAATTAGATTTAACTAAGATAATCTAAAAATTGAATTTTACTGCGATCAGAAATCAATTCCCAGTTTTTTAAATTTAATTCTGAACGATTTAAAGTTAACATTTTCCAACTTCTAATTGTTAACTTTGGAAGCAGACATTTTAATTTTTTTAATATTTTCACTTTAGATGGTAAATTTGAACTTTTTTGACATTTCATTAAAGAATCTTTCAAAATTTTGATTTTTCAATCAGAGTGTCTACTCAAATTCTGGAAGAAAATTTCACGACAATTACAACTAAAAAAATATCAATTTTCCAGCAAATAGTTGAATTTTGAACTAAAAAAGATCAGTTTTCAACCAAAAAAGGAATAGTTAAACTGTCAGTTAAAATAATTAATTTTCCACCAAAAAAAGAATTTCCGACTTTCGATTAAAATTAAAAATATTCACCTGCAATAGATCAATTTTAAACCAAAAAGATGAATTTTTATCAAAAGAGTTTAACATCCAACCAATTAGTTTTATTTTCAACCAAAAATATCCATTATTAAATAAAATGATAAACAGTTAACTCGAATACATTAACTTTCAAGGAAAAAGATTAATTTTCTAAAGAAAAAAAGATTTTTCAATAAAATATATGATTTTTCAACTAAAAAAGACCAATTTCAAATCATAAACTGAATATTTAAATTTCTCGTTAAAAAAAAATAATTTTCAACCAAAAAAAAAAATAAATTAAAAAAAATGTTAAATTTTCAAAGTGATGAATTTTTAACCATAATGAATCTAACTGAAATGATGAAACATCAACTTGAATAGTTAGATTTTTAAATCAAAAGGAACAATTTTCAACTAAATAAATAAAAAAATAAATAAAAAGTCGATAAATTTTCAACAAAATAGTTCAATTTTCAACAAAAAATAAAATAGTTCTAATTCTTAAGAAATAGTTACATTTTCAATAAAAAGTGATGAATTTTTGAATAAAATGATAAATCTTCAACTGGAATAGTTCAATTTTAAACCAAAAAGATGAATTTTCTACCAAAAAATACGATTTTCTATCTAGAAAAGATAATGTTTCATCAAGAAAAAACAATTTTTCAAACAAAAATTGAAAAGTTACATATTTAGTTGAGAAAAATAATTTTAAGCTAGAGATAAATGTTTAACTAAAGTGATGTAATATTCCAACTGGATTATATTTTCAGTTTTAACAAAATAATGAAAAAAGCAATATTCAACAAAATAGTTAAAGCTATAACTATAATAATTAAATTCTCAGTAAAAAAATTATTTTTCATCCAAGCAAGAAACGAATGTTCAACAAAACAGTTCAGTTTTCAACTAAATAGATGAATTTTCAATTAAAATGATGAACCCTCAATAAAAAAATTTATTTTCTAACAAAAGCGTTTAACTTTTAACCAATTAATCAAATTTGTATAAAAAAAATTCTGAACGAAAAAATGCAGCAGTTGACATTTTAATTTAAAAAAATTAATTTTAATCAAAAACAATTTAATTCAACCAAAAAAAAGACAACTTCATAAGACGGGTTGAATTTTTCACAATGAAAGATTTTTCTGTCAAGAGGAAGAAAATATTGTTAAAAAATGGTAAATTTCCAACAAAATACGTGTAGTTTCAACGAAATACTTGAATTTTCAACTGAAAACTACCAGTGTTTAACCAAAAATATAATAGATAAATTTTCAGTTAAAAGAATTAATTTCAGACAAAAAAAACACGAAGTTTTCAATAGAATAGTTCAATACATTAATATAAAGCTACTTCTACAAATGAATAAATTAATTCCAGGTTTTCCATGTTCGGTCAAGATTTTTAAATTTCAGATTTCAGGGTGGCCACTATTTTTTTAATTTTCGTCTCCCGGGTTTCTCCCGGTTCTCCCGGTAAATATTCGTGATTTGGATTTAAATCATTTAATAAGAAAGATAAGGAAATTTGTGTGATAAGGAAATTTGGAAACTTTCTAGAATTACAAAATGCGCAAATTATGAAATACGGGACATCTCCCGGTGTAAAATTTTTCTCCCGATTTTCTCCCGGTTTAAGTTTCTCCCAGTTCTCCCGATTGTCCCGTTGATACTGCGGAAAATATTGTGAACCTTTGAAGTTTAATTATTCTAAACACTTCAAAAATCATAATTTCTAGTTGGAAACTTTCTAGAATTACAAAATGCGCGAATTATGAAATACGGGACATCTCCCGGTGTAATATTTTTCTCCCGGTTGTCCCGATTGTCCCGTCGATACTGCGGAAAATATTGTGAACCTTTGAAGTTTAATTATTCTAAACACTTTAAAAATCATATAATTTCTAGTTGGAAACTTTCTAGAATTACAAAA
>NC_046661.1:147242298-147260413 GCF_010883055.1 Belonocnema kinseyi | reverse complement strand
ATATTTTTCTCCCGGTTTAAGTTTCTCCCAGTTCTCCCGATTGTCCCGTTGATACTGCGGAAAATATTGTGAACCTTTGAAGTTTAATTATTCTAAACACTTTAAAAATCATATAATTTCTAGTTGGAAACTTTCTAAAATTACAAAATGCACGAATTATGAAATACGGAATATCTCCCGGTGTAATATTTTTCTCTCGATTTTCTCCCGGTTTAAGTTTCTCCCGATTCGAGGATAAAATTCTTCGACATGAAAACTACTCACCCTGCATGATTCTAAACGCAATTCCAAATCCCTCCTCCACATCTCTGCCACACAAGATCGCCAAAACAGCAAGCTGCGTCTTCTGCTGATGATTTCCAAAAAGCGTTGGCAGTTCTCCAGCCTGCGATCCCTCAGCATCCATATCCGACAAATATCCCAAGAAAGGTCCAATAGTCCTTCCCTCTTTCTCCGCAGATCCCAAGAACTTGGCAATCTCCATCTGTCTCGAAATCGTGTTCACGTGTTTATCAATTTCCAGAGGCTCCATTTCCATCGTCAATCCCCCGCTTCCATTCTGCGAACTGACACTTCGCCTTCTCCGCTTATTTCCGAAATTCTCCACCTTCAATTCCGCTTCCAAATGTCCCTGAGCCTCCAGAAGTAAATGCGTCCTCTCACACAAATTCGTATAAGTACTCGCCTCATTTTTGTAAAACCGGATGCAAGTCATCGCCGCTCTGATATAATCCTTCATGAACAACTGCAAATGATAAAGCGTGTTCAATAATCTCCGTTTTTCCAGATTACGGCAAATATAAACGAGATATTTCTTCCAAATGAGTAAACTCGAATCTTTGCTCTTCATAGCATTCAGCAAATTCTCCACATTCTCGCTACGCAAACATCTCAGATAAACCGCGTTGAAAAACAAATCTGGCTCGACATCGTTCTCCATGACAAAGAGCAAACATTTATCAAATTCCTTCTGCTTGACAAAGAATTCGAGAATCGAGCTGCTACTTCCGTACATCAAGAGATAGTAAAGTCGCTCTTGGTAATAAACATTCTCGTTCACCGAATGTTGCGGATAATTTCCCTGACTGATGGCCTTCAGACTATTGAGTGTGTTTAAAATTTCCTGGGCAGCACTTGCGCCCGACTTGAAGCCTTGGCCATTCAGAGTTAAATTCTCGAGAATTTGCAGAATCTCGTTGAGAAGTGGAGGATCTTTCAAGGGGCGAATTTTCACGACCGCTTCGAGTTTCCTGGGACTCGTGAGTTCGACGCGGAAGTTCTGGGACTCGGAATCCTCGTTGCTGTCGAGTGATTCCGGATGGGAGAGAATTACCCAGTCGTCGAAATTTTCGTAGAGAACTTTGTCCAAACAGTGGGAGAATTTTTCTCGTGCACGCTCAAAGTATCCGACCTTGAGACAGGCCTTTCCCCAGGCTGCCCAGACACCCTGGGTGTCGAGGCCGGACTTGGTGCTGACGTCGAGGGCGAGGGTCCATTGCTCCTTTTCGGTGAGGAGGTCTCGCAATTTTCGGAAAGCGTGATCGTCAAGATCGTCGGTGGGAATGAGAGAAAGACAGTCGGACTGGACGAGAGTGGTGATGAGGTCGACCTGAGAAAGGAAACGATCGCAGTGGGCAAGTCCGGCGTTGAGACCTAGTTTTGCGCATTTAACTTTAGCGGCTACGAGGAGAGATCGAATCATTTTGATGATTAGAGCGTGGTCGATTTCGAGGTTGACTTTTCCCCCGGAAAGGGGCTGAAGAAGCTTTTTCATCTCGTCGCACTGGTCGAGGAGAAATGTGGCGTAGGCTTTGTGGTCGGAGTGAAGGTTCAGGATGGCGAGGCAGAGGGAAATGTTTGGAGCGTATTCGAAGGAAAATTCATCCCGGACGGTTTGGTTGTAAGAGTCCTCGGTTGTTAGCTTCCAGGATTCGAGGACCTCGCTGCCTGGTGTGGATGGTGCACCTAGGAAAAGAATTTTGAATGCTAAGGTTCCTTTCTATTTAAGGCACTTATGAATGAAGGAGGAGTTGACCACTCAATTTGCAAGTGCACACCGGACTTAGAAGATTTCAAAAGATTTTACAAATATTTCCAAGATTTCACAAACATTTTTTAAATTCCAAGAGATCTCACGAAAGTTCTAAAGATTTGTCAAAAATGTTAATAATTTCAAAAGAGTTCAAATATTTTAAAAGATTTCAGAAAGTTTCAGAAGATTTAAAACCTACAATTATTTTACAGATATCAAGACTTTACAAACATTTCAAAGAATACAAAAGATTTGAATGATTTCACAAAGATTTAAAAAGATTTCAAACTATTTTAGAAGATTTGAAACAATTTACAAATATATTTTAATATAAACAAAGATTTCAATGATTTTACAAAGATTCTAAAAAGATTTTAATGATTTCAAAGATCTTAAAAAATATCAATGATTTCACAAAGATTTCAATCAATTTCAGAAGTTTTCAAACGATTTCAATAATTTCAAAGATTTTTAAAGATTTAAAAGATATCAAGAAATTTCCGAATGAAAAAATTTCAAAGATCTAAACAAGATTCAATGACTTAAAAAAAAATTCCCAGATTTTACACACATTGCATAAAATACAAAAAAAATCAGAAAAACTTTATGAATTCAGAAAGATTTCAAGGATTTAAAAATATTTTAAAATATTGAAAACATTTCATAAATATTTCTAAAAATACACAAAGATTTCAATGGTTTTATAAAAATTCCAAAAAGATTTTAATGATTTAAAAGATCTTAAAAAATGTCAATGATTTGACAAAGATTTCAATAGATTTCAAAAGTTTTCAAACGATTTCAATAATTTCAAAGATTTGTAAACATTTCAAAAGATATCAAAACATTTCAGATTTAAAACATTTCAAAGTTCTAAAAAATATTTCAATGATTTCACTAAAAAATCTCAGATTTTACAAGCATTACATAAAATACAAAAGATTTCACAAAAATTCCCATGATTTCACAAAAAATTTCGAGGATTAAAAAAGATTTTTAAAGATTTTAAAAGAATTAAAAGATTTTATAAATATTTAAACAAATCTCACAAAAATTTCAATGATTTCACAAATCAAGATTTTAACAGATTTCAAAGACTACAAAAAGATTGCAATAATTTCAAAGATTTTACCAAAATTTCAATGATTTCGTAAAGATTGTAAAGATTTTAAAATATTTCAAATTAGTTTAGAAGATTGCAAACATTTTACAAATATTTTTAAAAATACACAAAGATTTCAATGATTTCACAAAGATTCTGAAAACATTTTAATGACTTCAATAATCTTAAAAAATATCAATAATGTCACAAAGATTTTTAAAGATTTAAAATATATCAAAAAATTTAAGAATTAAAACATTAAAAAATCTAAAAAATATTTCAATGATTTCACGAAAAAAAATCCCAGATTTTACACACGTTGCATAAAATACAAAAGATCTCAGAAAAACTTCCATGAATTCACAAAGATTCCAAGGATTTAAAAGATTTCACAAATATTTATTAATTTATCAAATATTATTTAGATAATTTAAAACATTTTAGAAATATTTTTAAAAATGCACAAAGATTTTAATGATTTCACAAAGATTTTTAAAGATTTCAAACATTTTAACACTATTTAAAAAAAACACAAAGATTTCAAGTATCTCAAAGATTTCATAAATATTTAATAGACTTCAAAAGATTTCTTAAAAGTTTCAAAATTTTTTAAAATATTTCAATGGTTTCACAAAGAATTCAGAGATTTGAAAAGATGTCGAGGAATATAAAAGATTTTAAAGATTTCGAAAGAGTTCGAATAGATTTTAAAGATTTCACAAAGATTCAACAGATGTCATAAACATTTTAAAGTTTTCAATAATTTCACATTAATTTCAAAAATAATTCAAATATTTACTAAGATTTCATAAAGATTGCCAATATTTCACAAATAATTGATAGATTTCAAAAGATTTAAAAATATTTCAGAAGCTTTCCAATTTTTTAAAAATATTTTTAAAATTTTCACAGATTCAAAATATTTCGAATAAATTTCAAAAGATTACAAAGATTTAAATTTTTTTAAAGGTTCCCAAAGATTTCAGATATAAAAAGATTTCAAATATTTAAGAAATTTCAAAGTCTTCACAAAAATGTCATTATTTCAAAGACTTCAAAATATTTCAAAAGATATCAAAGATTTCACGAACAAAGATTTAAAAGATTTCAGGAATATTTGAAATATTTTACAAAAATTTCAATCAGTTCCGATAGATTTCAAAAAAATTCAGATTTTAAAAGATTTCAAAGAATTTCATAATATTTGAAAGATGTCACAACGATCCAATATTACATAAACATTTGATAGATTTATCAAAGATTTCAAAATATTTTAAAGATCTAAAAAGAACTCAGAACATTTCCAAGATTTCGCAAGGATTTAAAAAAATCCACAAAGATTTTAAGATAGTTTCAAATATTTTAGAAGATTTAAATGATTTCGCAAAGATGTTAACAGATGTCACAATCATTAAAAAGATTTCATAAATATTTCACGAAGATTTCAAAACTTTTTAAAATATCTCCATCAATTCATACGGATTTCAAAAATTTTTAAATATTTCAAAGATTTCGATGATTTCAAAATATTTCAGAACATTTCAAAGATTACAAATACATTTGAAAGATTTCACAAAGATTAAAAAGATTTAAAAATATTTTAAAACATTTAAGAAGATTTAGATAATTTCGCAAAGATTTAACAGAAGTCATAAACATTTCAACTGTTTCACATATAAATATCAAAAATATTTCAAATACTATTTTATAAGATTTCATAAAGATTGCCTATATTTCACAAATATTTGATAGATTCCAAAAGATTTCTCAAAGGTTTCAAAGATTTAAAAAAGGATTTCAATAATTTCACACAGATTTAAAAGATATAAAACCCAGATAAAAATGTACGCGCACGATGATGGCGTTTTGACTCGCACGCGTGCGGATTGTTCCACACCCGATCAGATATATGCGCAGTCAATTGCGACGCATATCGCTCGCACGCATGAAGGTCGCACGCATGACGGTGACATGCGATCTCTAAATTTATGATTTATGTTAAACACAACCGATTATTCATTCAAATTAGGGAAATTGCTCATAGTAATAGTAAAGATTATCGTTTTTATTATTTGATTGTGTAGATTTCTAAAAATAAAAAAGCACCATACTAAAAGAGAAAAATAAGGTTATATTTGGACGTCAACACCGCCAAACACTTCACTTTAACCATATTACACTAAAACACAAAAGTATGAACATCACTATAAAATTGAACAAAATCAAATTCAAGATTAAAAATGTATTAATTTATTGAAAAAATAAGTACTGAAAGTTCGAAAAATTCGATTAAACATTGAAGATGCATTTTTGCAAATACTTCAAAAAATTCCTAAACAGTAATTCTAAATTTTTTGCAATTAAAATTACTATGGAATTCATCATTAATTTTCGGCAGGATGGACGCACGCGTGCGTCACGGACAGCCTGTCATACGCAGTCATACGTGAAGTACGCCGTGATGGCATGCCTCGCACGCATGCGCGCACCGTGCGTCGAACGATTGTTATCTGGGAGGGATTTAAAATATTTCAAAGGTTTAAAAACATTTTAATGATAAAATGAAATAAAAACATTGAAACTGTTTCTCACCTATAGCCGCTTGTTGTTGTAAAGTCGTCTGCAGCTTGCAATCCTTGCAAACCATCACCGGAACCGAATTCGGATATCCAGCGACTCTCATCCGATGTTGCGAACACATTGCACAAACGACCCTCCCACACCTTCTGCAATGATGCCTCCTATTGAACATAGAAAATATCACTTCCTTACAACAACTACACTCCTTCGCCTGATCATTCGGAATCCACTCCTCCTTGGTCGGAACAGTAGCAGGCATCACAAATTCATTCCCTCCCTGGTCATCGCTTTCCAAAAGCTGCGCATCTCTCGTCTTCGTATCAACCCCATCGCGCTGAAAAGCGAATCTAAAATCCAGCGACTTCCCGGCATAAAACCTAATCACCTTATCAAAACTCTCTATCGAAATATTCGCCTCGGGCAGCTTTCCCTCCACCACATTCAATGTCCTCTGCAAACTCTTAAACTTGCAGTTCATCAACAACTGTTCCAGCATCAACAACGGATCCCTTATCAAATGAACGTACAATCCCTTCTCCTTGTCATCCAACTCATCCAAAATATCGATTCCAATTAACGCCTTTCTATATTTCAAAGTCTTCGTCGCCTTACAATGCTCGAGCAAAAATTTCACCACAAATCGCATCGCTCTCGTTTTCTCCAATCGTTTCAAAACCCCTTTGCAGATCGCTAACGACTGGTTCAGCGGCAAAGCCTGGAGAAGTTTCTTCGCGTGTTTAAAGTCCTCTTCCTCATTTCTCAACAAACCCAGTAACAAGTCCCGAGTAACCAAGGTGTGCATCTCGGAGGAAAATCGCTGGTATTCTAGCCACTCGAGACACAACTCGAATTTATTTTCCTTGATCAAGGACTGAATGACCCGACCAGGATCGGTTTTTTCTGTACAATTCACCACGTCGAACCATCTCGCATCCTTGAGATTAATTTCGCTCTCGCAATAAGGGAGGATCTTTCGGAAAATCATGATTCTACAAAGAGTTTCGCTCATTTTCACTTTGCAATGCGATGGAAGATTTTCGCTTTCGTGATGATGCAAAGCGTGGAGTAAAGCGTCTTCGCAAATTTCCATTGGCCACTTGTGCATATTGAGGAGAATCGTTTGAACGAGAATGTTGATGTCTTTAATCTGGTAGATGTAATTGAGAATTCGCTCCTCGTTTCGAGAACTCAAGAGACTTAGAATTTTATCCTTGAAGCATTGCAATTCGACATTCTTTGCTAGGAAATTATCAGGAATTGCATTGATAACATCGAGGGATTCTTGGTACTTTTCTGTTTTTAGAGATTCTTCGAAGAAGGACCAGAGAGTTTTTAATGGAAGATTCTCTTGAACACTGGCGATAACTCGATTGTCGTTGAAAAGAGTGCTGAGCATTTTTGTCCAGGGAGAGTTGAGAACGTTTTCGAGACAAACGGTGCGTTGAGTATTTTCGCAATCGGTTTCCAGAATCGTGGGACTTTCCTCGTGAATTCGCTGAACGAGATAGGAAAGGAGCCAGCAGTGTCCTTCGAGATATCGAAGCAAGGAAGGCTTGGCGATTCTTGATTTCCAGTCTGGACTCTCGAGCAAAGATTTATCCTCTTCTTTCTCCTCTTCCTGTTCCTCCTCGAAAGTGTAGTTTAGTTTGAACTCGTATTTAAAGGCTAGAGATTTGTAATTGCTCTCGTCGAGGGATTGAAAATATTCTAAACTAGGTATCATGGAATGCAAATTGTTCCCTTCAGAGTTCGTTTTTAGAAAATTTGAGTAACGCTGAATTAGTTCAGGAAGACGGATTTCTAATTTTGAATCTTCGGCTTTGGCTTTTTTGTTGTAATTTTTGAAGTAGTTAAGCATGCCGGTTTCCAGGTCGTCATTTAAAGTCTGGGGATTAAAAACCTGTCGAAAATTGTGAAATTCAGAAAATTGGTTAACAATTAGATTTCAATTTCGGTCATTTTAAACGTTTAATTATTTACAATCTCACAGCAATTTAAAGATTAAATAAATTAGAATTCTACACTTAAAAAACGAGACAACCGCCAATTTTGAATTGGAAGTGTTTTTTTTTTAACATAAGATTTCGCATAAAAAATTTAATTCCCTGACAATATCTCTGTGCAAAAATGAAGAATCTTCAAAGTTTGATTTTCTTAAATTCAAATTTAAATTATTTCAAATTCAAAACATTCTAAAATGCAGAATTTAAACAATAAAGTGTTGAAGAAATTCACGATTCCAAACTTTAAAACTCTTCTGAATTCGAAGTGTTTTAAAATGAAAATGAAGATATTTAAAAATTATTACTTTTGAGTGCAAACGTTGAAAAATAAACGTTTTTAAAGTAGCAGCCTTCAAAATTTAATAAATCGTTCGAGGCCTAAAAATTGAGACATTCTCTAATAACACGAATCATTAGCAAATTTCTGTGATCTCAAACTCAATAATTGAAGCCTTAAAAGCTTCTCGATTTTAAACTTCGTTTTAAACTGCAACCTTTTTCAAATTCCAGGCTGTGAAATTAAAATATTTTAATTTAAATAGACTAAAATTAATAAATGTCACTATAAATTAAAAAATGTAATGTTCCAAACTGAAAAGTTAGAACTATGAAATCTTAACCATTCAGAATTAAATCAACTGTTTAGCTATTTATGCTTCAGTTTTTAACATTTTTAAATTAAATTTTTTAATTATTGAATTCTTATTATTATTTTTTATTATTAAGCTCTATTCTTACATTTTTCGAGATAGAACTTTCTCTGAGAAAAACTGTACAATTTAATTCGCCTCTTTTGTCAAAATGTCCCGTTAATAAAAATTGTCTTTAAAATTGTTTAAACTTGAAATTAAAGGATTAGAGATTAAGAGAAATTATTAGAAATAAAAAATTAAAAACTCATTATTGTTTAAATATTAAGCCTTTTGATTTTAAACAGTTAACTTTATAAACTCTGGAATTTAAAATTTTTGAATTTTGAAAAATATATATTTACAACTAATAAATTTTAAATAATTTAATTTTGAATATTTTACAATAAAAATGATCCAATTTACTTTACGTTTCATTTCAAATTATTTAATCATTAAAATTTGTACTTTTTAATTTGATAATAGACAATTAGAAATTAAGAGAGTTAAAAATACAAAAATTTTAAACTTACAATTAGTTATCTATTAAGGGTTTTGATTTGAAGCTGTTTAATGATGAAAATTCTCAATTAAAAAATTGTTAATTATTTACAATTGGTATATTAAATTTGAAACGCTTTAAACTGTGAAATTGTCTAATTATAAAGTTTTTAATCTTAAATTAGTCGATTTGGAGCATTCCCTAATAAAAAAATTCATTTTTTTTTCTTTTTATTATACTTTTTTATTTTATTTGTTAATTTTTAAATTTCAAACTAAACAATTAAAAATTAAAAGCTTCAATATACATATTTAAAAAAAGTAGTTTTCAAAATCCTCTGCCATTAACTGGTATTCCAATTCAGCAGCAATATTGGTTTAAAAATTACTTTTTTGTAAATTAAATACTTAAAAGAAAAATCTAAACCTAGTGATAACAAATTAATTTTTAGGCTTTCATATCCGCGGACTCTTTTGATTTCAGTCGGATGTCCTATCGTCACACTTTTTCCTCAGGAGGAAATATAAAAAGAGGGAAAATTAGGAAAGGGAAAGTAGGAGGAGTGATAAGGAATGAAGGGACGAGAAGTAGAGGAAGTGGGAGAAAAGAAGGGGAGGAATAGTAGGGGAAATTGTTTGAATGAGGAGTGCGGGAAAAGAGGAAAGTGAAAGTAGGGGGAATTACAAGAATAAGGGGAGCGGAAATAACAGGAATAAGGAGAGGGGAAATAACAGGAAATGAGAACAAGATAATAGAGGAGAAATAACACAAGGGAAAGTAGGCAGAGTGAGGAGAAATGAGAAGAGGGGAATAAGGGAAGTGACGGGAGAGAAAGTAGGAGAAATGATGGCGAGATGGTTCCTGAAAAAGAGGCGCGGGAAATGAGGGAAATAAGAGGAGGAGAAGGGGGAGGAAATGAGCAAAACGAAAGTAGGGTAGTGAAGGTAGATAAGCGGAGAGGGAGTAGGTGAAATTAGGTCACAAATGACAGAATGTGGGGTAGGAGAAGAGATGGGAGAGAACATAGGGTAAATGGAAAGTTAAAAAAAAATGAGGGGTGTGGAAGTAA
The DNA here is from genome assembly GCF_010883055.1 of Belonocnema kinseyi. NCBI lineage: Eukaryota > Metazoa > Arthropoda > Insecta > Hymenoptera > Cynipidae > Belonocnema > Belonocnema kinseyi. Next base: position 147,250,496 of record NC_046661.1, on the reverse strand, counting down.
GAGGAGGTAGAGGAATCGGAATGTATGAGAAGTGCGGATTAAATAGGGAATGGGAAGTAGGGGAAATGAGGATAATAAGGGGAGAGGAAGTAAGGGAAAGAGAAGTAGGGTACATAAGTCGAGCGGAAGTAGGGGAATCGTAGTGTATGAGAGGTGCGGGGAAAAGAGGGAATGGAAAGTAGATGAAATGAGGGAAGTAAGTGAAGAAGTGAGAGGTCCTGAGAGGAAGGTGAGTAGGGGAAGAAAGGGTCATTGAGGACAAATTAGCGCAGTATGAAACGAGAGAAATGCGGGAAGGGGAAGTAGGCTCAGTGAGAGGAAAGGGGAAGTGATGAAGTAGGGGAAATAAAAAAGAGGAGGAAAAGGGAAATGAGCGGAGGCGAAGTAGGGGAAATTAGAGGAAGGAAAAGTAGAAGAATTGAGGGGAAATGAGGGAGGAAAAGCATGGGTTGGATGACCCAATTAACGTCCTAATAGGCAACGAAACCCTTTTTTCTAGGCCAACAGTGCATACTTTGAACAATTTTTTTTCTTAATAAAAGAACAGTAACAATTCGAGAAGTCTAAATTAATTTTTCTTACCTTAATAACTGGCGAGTCCGCAAATTCGTTCGCCATCGCGAAAATTGATCTTGAATCCTGCATCAGATCTAAATCTTGCCATGCCAGTTCATTCAAACTTTCCATTGGTCCGAACAATTTAAAATCCCAGGCCAAAGTCCCGAGCAATTTTGACCTAAGAGTTGATAAAGTTACAAGTCCCAAGTCCCCAACTTCATATCCGGTGATCATCAGCGAAACTGCGTGTCTTAAATCATTAAATGAAGGGTCCTCGGCCCAAAAGTAAAGAAGCGAATGCAAAAATAGGAGATTCCAAAGATTGAGGAAAAAGGCGAGAGTGTGATCTCCATCTAATAATTCGCTCAGATCCAAAGAAGAGAGAATTGAGGTCTTTTTTAAAATTGCTCGAATCTCCGGATGTTTGGAGAAATTTTCAAGCTCCTTGGAACTTAGAGTCGAAGCTCCGAGTGATAGCTTACGTAAGGTTTGTAAAAGGTCGGTTAAAATTTCAGAAACGTAGAGATTCGGGTCACAAGAATGATTTTCTGGGCTTTTCTGAAATTTTCAGAATTTAATATTAATATTTAAAGCTAAATAAGTATAAGTTTTATATTGCAGGCCGCGGACTCATTTCAGAAGTTCAAAATAGTCTCAATAGTAGCATACATTTGTTTAAATTATAACAAAATTGTATCACGAGTTTTTTAAATATTAAATGGAGAGGTTCACTGTTTTCTTAATAAAACATACATCACCCATAAAAAAGCGTAACCAAAATTATGCAATATTCAACTAAAATAGGATTTTCAGTTTAAGAACTAAACTAATTTTCAACAAAAAAAGAAACCAATTTTCATTAAAATAGCTCATTTTTCAACCAAAGAAATGAATTTCTTATTAAAATGGTGAATCTTTAATAACAAAAATTAACTTTCAACAAAAGACTATTTTTCAACCAAGTAAATTTATTTATAATCAGATAGAAGAATTTTTCAATTAAAATAATGAATATTTAACTGAAATAAATTAACCTACTTGAATTTTTTACCAAAAAGAAAATTTTAAAAGAATGAGATTAACTGTTAAAGAAAACCAAAAATATGCTACTAAAAAAAGTAGATTTGTCACAAAAATAAAAGAAATTTTAATTAAAAAAGACAAATTTGCATCCAAATTGTTAAATTGGATACCTGACCAAAAAAATTTGAATTTTCAACCAATAAGATCAATTTTCTACAAAAAAGATGAATTTTCCACAAATTATATGAATATTCTAGAAAATATCAATTTTTTGACCAAATAGTTGAATTTTCATCCGAAAAATATAAAATTTGAACAAAAAATAAAACAGTTGAATTTTCACTTAAAAATTTGATTCTTAACAACAACAAAATCGGATTTTCAGAAAAACAGTTCAATTTTCGGTAAAAAGATTTCCTGTTCATCCAAAGAAAAAACCAGTTTTAAATCAATCAAAAGAATTTTTAATTAAAATGATGAACCTTCAATAAAACAAAATTATTTTTCAACCAAAAAGTTTATTTTCCAACCAAGTAAATTTATTTTTGACCTAAACGTTGAACTTTCAACAAAAGTAATGAATATTTAACTAGAATTTTGAATTATAAACCAGGAAAATCAATTTTCAACTTAAATGATGTATCATTAACTAGTCTAATTGAATTTTTGACCCAGAGATGAATTTTAAACCAAGAAGATTAATTTCTACCAAAAAAATATTAATTTTCAATTTAAAAAAATCATTTTTAAACCAAATTTGAACAAATGAATTTTTAATAAAAAAAATCATGTTCAACTTAAGAGACGAATTTTTATTTGAAATTATGGAATATTTAATTGGAATAATAGTTACATTTTCAGTTTACAAAACAATAAATTTTCAACCAAAAAAAGAAACAAATTTTCAACAAAATAGTTAAATTTCCAGCAAAAAATTCCTTTTCAACCTAATAAATTAATTTTTAATAAAAGAGTTTAACTTTCAACCAAGTAATTTTGTTTCCAACCTAAAAGATAAAATTTTCAACTAAAATTATAAATATTTAACTGTAATACTTAGATTTTTGTCCGAAAATAAGTACTTTTAAATAAGAAGATTAAGCTACAAGGAAAAAGATAACTATATATAAATTTTCAACCAAAATAGGGCATTCAAATTTTCAGTTGAACTGATGAATTTTCTAAAAAAAAGGCGAATTTTTCACAAACTACTTCAATTTCTCCATTTTTTTCAAAAATAAATAAAAATTTAATAATAAATTATGATTCAATTAGAGTAAACTGAGATAATTTGAAAAATCTGCGACTGTAGAGAAATTAGAAATCAAATTTCTAAATTGACCAAAATGATGAAAATAATGAAAACTTGAATTTTACTGCGATCAAAGGTAAAATTCCCATTTTTAAAATTAAATTTCTGGTCTTTTCCGGGTTTCGCGGATATGTTTAAAGACAAGTGAAATTAATTTTGTTTAAATAACAAAATACTTGCATTGTTTAAAAAATATTAATAATTGCCTAAATCCGAGACCTGATATTAGATTCAATTTAAATTTAATTTGCGACTTACGTTTTCCTCAGAGTTGCAATTCAAAATAACGTAACCCCATTGTGAGTTAGAAACTTTCTGAGAGTTTGTATGATTATCACAAGTGAGTTTTGGGCAACAGTTGACGAGAATACTGTAGACCAAGTTTACTTGAAGTTTATTCGCTATCAATTCAAGTTCACTAGGTTCGACATTTAAATCGAATATTTGATGGCCAAAGTAAGAATGAAGTGGATTTTTTAGAATATTAGATTCCGTTATCACCGAAGAGTCATCTGCAAATAAATTAAAATTAAAAAAAAAATGCAAATTTTTAAATTTCAAGGAATTAAAAAAAAAAACACTCTAACCATTAATTATCGTTTGTAGAATCTGCAGATGCGAGTAGACCTTCTCCAGATAATTATTTCCGTTTCCGCAAAGATAAATGATTTCCTTGAAGCTTTGCTGTCCCAATGCGCCGTTGCTAGTGTCTTTATTATCTAGATTCTCGGTCACATTCTGCGAAAATTTAAAAGATCTTAGTTTCTCAGCCAACTCTCTCCAGAAATCATTTTTCTCCTTCAACTGTTTCGCGTTCAGTGGAATTCTAGCATCGCAAAAAACCTCCAGAAGAGAAGATTCTAATTTAGATTCATAGAGTAAGTGATGAATCCTGGAGAAAAATTCCTGAGAACTGGTGTTTTCTAATTGTTTGCAGAATTTTAAATGCTTCGAGGCTAAGTCGCAGAGGCTCATTGAAGTCTGACGAGTTTGGCCCATCGTCAGTGCCAAATCGAGAACAGTCAGAGTTAATATTTCTTTGCTTCCGAAGCTTTTTGACTTTAGGGGCCGAGTATTCGCTTCTTGGGTGGCTAAAAATGTTTCCAAGTGGCTGGTGATTCGCGAGGATTGAAATCCTTCTTGAGCGGCTTGACGAATATTCTAGAAATTTTTTATTGGGAGTTATGAATAAAACTCATGGTGTCTACTCAAATCGTGGACAAAAAAATTCCCTGACAATTACAGGTTTTGTTTCCAGATATTTTAATGTTTTTTCCAGGTATAATTTTTTGTAGTGTGGAGCCATGAAAATAGTTTGCATTTTTTTTAAAACAATCTACTCGGAATATATGTATATACAGTTTTGCAAGTTTATTATAAATAATGATTTTTTTTTTTTTAGTTTCTAGGGATTAAATTAATATGCACTATCGGTTAATTAAATTTTTTTTAACAAGCTAAATAAATTTTTAATAAAATTAATGATTTCTAAACTAAGTAGTTGAATTTTCAACTAAAAAATATCAGCTTTTAACCAAAAATTAAATAGATTCATTTTCAGTTCAAAAAATTAATTTTCCACTCTAAAAATTGAATCTAAGGTGATGAATTTTTAACTAAAACGATTAAACTTCAACTGAAATACATGAATTTTAACTAAATAATTTAACTATAACCAAGTAGTTTTATTTTCAACCTAAAAAATGAAATTTCCACTAAAAAAATGAATATTTGTTTGAATACTTGAATCCTCAACCGAAAAGATACATTTTCAAAAAAGAAGATTAATTTTCTGCACAAAATGACGATCTTTCAACAAAATACATAAATTTTCAACGAATTAGTTGAATTTTTAAATAAAAAAAAAACCAAATTTCAACCAAATAGTAGAATTTTGATTTAGAAAAGATCAGTTATTTTGAACACAAAAAATGTATTTACAACTAAAATTATAAATATTTTACTGGAATACTGGAATTTTCAAATAATATGATTAACTTCTACCAAGAGACAAATTCTTACCAAAAAGACCAATTTTTCAACAAAATACATGAATTCCCATCTAAACAAGGTAAATTGTCAACCAAAAATTAAACAGTTGAATTTTTAACAAAAAATATTAACGTCTATTCAACTAAATGAATTTCCAACTCAAAAGAAGGAGCATGCAATGAAAATAATTACATTTTCGATTTTTTAAAAATTGCAACCAAAAAAAAAACTTTTTTAAACAAAAAGTAATTAAATTTTCAATCAAAGATATAGCCCTGCAAATAGTAATTTTTCAACGAAGTAGTTCAAATCTCAACTAAATAGTTGAATTAAAAAAAAAAAAGGTGGATTCTCAATGAAAAATGTATGAGTTACATTTTTAGTGAAAAAAAATTATGAAAAAAAAAAAATTTTCAAAAAATAATCACGATATTAACCAAAGCGATAAATATTCAACTAAAATTATGAATGTTTAACTGAAATAGATGAATTTTAAACCAAAAAGATGGATTTTTTACAAAACAATTTAACTTTCACCAAGTATTTTTATTTTCAACCACAAAAATGAATTTTCGCCTGACATGATTAACTGGATAACTTGCATTTTTAACAAAAAAGGTTAACTTTCAAAGAAGAAGAATAATTTTTTACCAAAAAGGATGATTTGTCCATAAAATTAAATGAATTTTCAACGAGATAGTTGAATTTTTAACTAAAAAAGACCAAACTAGTGAATTTTTAACTAAAATTGTGAATCTTCAACTGAATTAGTTGAATTTTAAACACAAAAAATGAGTGTATAACTGAAATTACAAATCTTTCACTGGAATAGCTGCATTTTCAAAAAAAAAACAAGAAAAAAAAACGAATTTTCAACCAAAAAGATTAAGTTTCATCAAAAAGAGACCAATTTCTACTAGAAAACAGTTAAAATTTTTGTTAAAAATATTAATGTCCAGACAGAGATGAATTTTTAACTAAAATGAAGGAATACCCAATGAAAATAATTTCATTTTCAGCTAATAAAAATGTAAAAAAAACTAATTTAAACAAAAAATAATTAAACTTTCAATCAAAGATATAGACCTGCGGATAATACATTTTTAACAAAGTAGTTCAAATCTCAACTAAATACTTGAATATTTAGACTAAAAAGGTGGATTTCTCAATGCAAAATTTAGGAGTTACATTTTTAGTTAAAAAAGAATTATCAACAAAAAAACAAATTAAAAAAATAGTAACTTTATTAACCAAAGTGATGAATATTCAACTAAAATGATGAATGTTTAACTGAAATAGATCATTTCTACATCAAAAAGATGAATTTTTTACAAAAGAATTTTACTTTCACCAATTATTTTTATTTTCAACCACAAAAATTAATTTTAACAAAAAAAATAATGAATATTTAACTGGAATACTTGTATTTTCTTTTAAAAAATGTGAATTTTCAACGAAATAGTTGAATTTTTAACTGAAAAAGACAAATTTTCAACAAAATACATTAATTTTCAACTAAAAAAGATAAATTTTTAATCAAATAGTAAATAATAAAATTTTCAGTTAAAAAAATTAATCTACAACCACAGAGATGAATGTTCAACTAAAATGATTTTTTAAACAAAATAATGAATTTTCAACCAAAAATTGAAACGTTTAATTTTTAGCTTAAAAAAATTAATTAATATTTAACCAATGAGATGAATATTTAACTAAAATGATGGAATATTTAACTGGCATAGTTAATTTTTCATTTAAAAAGATTAATTGCACCTAAATAAGAAAAGAATTTTCAAAAAATAGTTAAATACAGTAATATAAAGCTACTTTTACAAAAGAAGAATAATTGTTATTCAATTTGATATTGTAATTAAAACAAAAAATTAAGCACACTCTTGGAAAAATTGTCTAACTATAAAAATTCCCTGAAATTTCCAGGATTTCCAGGTATATGAAAATTTTCTGAGAATTCCAGGTTTTCCAGACAAGGTAGACAACCGGAAAATTATCTAGATAAGATTTAAATCTTGTTGATGAAGGAGTGAAATTGGTAGATTTCAATAATTTCATACCTGTAAAACTGAAGCAGCAGATTTATTTATGGGAGAATTCACAACGTGAACGGGACTCAAATAATTATTTAAATCCTGTCTGAAAAGCCGGATTGCTTTTGAAAATCGAACTTCACCATCAAGTTGAGTTCCTTTCATGTTGAACATCTGAAACAATTGCAATACGCATGTCAAAAAAAAAAAAATACAAATTATTATTCATCATGAGTAGGATTCTAATATTATTTATTCTAGGACTTGGAATAAAATACACTGAAGGAATTTGGCCCCCTTCGTATAAGGTAATTAATTTCTCATATAATTTTTTTCTTTCTTTTAGTAATGACTCTAATTTCAGAACTAAAAATATTGTGCAAAGTATGAGAAATAATAATTCAGGCCAACTAGTTCAATGATTGATAGAGAAAATACATATTTCAATTATTATTTACTTCAATCAGGTAGATTTGGAGGACAAGCAATCTTTTGTAATTTCTTCGGACGAGGATTACAATGAAAATGAAAATGAAATGATTAAACGGGAGGATCTAGCAGAAATCGAATCTTTTGCAGAAGATGAACATAAATACGAACCATTGCATTCCCACGTGGAAAATTTTAATAAAAGAGAGGCTGAAAAAGTAGACAGACTTTCTCGAAGTATTTATTTGCACCCAATAACGGAGGCGCCTTTTATAGAAGAACCTAAACCATTTATCGCTGGGTTCAAATCCGAACTGAACAAGGTTCAAATTTAATTATTTAAAATATGCGATGAGTATGTAAAAGTATATTCAAAATCAAATTTTTTTTTAAATCAGGCTTCGGACATTTTTTAACAATACAACTATTTTGTTACTATTTGGAAAACAATGACACTAATGCAACTTTTCTCTCAAATTGCAATTGTATTTTCACTTTTGTTAACTTTCTTTAAAATATGATTTAATAATGAAATTCCATTAAGTAAACATGGTTGCTGAAAAACTTTATTTTCAATTTCTCTGACTTTTCCCTGGCCATTAATATTCAAAGAACAGAATTTAAACATTTTATAGACAGAATAAAATAATAAGATTTAAAATTAACATTTGAAATATTTAAATTTACTTTTTTATTTCAAGTAAAAATATGACTTCATGTCATAAAAGATGAATTTTCAACCTACAAATATAAATTTTTAACTAAATGATCGAATTTTTAACCAAAAAACATTTAACTTAAACCAAAATACTTTATATTTTCAACCAAATAATTGAATT
>NC_046661.1:147238601-147242198 GCF_010883055.1 Belonocnema kinseyi | reverse complement strand
TAACTTAAACCAAAATACTTTATATTTTCAACCAAATAATTGAATTTGTTTGAATACAGAATTAATTGAAGAAAGATTTTCAGAAAAGAGTTGAATTTTTGTCCTTTGATAAAAAAATGCCTTCTCAACAAAAAGTGTAATTATTGATATTTCCACCAAAAAGATATTTTAATTATCAATCAAAAACAGTCGTATTAAACCAAAATATACGAATTTTTTACAACAAAGTTGAATTTATAGCCACAAAAAATGTGTTTTCTGCCAAAATAATTCAATTTTGAAACCAAAAAAAAAGAATAGAAATCAATTTTCAGCCAAAAAAGATCTATTTTCTAACAAAAATGAAATAGTCACATTTTTAATCAAAGACATTCATTACCAAAAAAAAAAGATTTTCAAAAAAATAGTTGCATTTCTGAATCAAGAAATTTATCTTAAACTATAATAATGAATATTAAATAACAAAAAAAATGAATTTTTAATCTAGTAGTTTAATTTTGTACTATCAGAGACCAATTTTTAACAAAAAAAGATTAATTTTTAACAAAAATTATTAATTTTTAACAACAAGAAAGATCAATTTTTGACAAAAAATCGAATAGTTAAATTTTCATTCAGAAAAATTAATTTTCACCATCTAAATTAATTTTGTGCCAAATACATGAATTTTCAACCAAATTGTGAATTTTTAAAGGAATTTTCAACCTAGTAGTTAAATTTTAAAACAAATTAATTTTTTAAAAAATGTGAATTTTCCAAGAAGATTATTATTCTAACAGAAAGAACAAAGTTTTTACAAAATACAGAAATTTTTAACCAAATAGTTGAATTTCCAAGTAAAGAACATAAATTTTAAACCAAACATAAAATAGCTCAACTTTCAGTTTAATTATCATTTTTATTATTATCATTTTTACCAACAAAAAAAAAAAAACGAATCTGCAACAAAACAGTTAAATTTTTAAGCAAAGAATTTATTTTTTACGTAGAATAATGAATCTTCAAGCAGAGCGATTAAATTTTAATCCAAAAATTTAATTTTCAACCCAAAGGGAAATTATCGACCAATAAAAGTCTAATTTAAAAAAAACACATGAATTTTTAATAAAATAGTTCAATCTTCAACCAAAAAGATGAATTCTTAACCAAGAAGATTACACATCAAACAAACAACAAAAGACAACGTTTCAACAAAATCCATACATTTTAGTTTTGAAACAAATTTATAAAAACAAAAGGTTTTCAACAAAATTGTTAAATTTTCAACAAAAAACAGAGTTTTCAATTAAAATTAGGAATCATTAATAAAAAAAATTTTAACCAAGTAATTATACTTTCAACTATGTAGCTGAACTTTGAACCAAAAAAGGGTTTTCTGTCGCTATTCACGAATAGCAAAAATCAGGATTCGAACAAAAAATGATTTGAAAAGCTTGTAAATTCAAGATTTTTTAATTTTTCTTTCCAAGAAGTATTTATCCTGAAAAATATGGAAAGCCTCTAAATTATCAACTTTTGAAGTGAAATCTGTTTTATTACATGGTCAAGATATAAAAAGAAGCTCAAATTATTAATAAATAAAACCATTAAAACTTAAGCGTTTATGGCAAGTTCTGATTTTGAAAACTATTGAACTTTAAAAATAAAATTTTGATATAAAACTAAAATAAATTGATACATTTTTGCGAAAAATATAAATATTTAAATGATAAAGAAATATTCAAAGTACGGTGTTACATAATAACTCCACATAGGGCGAGGCATACGTTCTTAATGAAAAAAATAATCTAGTAATTTTTAAGAATTGTAATTGAAATGAAAAAAATGGTTATATTTATATTAAATTTGCTGGAATTTTCTCGAAATAATAAAGAAACTTATGTAAATGATATACCTTTTCAAATCATATAAGATATTCTGTAAAATATATTTTTAAATGTTGGGAAATGCACAGTTTTTTTTATAAAGAAAGGGTCATTAGTGCGCGCAGAATGTTCTAGTATTTTAAGTCCGAGGCCTGTAAACTTTTAAAATAATGCATTTTAAATTGATCTTTTTAAATGATCTTTTAGTTATAAATTTTATTATTTGGTTGAAAATTTAACAATTTTCTAAAAAGATATCCTTTTTGTTCGCAAATTCAACTGTTTTGATAAAAATTCGTCTTTTTGGGTTAAAAATTCAACACTTTTCGTCGAACATTGACCTTCTGTTTAAAATTAATATTTTATTGCTGGAAAGTCAACTCAAAATCTTTTTTTTTTATGAACAATATTTCTTCTGTAAAATCTTTTTTATTTAAAAGTTAATCTTTTTTAGTACAAATAATACATCTTTCGGGGGAAAAATTCAACTGTTTTGCTGAAAATTGAACTATTTTCTCGAAAATTTACATTTTGTTTAAAATTCTTTTTTTTTTTGTGTTGAAAAGTCAATTGAAAATCGTAGAAAATGTATTTTTTCTTAAATTTAATATTTTGGCGTTAAAAGAGAATTTAAATCTTTTCTGGATGAAAATTCAACTTTTTTAAAAATTATTTTGTTTTAAATTAAAAATTCATCTGTTTGAGAGAAATTTTATCATTCTAGGATTAAAATGCAACTTTTTGGTTGAAAATTCAACTATTTTGTCGTTTTTTATTAAAAATGCATCCTTGTTCGTTGAAAAATTTGACTTTTTGGATTAAAAATTAAATTTTTTTCGTAGAGACTTATTTCTTGTTAAAAAATTGGGATTTTGATCGTGGCAAGTCAACTGAAATCTTTTTCAACAGAAAATTCAACTATTATTCGAATATTTATCTTTTAGACTTAAAAATTCATCTGTTTTAGTATAAACACTATTTTTTTGTTATAAAATTCACTTTGTTATGAAATCATTTTTTCTTGAAGATTTATAATTTTAATTGAAAGTTTATCTCTTTGGTTAAAAGTTTTACTATTTTGTTACAAAATAATATTTTGTAATTGATAATTAAACTATTTGGGTAAAAGTTAAATCACATTGTTAAAATTTTATTTTTTTCAACTAAGGCTTATGTCTTCATTGAAAATGCAACTGCTTAGTTGAAAAGCCGTTTTTTATTTAAAATTATTTATACACTGAAAATGTACTTTTTCCATTTTTTAAGATTTATTCTTTTTACATTAAAATTCACCTTTAGAGTAAAAAAAATCATTTTCATAGTTTGAAATTTCGTGTTTGTTAAGTAAAAATCATCAGTTTCCTAGAAAATTATTTTTTTGTCGAAGTAATATTTTGGTTAAAAAAATCACATTTTTCTAGAGAAAATTAGTTTTTTTGGTCTTAAAAATCTCTTTGTTGTATAAATTTCATCTTTTTTTTTATCGAAATATAAAAGGTTGAAAAATCAAATATTAAGTTCAACATTTATAAAATTGATAAATTTGGAAATTTTAAATTTCTGTTTTTTTTTCGTTTATAAAAGATTCTATGTTACAAATATTACAACATTATAATGCTGGTATTTGAATAGTAACTATCAAGGAAAATTAACAATTAGTCAAGAAAAAATGAGCGAATTTTCAAAATGAAGTTCTCGGACATTTCTGGAAACTAAAAATTACGTACAGTAA
>NC_046661.1:147230452-147238591 GCF_010883055.1 Belonocnema kinseyi | reverse complement strand
TCTGCCAATAATTATTTTTTAGTACGCCTTTGAAAACATTGAAAATCCAGATGATTCCCTCAAAAAAAGATCTCCCAAATTGGACATTACAACCATAAAATCATTGTTCAAAAAACTATTTTCTGCAACACCAGCAATGAAAAATCTGGGGTACGTAAAAAATAATCATAAGAGAATAAAAAGAAGCGACGAGGACTATGATTCGAGTACAGAATTTTTTGAAGGTCTCAGCAGCAGGGAATTCACGACAGCAGAGACAACAGAATCCGAATTCACGGTTACAATTCAAAGTCAATCGACAGAATTTTTCACTCATGATTTCGGAAATCTTTATCTAACAACGATTCGCACAACAGTTTCCGAAATGTATGATTATCAAGATGAAGTGAAGGAAACAACTTTGACTGGCAGCACAGATGAAATTGATTTGGATCGATCCTTAGAAAAAACTACAACTTCTAATTTTCAAATTACAGAGGATTACGATTATGATAAATTAAAAGCAGAATATTATTACCAGATTCAAGAATTTCAGAGAAGAAATGAAACTTTCAATTATACGGATCAAGGAGAATCGGAAGAGACAGCAAAAGCTGCTCTGAAAAAAATTGTCGATTTTAAAATGCCGAGGAATTGTACCAAAGAGGAATTGTCCCAAATAGGAGTTAAGGCTTTTGAATGTTTGATTTTTGATTATCAACATGCAAAAAATAAGACTGATGTTAAGAAAGTTTTGGATAGAACTTGGATGGTCATTAAAATATGGGTTTTGATCTATTTCTGCATTGCCATTCCCTGCTGGTGTCAAAAGGGTATTAATTTTGATTAAATTTATATTCATTTATTAAATTAACACTTTAGAAAGAGTTATTTTTGAAAAATTATCATTTTCAGGATGGTGTTGCTGTTGCTTTTGTTGTGAGACTTGTTTTCCTATGGAAATAATTGTAGCCGAGAAGAAATATTTTTCGGAAAATCCTCCTGGTACTTTAGTCAAAGGGATCAAAGACAGTACAATAGTCAAAAAAGAGAGAGTGAACTATAAGCCTACTCTTTCAGAATACGACGCTTACGAAAAATTCGAAAGTGCGATAAGAAATATTTGAAAGAAAAAGGAATTTCCATATGAATTGTGTATTTCTAGGATAAAATTAGAATTTAATTTATGTTTAGGGTTTGGTATGTCAATAAAAAAATAATTAATTTCGGTATATTAGACGTTTCAATCACACTCACAGTCAAAAACGCACATTTAATGAATTTTTACCATTTTAAATCACGAAATCTGAAACTGTACAATTTTTCAAAATTTTTATGAAATGTAAATTGTACAGTTTTCTTGAATTTTTATTAAGAATGTACACTACGTACAATCAATCTCAAAAGTTGCCTATCTTTAAAATCATTTATAAAATCGAAGAAAAAGATCTATTATTAATTTCTGTAAATCTTGAAGGAGGCTTTTAACCAAACTTCTCTTTAGAGAACAGTTACCATTTTTATTCAATCCTAATGATCAAGGCCTCGTTTTATTCTTCAAAGGATTCTATAAATTTGTATTTGGGTTGATTTTATTTTTGAAAAATTTATTTAAAAATCATACAGTAATTATTGTTATAAACAATCATAGTTTAAATTTTAATTAACACCACCCAAATGGAATTGTAAAGAATCCTTCAAAGAATAAAATGACACTTTGATCATTAGGATTAAATAAGAATTGTAATCATTTCAACTTGAATTATTTTTTCTAAAGTACACTTAGAAGCTTCCGTCAAGATTTCCGGAATACAAAAATAAATCTATTTTTTTTTAATTTTATAAATCATTTTAAAGACTGGCGACTTTTGATATTCATTGTACGTTGTACCTTAATATGAATAATTCTAATTTTAATTTTTTAAATTTAAAATCATTCAATATTTAATTTTCAATCTATAAATCTTCCAAGTTATACGAATTGTACGATTTTGAAATTTTCATTAAATTTCTTCGATTTCAGATGATTTCATTCTTTTATTACATAATACATTATCACGATTTTAATTGAAAAACTGTTGAAATAAAAATGTTTTCCAATTAAAAATCTTCAGTATTCAATTCATCCGAATTTTAATGTTGTATGACTTTGAGCGATTATAGAAAAGTTTGTATGAATTGAGAGAATGAAATCGTGCCATATCTTCCAAAATGAATTTTTAATTTCTTGGAATCGTGTAAAATTCCATAAAATATGTAAAATCCTTTAAAAAAATTTAAATTTTAAACTCCTTTGAAACTTCTAAAAACTCCTGGAAATGCCTGTGAAATTTTTAAAATACCATAAAATCTTTAAAATCCTTTCAAAAAATAAAAATACCAAAAAGTGACTTTAAGAAAAAAGCGTGACTGTTAGTGATATTTGAATTCTCATCTAAAAATTTCATTTTTAACTAAAAACGAAGACTTTTCTACCATGAAAAATCAAGTTTCAACAAAAGAGCGAAGTTTTCAAACTAATAAGTCGAATGTAAAAAAAAACAGTGGAGTTTTAAATCCGAAGAGAAATTTTTAATAAAAAAGTTCACTTTTATTCAAGGATGCATTTTTAATAATATAATAGTTAAATTTTTTAATTATGCAATATACAGATAAAAGTTACAACAAAAAATGGAATAGCTAAATTTTCAGATAAAAACTCTGGTAACAAAATAATGTTAAACAAAAAAAAACTACTTGAAATAAAATTGTTAAATTTTCAGTATACAGCATAAAGTTTTAGCCAAACATGGAATAGTTAAATTTTCAGATAAAAAAAATTTGTAACACAGAAAAAAATAAATTTTCAACAAAGATGTTAAATTTTCGACCGAGAACATGAATTTTTAACTAAGATTAATAGTCTACCAAAAAATACGATTTTTGAACAAAATAAATGAATTTTCAACAAAACTATTTACTTTTAAAGCCAAAGAAACGAATTACCTCAAAAAGGTGCATTTTTAACCAAAGCAAATAGATGAATTTTCAGCTATAATAATTATGAATCTTTAAATTTTTTTTTTTCAAAGTAGTTCAACTTCAAATAAAATGATCGACTTTTCAACCCAAAAAGATGAATACTTAACGAAGCATGTAACAGTTGATATTTCAATCCAACATTTGCATTTTCAACCAAAAAGGGTAAATTTTCTATCATGAAGATTAAATTTCTATCAAGAAAGACGAATTTAAAAAAAATGAATTTTTAAATAAAAAGATAAATTTTTAACTAAAAAATTGATTTTTGATAAAAAAAGGATTATTTTTTTAACAATATAGTTGTATTTTCAACAAAATAATTGAATTTTCAATCAAATAATAGAAGTTTTAACCAAAGAAGATGAACTCCCAATAGAAAATATAATAGTTGCCTTTTCAATAAAAAAATAACTTTTACCCAACAATATAGTTGTATTTTTTTATTAGGTTTAACTATTAATCAGGGTGGCCGTTTTAATAAAACAACAAAATTCCCGGTCATCTTTTGTTCGCAAAAATTTTTCACGGTCAATGAAATTTAAAAAATCGAATACTAAAGCTAAAAATTTTTCTATTTCATGTAATCAAAACTGAGCTGCAAATGAAAGCACTCAAAGAGTAACTCTTGAATTTTAAAGTTTTAAAATTGAAGTTTCAAAGTGTTTTAATTAAAACATTTTGTTTCCAAATTTTCAATAATTTAGACGTATAAAATGAAAGCTACAAAGATTTTTTAATATGAATTTTTTTTTAATGAAATGCAGTTAAGCTACCAAATTAAAAATGTTTAATTTTTATAAATTTTAGAATTGAAAGATTCATATTCAGTTCCAAAAATATATATCTACGCTATCATTTTCAATGCTCTAAATTGAAAAATCATTTCACGAACTTAAAACTGTTTTAAATTATATCATTTTAGGCAGATTTAAGCTAGAAGCGTTAAAAATTAAACCAATACTTTTATTTATAAACCGAGAACACTTCTTGACTTGAAGGTTAATTATTTTTGATTCAAATAGTTTTAAAATCCTTAAAATGCTTCGATATTTTATTTTTAAATCTTAAAACATCTAGGTTTTATATTAATTCAAAATTTTAATTATTTTTTAATCTTTTTAGAACTTCTAAAGATCTTTTAAAATGATTTTCATTTTTTCTACATTTTTTTTAATCCTGCCAAATTAATGAGTTTTGTTTAAAATCTTTCACATTCATATTTGATCATTTTTTAATCTTTGTAAATCTTTTTAAATATTCTTCTGAAATTAATTTTTTAAAATAAAAAAAAATCATTTTCAATTTTCCTAGGGATTTTATTTTTTATTTTTCGGAAGCCTTTGAAATATTTAAAAAGCTTTTAAATTTTTTGTTCAAAATCTGCTGAAATCATAATTGAAAAAGATAACAATTTAATTAATTATTTAAAAAGTGGTTAAAATCTAAGTTGTACCGATTTTCTTCTACGAATTTGTAATTTCCAAACAAAAATATGACTTTTCAGTCAAAAATCAATTTTACACGAAAATTAAGTATTTTTACTAAACAAAAATGATATTTAAAACCAAGAAAATTACTTTTTTTTTTAGAAAAAAAGAAGAATGTCCAACTAAAAAAGATCAATCTTAAAGAAATTTAAAAGTTAAATTATTAGTTGAAAAATTACTTTTATACCAAAAAAAGGCGTTTTCGCTAAACAGGTAAATTTCCAACCAAAGCCTTCAATCAACAAAAATTTTAATAATGTAATTTAACTTTTACCCAATTAGTTGAATTATCAATTAAAAAAGATTATTTTTAACAAAATAGTTCAACTTTCAACGAAAGAGATGAATTTTCAAATAAAAATGTAAATCTTTAAGAAAGAAAATGATTTCTTAACAAAGAGATTCGACCAAATTTTTCAAAGAAAATAGTTAAATACTCAAGTAGAAAAGAATTATTTTTAACCAAAAAGTTACATTTTCATTTTAAAAAATGCATTTCTACTAAAAAATATGTATTTTTAAATCAGAAAGATAACTTTTGAAAAAATAGTCGAATTTTCTGTTAAAAAGGATTTCAGTTCAGTTTTTAGTATTAAAATGTGAATTTTTAAACAACAAAAAAGTTTCCACGAAAATATTGAATTTTAAATCCAAGGAGACGAATTTTAAACCAAAATCATGAATTTTTAACAAAATTCTCGAATTATCTGCCAAATAGTTGCATTTTTATCCAAAAAAGATTAAATTTCTCTAAAACAGATGATTTTTTATTTAAAAAAGAAAAGAAAAATAGTTAAATTTTCATTTGAAAAAGAAACAAACGAATTATTAAAAAAAAACTGACCATTTCTTTTTAAGATGAACTTGCATCCAGACAAGATTTCAGTTCGTTTTTCAATTCCAAAATATTAAATTTAAAGGAAAAGTAAATTTTCTACGAAATAGTTAAATTTTCAACAAAACAGGATTTTAAAAAACTTCAAAAAAAAGTTACATTCTTATCCAAAGAAAATTTCAGTTCACTTTCCAATTCCAAAATAAGAAATGTAATCTATAACAGGCTGGCCGTTTTAATCGAAGAAAAAAATTCCCCGTCATTTCCCGGTTTTTTTCCCGGTAATTTCAAAATTATATTATTTTAAGTAATTTCTTAACAGTTCTTAAATTAAAAGTTAAATTATTTTTATTTTAAAAAGTCTAGGCATCTTTCAAAAGCTTTAAAATTTTATTTCAAAGCTTTGAAAAATCTAGAAGTGGTTTTAAATTTGCCCAACTTCAAAATCATTTTTGAATTTTTTATCAGAATTTTTTAATATTAAGAAATATTTAGAAGTTTTAAAAAGATTCGAATTAAATTTAGAACTTGAAATAATTTGAAATACTTACAGCCGAATTTAAAACAAAATTTAGATTTTTGCAGATTTCGAACAAAAAATTTAGAATTTTTTTAAGAATTCCGAAAGACTACAAAAGAATAAAAATTTTCTTAAGATTCTTAGGAAAATTGAAAATGATTTTTCACGTTGAAAAATTATTCTAACAGAAAGTTTAAGAAAATTTTAAGAGATTTAAAAAATGATCAAAGAAGATCATGAAAGATTTTAAGGATTTTATTTAATTTCCTGGAATTTCAAAAATTTTAGGAAAATTTCGATTAATTTTAAAATATATTTAGAAGTTCTGAAAAAATGTTAACACACTTCGTTTAAATTACTTGAAATAATTCCAAGTTTTTTATTAATTTTGAATATTTTCAAAACTTCTACATATATCTTAAAATTACTCCAATTTTTTTACAAATAATAAGTGTTCAATTGTTATTTATGCGTCAAAATTGAACAATTTCACTTATAAATTAAACACTTTTTAAATAGAACAATTAAAATTGTAACGCTAAAAGATTAAAAAGTCTTCGAAAGAAAGTTTTTCTATGTAAGACAATTTACTTTTAAATTGTCTTTTAAAAATATTGGGTTTCAATTTCCTCGGCTTAAATGAACAGTAAAATATTACTGAATTTTAAATACTTATTCTTTTTCTACATTAAGAAATTTGAAATTAAATGGGATAAAAATTAAATAATTTAGACTCACAATATTTTAAATTTAATAAAAACCTTTAATTATGACTATATTATTATGGATTTATTTTTAAGTTGAAAATAGTAAAACGCACGATTACATTTCTTAATAGAAAAAAAAATTAATAGAAGTAATTTATTAATAAATTTATTTATTAAATTTAATATTAAAAAAATAATATAAGGGAATACCTGAAAGTTTGAATTAAAAATATATTATTGATAAATCATGAAGATTTTTATTTAAAAATAAAATTATCGGAATAAATGATATATTAATTTCAATTCTTATCAAGGCTTTCGGATTGAAACAGAATCTGGAAATTCTCGAATTTTTGAAGGATCTAGAATTGCTTGGTCAAATTAATTATTGTTCAGATTGCCATACTTAGAGTAAAGATCCATTTTAAAAATAATTTATTTATAGTTACAGTTGATAAAATAAAACTGTTTTTTATTAAAAATTGCCCACTTCAAATGCTTTTAATTTTAATTGTTTATATCCTCAAAACTGCACTTTAATTATCTTAAAAACTGTTAAAATCGAACTTGGGCAGATTTTTCTTCTGAAAATTCGTAAAATTCCCGATTTCCCGGTCCGGCAGCCACCCTGTTTTTCATAAAAAAATCTTCGATTTTAAAAACTTTAATTTTTACTCTAATTTTTAATTATTTTTTAACCTTTAAAATTGCACTTTAAAATTCTTTAAATTAAAATATATGCTTAAGAATTAAAAATCTAAAATGGGAAATTTTTAAAGTGAAAGATTTTCGAATTAAGCATTCTAAACTAAATGGTATAATAATTTATAAAAATCACAATTTGAAAAATTATTTAAAGAATGGTTGAAATCAAAGTTTGACAACATTTTTATTCTAAAAATGTTCTAAAATTCCCGGTCAACAAAATTAATTCACTGTCATATCCCGGTTTTCCCCGGTCCTATAAAATTCCCAGGCATTTCTCGGTTTCCCGGACCAGCGACCACTCTGAATAAGTTAATTTTCTGCTAACTAGTCGAATTTTTAATTAAAAAGTGTGATTTTTTAACAAAATTGCTAAATTTTCAACCAAACAGTTGGATTTTTGTCGAAGAAAAATGAAAATTCTTATAAAACTGGTGAATTTTTAAATCAAAAAGACAAATTTTCAAAGAAAAAAGTAGAATTTTCATCCGAAAAGATTTCAATTGATTTTTCAAAACAAAAATAGGAATTTTTAACAAAAAGTAAATTTTCAAGGTAATAATTTAATTTTTAACAATAGAGTTGCATTTTTCTCCAAGAAAGATGCATTATTTATACTGAAAAAGATGAACTTTTAAATCAGAAACACAAATTTTCGGAAAAAATATTTTTCATGCAAAAATGATTTCAGTTGACATACAATTGAATCTGCAACCAAAAAGGATGTGACTTTATGAAAATTGTTCAATTTTCAACCAAATAATAAAATTTTTAACTAAAAAGATAATCTTCAAGAGAAACGTTTTGCAAATTTGCAAAAATTACGTACATGAGTGAAGGAAACTTTCTCCCCTTCCGCAATAAATCGTAACAAATTTTTTCGAC
>NC_046661.1:147214056-147230423 GCF_010883055.1 Belonocnema kinseyi | reverse complement strand
CCCCCCCCCCCCTCTTCAGCTGTTACGCAATTTAAGTACAGTCTCCAACGTTGTTTCCACTTATAACTGATCTGATTAAAAATAATGCAAAAATATTATCTTCCATTCAATACTTATACCTTAAAGGACATACTGGGTGTATAACACCCAGCGCCTTATTTGCGCTTTAACAAAACGTACGAAGTTCAAGAAAATTGAACATATCGCGCCAGATTAACGAATGACATGAAAAACTATTTCTCAATGTCATTTTCACATAATTTTGATTTTTATAATTTTTATAATCAGTTTAAGAACAATAAAATAGTTTAATCACGCAAAGTACGGTGTTTCATTTTTCATTGAATTAAAGCTTTTAGTTTAGAGAATAAATACCTTTTTTGGAACGAACACTATAAGATGTCATTTTTTTTCCAAAAAGGAATTTTTTGAACTACTTTAAATTTCAAAAACCGTTATGAAACCTTTTTCTCCTTAAACTAGATAGATTAAACATCATTAATTGATTTTCTTGTAAAAAGCTATCCAATACCGTCGGCACAGTACACGTTTGAATACCGTTGGGTATATAACACCCAGTAAGCTCTTTATGTAATTTTACGGAAATGTCCCCTCAAGGGTTAATATAAAAACATTTCCTAATGTTCAAGAAGCTTTAAAATGTAAAAGTATTTTACGAAATTAAAAAATTATAAGATTAAATAAGCAAATATTCTGCATTATATTTAAAAGCTTTAAATTTTTGAAACTCATCAATTTTAAAACCACCAAACTTGAAATCTAAAAAAAATATGTAAAAAAAAGAGGCTGCTTTCCTTCTCATTTTTCTTTCTTCTTTTTGATCATTGTCCAAAGGGAAAACGAATTTTTTTCTTTTCTTTTTTAGGGGGGAAAAGAAAAGGTTTTTTTTTCATATTGCAATGGGAACATTTTATGGTTATTGTTCAAATTTGGTCGTTAGATTCTTATAAATAAATTTCTAAAATTAAAAAAAAACACACACAAACTCACCTCAATAATTTGTTGGGCTCTCAAATGATCTCCTTTCCACAAACAATGCAAGACCCAACTTTCCTTCGACATCAGCATAGTATTAATAATAAACCTCGAACTAAAATCCTTGTTTCCAGGATTTTCTGTATTAGCCATACTTTTAATTCTCTTCTTCTTTCTCCCAAAACTCAAAGAATTGTCAAGCGATCCACCCTCCGAATTAATATCAGCATCAGACTTTACAAAATCCTCATCCGTAGAACTGTTCTCCTCCTTATAAAAAATGGACTGATTCTTAAGCCTCGCTGAAAAATGCAGTTTTTCATCTTTGCACTCATAAACCCCCTTTTCGCAATTTAAGGTTTCTGCTTTTTTTATAAACTCAGCACTCGTGAGAAACTCGAGTCTCCAAAAAGCGTCAGCAATGACTTTATTTATATTGGCCAAGCCTTTATTAATCTCCTCCAAATCATTCGAGATTCCAAGTTTCCTTTTCTGTTTAGCAGAGTCAATTCCGGCCGTTAAAACGCAATTTTTCAATCTACAAAGAACTTCTCGAATCGTGTATTTATTAGCAGCGAAACCAAATCTCTTTTGTTCCAATTCCTTATTCTCGAGAGCAGAAGTCGCTTTTTCCTTCTCATTCTCATCTTCCTCCGAGCTTCTGTCATTGTCGCAAAAGTCCTCGTGCCGGAGGAAAAGGAAGGAGAATATATTTTCGATCACCTCGAGTCTTAAAGTCAATGGAAAAAGAGAGCTGAGAAGTGATTCCATTTCAACAAAGTTTTTCTCGACTTCCTTGTGCCTCGAATTGAAATATTCGCAGGCTAAAATTGCTCTCAGGGCACTCAACATTGCCCGATAGGACTGGAAAATTGTTGAAGATTCGAGGGTCTCTTTCAGCAAATTGACAACTTCTCCGTATTCCTCTTCGTGGAGATCCACGCTTGATTTTAAAACGGAGAGGATACAGGAATTTTCTAATCGTGAGAAAATCTTCCTCGCGGATAGAGTTTTCTCCAGAGGAGTGGAATAGCAGGCAGTACCGAGGATTTTTTTCTTGTGCTCTAAAATCCAGTAGATGACTTTCAGATGTCGCTTCATTGTCGAACTGGAGTTTTGAATGGTCGGATTGTTTGAATAGAGAGAGCATTTTTCGATAAGGAAATTTAGGGAGCGACAAATGTTTGCATTTTTCTGCCAGGTTTCGATCGAGGTGTTTATGGGAATGTGAGGAAATACTGAGAGGAACTGGAGCAAAAGAGAGGGCCAGAGGATTTTTAGAGGCGGACAGGAGAGAAGTTTGGAGACTCGTTCGTAGTCGCCGTTTGCCTGGAGAGTGTAGCACAAATCCTGAGAATGGAAAATTTTGTTATTTAGAATAGGGTTTTGTTTCGCGATTTTAGATAAAATTATTTCTTAATACATCATTTTAATTTGAATCGAAGGTGCGTTATAATTTTTTTTCTTCCTATCTCGGCCGAAAATTCGAGTTTCTTCCCGGCGTATCTTTACCGAAACCTACCGTTCCTTCCCGCCCTGCGCGCCATCTAACAAATCGTATAGACACTGCTATCTCGACTCTCGACCATGAGGATTTCTAACCTAAGCTGAATTTTGTTGATTTTGTTGAAACGAAAAGTCGAGAGGTGTTCGTATTTACTACATAATATTTGCGTATTATGTAGTAAACTGTTATGTGTTATTATTGTAAGCTAAATTGTTACGACAAGAGGTGTTCGTATGGACAGTTATTGCGTTTTGAAGTATTAAATTAGTCTTGCTTACAATTATGAATCCAAGTGTAATTATTCTTAATTTTTGGCATTAAAATCAAAATTTTATCTATTTTTAAAAATTTTTAAAATTTAAAAAAACAACCCTCGCTTCGCTCGGGTCGTAAACGTTAGCGGCTGCTGGAAAACCCTTCGCTTCTTCAGCTTCTTGTTTTCTGCCATATAATAAATTATATCATGCTTCTGGCTACGCGTAGGTTATGTCGGCTGACTTAGCTGCAGGGAAGGAAATAAAAACATGGCCGCGACTTCATAGCAGACGAGTCTTACGTGTCTCAGGCGCTTTTGATTAGAAATTTTAACTAAACGACGAATTTTCGGCCGGATAGGAAGAAAAATAGTATACATTACACGGGACGAATGTAATGTACTATTTTTCTTTTGTGTCGTTCAGCAGAAAAAAAAATTATTAAAAATTGAAGGCGGTAAAACACTTCTTCAAATTGGTGTCACGTGGATGCCACGTGACTCAGAGGTTCTCATAATTATCTATCAATGTGGCGATGCCTTTATTTTTCAAGGATTATGTGACAAAAAAAAGTTAACCTCTTGTAATATTTGGTTAAAGAGTCAGTACTATGTTGAAGGAAAACAGTAAGTGCAATCATTAACAGATTTCAAAATCGTACATATTTACCAGCCCCATGCCAATTTTCTGAAGGGCTGTGGAAAATATTTGTCTTGAGAGTTGACGGTCGCCGTGTGGCGGCGCCAGCTATGCAGTTGGCTTAGAATTCAAATATTGTAAGGCGAAAGTGTAAAAAAAATGCTTTTCAGATACAAATAATTTTCTGATAGTTCTAGGTAAAAGATAATAATCGATACGATTTTTTATTACCTTCTCAATAAAAAATAATTAGCGAAAATCGTAAAATTCACTGCTTTTAGACGTAAATCCCAATGCATTTCTACCAACCACCAAGCAAAACCAAGTAAGAAATTTTCAACCAAAATTGGAAATATTTAATTTTAATACTTTAATTTTAAACCAAAAAGATTTATTTCCAAAAAATTATTAATATTTAACTGGAAAAGGTGATTCTTTAACCAGAAAGATATATTTTCAACAAATAAGATTAATTTCTAGAAAAAACATACGAATTTCCGACAAAATACTTTAATTTAAAATTAAAAAACAAAAAGATCATTTTTCACCAAATATTGAACACATTTTCAGTTAAAAAATTAATTTTCAGCCAAAGGAAAAACGAATTTTTAACCAAACGCTCACTTTTCAACCGAAGAGATGAATTTTAAATTAAAATGTTGAAAATTCAACAACAAAAATTAATTTTCAACAGACTAGTTTAACTCATGACCAACTAATTAAATTTACATTAAAAAAAAGATGAGTTCTGAACGAAAAATGTAATAGTTAATATTTTAACCAAAGATTTTTTTAAAATTTTAACTGATAACGGTCATTTTTTCACCAAAAAGTTCAATTTTCAACTAAAAATACCAGTTTTCAATCAAAAATTAAAGATAAGATTTTTTATTACCTTCTAAATAAAAAATAATTAGCGAAAATCGTAAAATTCACTGCTTTTAGACGTAAATCCCAATGCATTTCTACCAACCACAACAAATCATTATTCACGTGCAATGAAATTAAACATATCATTATTTGTGTAATTTTTAAATATCCGAAAAGAAAACAATCTAAATTTTATAATATTTTTTATTGCATTATATAATACATATAACATAATATTTATTTTAATTATTAATTTAAAATCATTTCGGATTTCCATATATTTTAATAAACAAATTATAAGTTTTTTTAATTAACACAATGTGCTTTCTTATTTATTATTATCATATGTTATTTCAAGTACCAAAAATGAGCCTTATTAAAAATAATTGATTCAATTGAGGGAAATATGCTAATGTTAATTATAACTAATTTTGGAAAAGAACTCGAGGTGAACTTTCGAAAAAAAATATTCCGGGTTTTCTTTATTTGACAATAACAATTTAGAGTTCAATAATTTACTCCAAATCTCATTGATAGTTTTTATTTATTTTTTAATTAGTTATAAAAACCTATTGTTTACAAAAATAACGATTTTATAATCCCTAAATAAAATCTGTTATCCAAAAACGTATCGATGAGATTTGCGAAGAATCTTTTCAGGAATAAAATAAACCCTAAAGCATTAGAATTCAATAATAGTTGCAACTTTTACCTAAAGTGAGAGAGAAAAAAACATTAAACCATAAAAACTATTGTTAAATAAACAATGAAAATTGTAAAATATTTATTTTAAAAGTTCACCTCGAATTCATTACTAAACTCAGTTATAATTAACAATACAATATTTTCCTTGATTTTATAAAACATTTTTATAACAAAGTTTATTTTTTACCTTAAAATAACTTTAGTCGTGTTTAATTTAAAAACAAGTATAATGAAAATTCCCTTTCCCTCTTGAATCTTAGGCTAAATTTCGTGAAAATAGTTATGACGAAAAATCAAAATTTTGAAATGAATTCATTAACATTAATTAAATTTTGTTGACTATATGTTATTTTATTTAATTTTTTTAAACTTTAAAATGTTTAAACTACCTTTTTTTTAAATTCTGCAAATTAAAAAAAAATGTAGTGGAATCTTCCAGAAAATAACTATAAATTTTCCTAATAATCTAGAGAATATTTTTTGATTCTCTAAATACCTTTTTTTACAATCATCAAATTGAACATTTTTTTAAAAATCTATTCAATATATCTGAAAGTTCTAAATATATTTGGAAATTTTTCGAATTTTTCTTAACATTTTTTAAAGACAACCAAATTTGCCTTCAAGAATCCTAGATTATTTTTTGAAATTTTTTTGGAAATACCTTGAAATCTTTTCGAACTTTATCCTAAAGTTAATTTTTCACAATAAAAAATCATTTAACATTTTTCTGGGAATCTAAAGAAAACATTTTTATATTCTTGAAACATTTCGTAATTTTAATACAGATTTCTGTTTCAAAATTTTCAACAATCTACATTGAAAAAATTGAATTTTTCACAAGTTTAAAAAGAACTTGGAATTGTTTGAATAGTTGAAAATATTTATTAAGCAAAATAGAATTTTTTTGTAATTTTGATTCAATTTTCGTTTAAAATCCCTTCTTCAAAATAAAGAAATCATTTAAGATTTTACCAGGAATCTTAAGACAATTTTATTGTTCTCCTAAAACCTTTAAAAATTCTTAAAAGGCTTCTCATTTTTTACTCTAAATCATCAATAATGTACATTTCGTTTTAAATTTTTCGGAATCTTCTCAAGATTTTAATTATTTACCTTTTACTATTTATTTTATTTTACTATTTACCGTTTAAAGTAAAATCTGAATAGTTTTGAATTTTCCGAAAGTGTTATTGTCCGTTTGGTAGCAAAATTAAGAATAAATAAAATTATAAAAAGGTACTATAAAATTATAAAAATTGATAAAATTTCACCCACGATAAGCTTGATTCTATTTATTACATTAGAGTCATCCAAAACTATAAAATAATTTATATCTTCATTAAATTTTTCTTTAAAAAACATAATTTAATCATTTAAAATGAAAATAAATATTTATAAATCATTCTTTTCTGTAGATTCGATTAAAATAATTATGATCAATAATTCAAAACCTAAATGCACTAATGGGCGAGAATAGGCGGATACAATAGAAATTTGTAAATTATTTCGAAAACTTGGTTCCTATGTTACGATTTCTTATTTAGAATAAGATCCTTTAGTTCATGTTTAATTTAAAAACAAATATAATAAAAGTTCCCTTTTCGTCCTAAATCTTAGGCTAAATTTCATGAAAAGAGTTACGCCGAAAAGAATTTTTGTAATGAATTCATTTAAATTAATGAAATTTCTTTACAATTTATAATTTTAGTTCATTTTTGTAATCTTGAAAATATATTAAGATATCATTTTTTTATTATCTAAAGTACAAAGACGTTGATTTGGATTCTATTAAATAATGTCCATTATTTACAGTTAATATTAAAAATAAAATAATATTTTTTAGAAGAGAAAAACTTTAACATAAAAACGACTTTATCCCGATTTACAATAAAAACAAACGCATTTGACGATTTTTGTTCAAAATGTCAACACTGCGGATATTTGATCTAAAAGCAGTTTTTTTGAGTTTTCTTTCGTTTAGAAAATGGAAAATGTCGAAAAGATCACTTAAAACATTCAAAAATTATTAAAAACTGTCAGTAAATTACTTTTAATGTGTTATTAAATGCAACATTATCATTTTTTCATGCTTTGGTCCTGTTTTGGTTTTAAATAGTTTTCCAAAGTTTATAATGTTTTTTAAACAATATTTTACGACTTCAATTTTCGATGTGCACATAACCAAAAGAAAATATCGGCACAGAAAAAGATATTTGAGAATCACTGACACGTGAACTGTGATTGGTTAAATAAAAACTTTTAAATATTCAAAGAAAATCCATCGAATTAAAAAATTCAAGAGAATTTCAAAGAATTAAAAAGAATTCTGGATAAATTAATAAGAGTTTAGACTTAATTTCAAATCTTTTAAAATATTGAAAACCCTACTAATTTATAAAGAAAGAAGTAACTAATGACTGTAAGCTAATTTAAAAGAATTCAAATGAATTGAAAATAGTTTTAAAAATCGATAGAATTGCATTGATTTCTTTAATTTTTGAGATAAAGTAATGGAATTTAAGAGCGATAAAAAGAAATCGATAAAATTTATAAAAAGATAAAACTGAAATAAAAAAGAAAACAAGTGGATAGGAAAAAATATTAAAATTAATTCATTGAATGAAGTAAGTTTGAAATGAGTTTAGAAAAATTAAAAGAGCATTCAAAAGAATTTGATGAAATGCCCACGAATTTAAGGTGCGTTTAAAAAACTTTAAGGTGAATTAAACAAAAACTTGTTAAAAATCTATTGAACTGAGTAAAATTGAGTGAATTTAGAAGAGTTCAGGATTAAATAATAAGAATTCAGAACGAGTTCCTAATTAATTGCAAAAAATTTTGAAAAAAAAACAAATTTTCTAGTTTTCAAAATTTACAAATATGATTCCAAATTTTAAAAAAATTACCTTAAAATCTTCTAAATTTTCCCAGGAATTTTAAGAAAATTTGTTTATTTTCTTGAAAACTTTTGAAATTCTTTTAAATTCTACTAAATATTTCTTGAATTGACCCAATTTTTGTTCGTTTTTATTTTACAATCAACCTAATTCCTTAATTAATAGTAATTAAATCGTGATAGTTAGAAGTACAATTAAATATTTTTGCTCAAAATAGCATTAAATGTTGATTTCAAACTTTACTATTTTGTTGAAAATACTTCTTTTTTTTAAATTAATTTTTTTAACTAAGAATGTGACTATACAATTTTTGGTCAAAAGTTCATCTTTTTTAGTTATAAATTTAACTATTCCGTTGAAAATTCATGTATTTTGTCTAAAAAATGGTAATTTTTGGTAAAAAATTTATCTTTTTGTTTGAAAATTCAACTTTTTATTTGAAAATGGACCTTTTTTGTTCAAAATTCCACCAATTCAGTTAAATATTCATCAGTTTAGTTGGGAATTCATAATTGTGTTTAAAATTTTAACTATCTTTTATAAAGTATTTTTTTTTTTTGGTTTGAAAATCATTATTTTTTCTACTAAAAATGTAACTATTCCAATTGAATGTTGTATCATTTAATTTAATAATTCATCTTTTTAGTTAAACATTGATTTTTTAAATTCAAATTTATTCAGTTTTTGGTTGACAATTGGTCTTTTTTTGGTTGAAAATTCGTCTTTTTTAGTAGAAATTAATCCTCTTGTTTGAAAGTTAATTTTTTTTTTAGAAAAAAGTACTTATTTCTGTTCTTAATTAATAATTTTAGTTGAAACTTTATCTTTTTGGTTTAAAATTTATCATCAGTTTCGTTGAAAAATCATCAGTTAGATTGAAAAGTAATTCCATCAACTGAAAATTTAGAATAAAATTGGTTTCTGTTATTTTAAATGAAAATTCAACTATTTCATTGAAAATCCACATATTTGTTTAATATTGATCAAAAATTCAACTTTCACGTTAGAAATAAATTTACTTGCTTGAAAGTTAAACATTAATTTTCCACACGAAAAAATATCTACTAAATTGATGAAATTTTAACTAAAATGTTGAATCTTCAATTGGAATACATGAATTTTTACCAAATAATTTAAGTTTCAATAAAGTAGTTTTATTTTCAACCAAAAGATCCGTTTTCTACCAAAAAATACGATTTTTAAACAAAAAACATGAATGTTCCACAAAAAACCTGAATTTTCAACAAATTAGTTGAATTTTTAAATAAAAAAATACTAATTTTCAACGAAATAGTAGAATTTTTATCTAAAAAAGATGAATTTTCAACTAAACTGATGAATCTTTAAATTTAATATTTGCATTTTCAATCAAACTAATGAATTTTAAATTTAAATTAAGAATTTTCAAATGCAATACGTTTATTTTAAACACAAAAAATGAATTAACAACTAAAATGAAGTTAAATTTTCAATTATGTCAGGTGAAAATTCATTTTTGTGGTTGAAAATAAAAATATTTGGTGAAAGTTAAATTGTTTTGTAAAAAATTCATCTTTTTCGTTTAAAATTCATCTTTTTCAGTTGAACATTTATCTTTTTCAGTTGAACATTTATCATTTTAGTTGAATATTCATCACTTTGGCTAATATAGTTACTATTTTTTGAAATTTTTTTCTGTTTGATAATTTTTAATCGGAAAAAAAATTATCAACCAGAAAAAAATTTCAAAAGATAGTAATTATATTAGCCAAAGTGATGAATATTCAACTAAAATGATAAATGTTCAACTGAAAAAGATGAATTTTAAACCAAAAAGATTAATTTTTGTACAAAACAATTTTAGTTTCATCAAGTATTTTTATTTTCAAACACAAACATGAATTTTCACCTAAAATGATGAATATTGAACTGGACAACTTTCATTTTTAACAAAAAAGGTGAATTTTCAAAGAAGAAGATTAATTTTTGTACTAAAAAAGATTATTTGTCCATAAAATTAAACGAATTTTCAACGAAATAGTTAAATTTTTAACTAAAAAAAGACAAAGTTTCAACAAACTATATTAATTCTCAGGTAAAAAAGATACATTTTCAACCAAAAATTAAATTAAAAAATGTTCATTAAAAAAAAATGAATTTACAACTGAAGAGATGCATGTTCAACTAAAATGAATTTAAAGAAAAAAATAAACTTTTACCAAAAAGGTGAAATTTCAAATAAAAAAGACAACTTTCTAAACATACATTGAAAAGTTAAATTTTTAGTTACGAAAATGAATGTTCAACCAAAGAAACGAATTTTTAACTAAAATGATAGAATATTTAACTGGCTTCGTTAAATTTTCAGTTAAAAAGATTAATTTTAACTAAACAAAAAACGTTATTCAATTTCATATTGTAATTTAAACAAAAAATTAAAATACATTCACGGCAATATAAAAAAGGCCGAAAAAACATAAAAAATGTTTAATAAATCAATCGACAACCAAAAATGTACTGTTTACATTTACAGTTAAAAACTTATTCTGCATATGAAAAAAAAATTAATTTTCATCTAAATAATTCACTTTTAAAATAAACACATTAATTTTCAATCAAAAATAAAAAGTTTAAATTTTAACAAAAAATGAAATATTTAAATTTGTATTGAAAGAAATTGATTTTTAATCAAAAATACGATTTTTTAAGAAAATGGTTCACCTTTTAAACAAAAACAGATGAATTAAAATATACAAATATACAAGAATGTATCTATTTTCTTAAAAATTCGTTCTTTGTTGTAAAAATTAATTTCTTTAAATGAAAATTGAACTATTCTATTTTTGGTAGAAAATTGATTTTTATTATTTAAAAATTAATATTGTTTGTTGAAAATTATTTTTTGAAACAGAAAAATAAATTCCATTTTAGTTGAAAATTTATCTGCATTTTCAAATAGTTTCTTCTTAATATAAAAAATTTCAAAGCAAAAGTAGAATTTTCAACAAAAATCTTGAATTTTAATAAAGGTGATATGTTTTCAATTGAAATGATGAATCTTTGACTGGAATAGTGAAATTTTAAACAATAATAGTTGAATTTTAAACCAAACAGATTGGAATAGTAACGGTATTAGTACCAAAAATAAATTTAAAAAAGTTACATTTTAAACAAAGTGATGAATTTTCAAATAAAATGATAACTGGAATCATGGATTTACAACGAAAAATATTCTTTTTCAAACAAGAAGGTCAATTATTTTCAACCAAAAGTCGAATAGATAAATTTTCAGTAAAAATATATAATTTTCAACCATACTGATAATTTTTTTACTAAAATAATGAACTTTCAACGAAATAGTTGAATTTACACACTAAAAAAGATCGATTTTCATTCATAAATGGAATGTTTAAATTTTCCAGTCAAACAAATTATTTTTAACAAATTAGTTCAATTTTGGAATCAAAATGATGAATTTACAACTAAACTACTAAAATTTTGGGCTGGAATAGTTAAATTTTAAAACAAAACAATTAATTTTTAACTAAAATTATTAATTAAGAACTGAAATAGGTAATTTTTTCAACAGAAAAATTAACTTTCAAACAAGAGGATTAATTTCTACTAAAAAAGACGAATTTTCAACCAAAAAAAAGACCAATTGTCTGATGAATTTCCAACTAAACTGATGAATATTTAACTGAATTGGTGGAATTTTGAACAAAAAAGGTCCATTTTCAAATAAAAAGTTGAATTTTCAAACAAAAAGATAAATTTTTCACCAAAAATTACCATTTTTTTAAACAAAATACATGAATTTTCAACGAAATAGTTAAATTTATAACTAAAAAAGATGAACTTTTGACCAAAAATTGTATAGTCACATTCTTAGTTAAAAAAATTAATTGAAAAAAAAGAAGTATTTTCAACAAAATAGTAAAGTTTGAAATCAACATTTAATGCTATTTTGAGCAAAAATATTTAATTGTACTTCTAACTATCACGATTTAATTACTATTAATTAAGGAATTAGGTTGATTGTAAAATAAAAACGAACAAAAAATGGGTCAATTCAAGAAATATTTAGTAGAATTTCAAAGAATTTCAAAAGTTTTCAAGAAAATAAACAAATTTTCTTAAAATTGCTGGGAAAATTTAGAAGATTTTAAGGTAATTTTTTTAAAATTTGGAATGATATTGTTAAATTTTGAAAAAATTCGTGTCAGTTAAAAATATTTTTAGGAATTTAAGACGTTTTAAACATATTTCAAATATTTGAACACTCGGAAACATTTTCAAAAATGTATCAAATATTTCTGGATTCTTTCCTAACTTCTAAAAGTTCTAAACATCTTTTAAAAGGACTAGAATTTTTCATAATATGTCGTAAAATCCTATATTATGAAAAAAATTCTTTAAAATCTTCTAGATTATTTTTTGACAAGCTTGAAATATTTTTAAATCTTTTAAATTTTCTCAAGAATCTTATGAAAAATTATATTTCCATAAATTGAAAAACAAGATGATAATACTCATTTCCTTGTTCTCAATTCTCAGAATTTAATTTCAGAATGGATTTATCATAGCACTTCGTGAAAAAAAAAATTTTAATTAAAAATTTTTAAAAATTAGTTCTTCATAACTATATTTAAAAGTGTTTGAATATCCGGTACTGACACAAAATAATGAAAAAATGAGTCAGAAAATCATAAATTAACAAGAAAAAGAAATTGCCGAATTATAAAATAAATAAATTGTTAAATTCCTATAAATATTTCTATTCCTGAAATTTAAGTTTGACGAAATTTAAAATTTGCCGAGAATAATTAATAAATTATTAATTAATGATTAATTAAATTGTTTGCCTTATTTATAATAATATTAATAGCTCATTAATTAATAATCAATTATCTATTTTCAGCAGTTCTAAATTTTGAGAATTGAAATATTTCTCGGAATTTAACAATTCGTTTATTTTACAAATCGGTCTTGAAGACGGTGAATTTTAGTATTGGATATTTTTAAATTTGAGATTTTATTTTTTGTCAATTAAATATATTCTTACTTGAAATTTGGAAAATTTTATAATTTGATAATAATATATATTTTTCGCATTTTTTCCATTAATTTGTGTATTCGTTATTTATTTCTTAATTATTTTTTATAAGTTCTGAATATCCATGCAATTTTTTTGTTTGAATAGTGTTGAATTTTCAATTAAAAGAGGCAATTTTTCAGCCAAATTGTCGAAAATTGAAACCAAGTATTACTATTCTACAAAAAACATTTTTCGAAAAATACATTAATTTTCCAACCAAATACTTCAATTTTGAACTAAAAAACATCATCTTTTAACAACTAAAGGAATAGTTAAATTTTCAGTTTGAGAAATTAATTTTGCAACCAAACTGATGAATTTTCAACTAAAATTATGAATCCTAAACCAGAATAATTAAATTTTAAATGAAAAAATTAGTTTAAAACTAAAACCATGAATCTTTAAATGAAATATTGCAACTTTCAACAAATTTCAAAATAAAAAAGATAATTTTTCAACCAAAAATTGAATAATTACATTTTCATTAAAAAAAAAAGAATGTTTAACCAAACAAATGAATTTTTTACTAAAATTACGGAATTTTAGCTTAAATAGTATTTTCATTTTTAATACAAAAAATTATTTTTTACAAAAAAAAGAAACAAATTTTCAATAAAATAGCTCATTTTTTAAGCAGAGAAATGAATTTCTAATATAAATTATGAATCTTCAATAACAAAATTAATTTTGATTAAAAGAGTTTATTTTTCAAACAAGCAAATTTATTTATAACATAAAAGATGAATTTTTATATAAAATGATGAATATTTAACTGGAATACTTGAATGACTAACCGGAAAGAAGGATTTTTAAACAATGAGATTAACTTTAAAAGAAAAAAATCAATTTCAAACAAAATAAATAGGTTTTAGATTTAAAAAAGTCGATTTTCTAACAAAAGGTCGGTTTTTTAAAACAAAATACGTGAATTTTGAACTAAATAAATTAGTTTTCGATTAAAAAAGACAAATATACACCCAACTTGTTAAATTTTGAAATAGAAATGTCAATTTCCCACCCAAAGTGGAGTGGTTAAATTTTCAGTTAAAAAAAAACGAAATTAAGTTTGACAAAAATTCATCTTTTATGTTATAAATAAATTTGCTTAGTTGAAAAATAAACTGTTCATCAAAATTAATGTTTTTATTGAAAATAATTTTTTGCAACTTAAAATGGAAATAATATTCCAGCTGAATATTCCATAACTTTAGTAAAACTTCATTTGCTTGGTTAAACATTCTTTTTTTACTGAAAATGTAATAACTCAATTTTTGGTTTAAAAATTAGCTGTTTTTATTTCAAAATTCGTCGAAAGTTTAACTATTTCATTTAAAAATTCATTGTTTTAGTTTAAAACTATTTTTTTTCATTTCAAATTTAATGATTCTAGTTGAAGATTTATCATTTTAGTTGAAAATTCATCAGTTTGGTTGGAAAATTAATGCATTTTTTTAAAAACTTTTTTGTAGAATAGTAATACTTTGGTTTCAATATTCGACAATTTGGCTAAAAAGTTGCCTCTTTCAATTGAAAATTCAACTGTTTCGTTTAAAATTGACTTAAAAGTACTGCTTTTCCTTACAAAATAATTACTCCAAGTGACCCAACCGATGTCGGCTAATATATTTTCTTCCTTCTGCCAAAAATTCGATATCCTAACTTATTTAGTTTAAGAAAAACAAAGCCGGACAAAATTAACATTACAATATTTATTTATTTTATCACTTTTATGCATTTTTCTATGGTACTGCATGGTTTTGCAGAACAAAGTTACCACTAGCGCCGCCGCACGGTGTAAATAATAATTGCACTACTCACCAAAATATCAGTCATCCAATGAATTCCTCTTCTCAATACTCTCATCGAGAGTTCCTTCGCATTAATCGAAACAGAATCATCCTCAAAAGAGAAAATTGAATCCGAAATTTTGAGGGCATTCTCGAAACTAGAAGGGCTTTCCAAACGAACAAAAGCTTTGTCCAAAAATGTGTGCCATTCCTTCAAAAACCTGACATTTTTTCTCGAATAAAGTGCAAGCTCCACATCGTCTGTATCACAAACTCGCAAGAGAGCTGGAAAAAGCCAAGAAAGGAGCTCATCTTCCTTATTTTCTGTTACATCGAGTTTCGATAAAATACAGAGTAAAGTTCCCAAGCTCCTCTCATCCAAAAAAACTTTCTTTTTGTGACAATCGGAGACACTAAATTCTCTGTCTTTTTTTTCATTGTCGTGAACAATTGCTTTTTCAATTACTGATTTCAATTCACTGCAGTATAAATCTTGCAAAATCTCGACAGAATGTGCAACAGATGTGGGACAAATGCAGAGCAATTCATTAATGAGCCAACAGGCGAGGGCTGGATTTTTTTGTAAATTGTTTCGCAGGAATGTTAAAGTAGACTGAGAAATCTTAATTGTATTCACGGCCGAGTTGTGCTTTGCGTTCGACAGTGTTTCGAAAAGTTCTTTTAATTCCTGGAAAAATGATTAATAAATACAAATTTTTAATGGAAACAACAATTTTGTATTCGTCTCGTGTAATGTATACTATTTTTCTTCCTATCCGGCCGAAAATTCGTCGTTTAGTTAAAATTTCCAATCAAAAGCGCGTGAGACACGTAAGACTCGTCTGCTATGAAGTCGCGGCCATGTTTTTATTTCCTTCCCTGCAGCTAAGTCAGCCGACATAACCTACGCGTAGCCAGAAGCATGATATAATTTATTATATGGCAGAAAACAAGAAGCTGAAGAAGCGAAGGGTTTTCCAGCAGCCGCTAACGTTTACGACCCGAGCGAAGCGAGGGTTGTTTTTTTAAATTTTTTTTAAATTTAAAAAATTTTTTAAAATAGATAAAATTTTGATTTTAAGGGCATGCGACACAGTGGGATTCCTACATTACCAACCTCTTTTTTCCATTAAACAAAATTTTTTTGTGAACCATAGAACTTTTTTGGTAAATGAAATATCGAACTCAAAATTTGAGGAGAGCATAAGAAGACATTATTCTACATTTATGTACTGCATTTGAATCGGAATTTAAAAAAAAAAATTATTTCTGAAATTTTTTGCCAAATTTCAATTCAAATGCAGTACATAAACATAGGATAATGTCTTCTAATGCTCTCCTGAAATTTTTAGTTCGATATTTGATTTACAAAAAAAGTTCTATGGTTCAAAAAAAAATTTTGTTCAATAGAAAAAAGAGGTTGGTAATGTAGGAATTCCACTGTGTCGCATGCCCTTAATGCCAAAAATTAAGAATAATTAAATAAATAAATTTGACGGTATTTTAATTTAATTATTTAATTAATAAATTAATTAATTTATTTATTAAATAAATAATTATATTAATACAATATTATTAATTATTTATTAAGATAATTATTATTATCAGTACACTTTCGATTTTTGATCCCCA
>NC_046661.1:147211740-147213956 GCF_010883055.1 Belonocnema kinseyi | reverse complement strand
CTCGGGATACTTATAAGATACTACCATGATTTTTTCAGATTTTTTGGTCCAAAAATAAATTAGGCCAAAAACCGGCCTTACCGACCCTCCCCCTTTATTTTTGGTAATAATACTGTTACTATTCCAATCTTTTTGGTTTAAAATTCAACTATTATTGTTTAAAATTTCACTATTCCAGTCAAAGATTCATCATTTTAATTGAAAACATCACCTTCATTAAAATTCAAGATTTCTGTAGAAAATTATACTTTTGTTTGTAAATTTTTTATATTAAGAAGAAACTATTTGAAAATGCAGATGAATTTTCAACTAAAATGGAATTAATTTTTCTGTTAAAAAAAAAATAATTTTCAACAAAAAACATTAATTTTAAATAATAATAATAATTTTTTTACCAAAAATAGAATAGTTAAATTTTCATTTAAAGAAATTAATTTTTACAACAAAGAACGAATTTTTAAGAAAATAGATTCATTTTTGTATATTTTTATATTTTAATTCACCTTTTTTGTTTTAAAGGAGAACCATTTTCTTAAAAAGTCGTATTTTTTATTAAAAATCAATTTCTTGTAATACAAATTTAAATATTTCATTTTTTGTTAAAATTTAAACTTTTTTATTTTTGATTGAAAATTAATGTGTTTATTTTAAAAGTGAATTATTTAGATGAAAATTAATTCTTTTTCATGTACAGAATAAGTTTTTAACTGTAAATATAAACAGTACATTTTTGGTTGTCGATTGATTTCACCAAAATTTTAAATATTTTAATGATTTCATAAATTAGTTTCACAAAAATGTTTTTAAATAATCTGAGAATATTTAAAAATATTTAAAAAATGATTAATAAATAACAGTTAAACAATTATTAACTTGGAAATAATTGTAGAAAGTTTAAGACATATTTTGAAGTTTTAAAAAGATTTCAAAACATTAAAAAAGAAAATGTAAATAATTTTACAAGTTTATTTAAAGATATTTTTTTAATTTGGAAGATTATAAGAAATTTTTGTTAATCTCGCAGGATTTTCGAACAAAATTAACAAAATTAACTATAATTCTTAGATTTTTGCAGATTTTAAACAAAAAAATTTAGAATTTTTTAAATAATTGTGAAAGACTACAAAAGAATACAAATTTTTTTAAGATACTTAGGAAAATTGAAAATGATTTATCACTTTGAAAAATTATTGCAACAGAAAGTTTAAGAAGATTCTAAGAGATTTAAAAAATAAGTTGACTTTTTAATTCTCAAAAAATTAGCTGAATTCTGTGAATTTCATCAATTCTTGCCCTAATTGTGATTTTTTACAATCTAAAGTTTGAAACATCTTTATATTGTTTGAACTTGTTTTCATGCTTTCCGAAATTTTTCTATTGCGTGAGCTTGATATATAACATGTAATATTGGCCACTAGAGAAGCAAAAAATGTTTCGTATTCCTTTTTTCATTTTGTCCTGTTGGCAACGCTGAGTGATTGGACCTTCTTCAATACAGTAATAAATTAAAAAGGTTTTTTTTTTTGCAATTAATTAATTTGACAACCTAAATGATTTTAGTAGGAGATTTTAAAGTTAATTTTCAAGATACACTATATCCTTAAATATTGCGAAATTAACAGAAATGAATTTATCACGTTTTGTTCGCTTACTTCTCAATTCGAAAGTATCGACATTTACAATCTGGCTTTTTCATTTATGGAGAAAAAAAAATAGAATAGCAGGATATTATTTCGATGCTTTTAAATTTTCTATTTCTGAGTAGTTTAAAATTTTGAAACGCCACAAAAAGATACTTTGATGTAAATGCCATCCGAACCAAAAAAATCTGAACTTTTTGGTTACATTTATAAATGAATATTTAAAAATCAATTAAATAATCTTCTAATCTGTGCATTTAAAAATTATTACAGTGATTTAGATCAACAACAATATCGATGGATAAGTCACAAACTTCTATTACGTCTCGACAAAAAGAATTCGGCAAAAGTTCAGCAAGAACTCGAATCCGTACAATTTGCAACAGCTTTGCAATTGATAGATGATCAAATTCCTGATCCTGTAGAAAAGGTTTAAACTTTTCTATTTAGACTTTTCAACAAGATTTTTATAATTTATTTTCTTCCTATCTCGGCCGAAAATTCGAGTTTCTTCCCGGCGTATCTTTACCGAAACCTACCGTTCCTTCCCGCCCTGCGCGCCATCTAACGAATCGT
>NC_046661.1:147206840-147211640 GCF_010883055.1 Belonocnema kinseyi | reverse complement strand
TTGTTGAAATATTTTTTTTTACATCTTTTATTATTAAACTTTGTACTTTAACGTACTTTTCTTTCGGCTTTTGCATTTCTTAAAGTTTGAGACCGATATTTTATGTATAAAAAAAGTTCGAACGTTCAAAAAATGTGGAGGTTCAGAAAAAAAGAGAAAATAATTTTCAGTGAAGTTCCTATCAAAATGCAGTACCTAAACGTACTTTATTGCACTCTAATACATTTCCCAAAGTTTCAGCTCGATATTTTATTCACAAAAAAAGTTCTTAGGTTCAAAAAAACATTCAGTGAACTGAAAAACTGTCGTCGGTAATATAGGTATTTAGCTGTGTCACATGCCCTTAAAGCAAAAAAAATGTTTAAAAAAACAGAAATTTGTTAAAAATTTAAAATAAATGTATTAATTTGATGTAATAATTAAACAAAAAGTAGCATAGAATACAAATTCGAGAAAAAAGTGGACATCTCTGGCTGAATTTTGAGAAATTTGGAAAATAAACAATAATTAATTGTTTGAATAATTACCCAATATTTAAAAAACTGTAGAACTCCAAGCAATGACCTACTATTATATTTCGTTGAGAAAAAACGATTATTTTTGATATTTTTTGGAATAAATAATTGTTTAAATAAGTTACATTTACTTGAACAATTAAAAATTGTTTTAAAAAAGTCATGGGGGAAACAAAGTTATGAATTTTCTTACTCTGGAAATTGAAACTTGAGGGGGGGGGGGGGCTTGCCCTTTAGAGTGAGAAAAAATTTTGCAATACATTTTTGGATCAACCTAATAGACATCTTTTTATCTTGATATTGCAAGAGACAGATTTTTCTGGAAAAAATTAACAAACAGAAAAAATACTAATATTAATGGAAAGGAATTTTTTACCCTTATAAAAGTTGTATGCTTTTTTAATTCTTATTAAATATATATAGTTCATATATTTTTTATGGAAATGAATTTGTTTAAAGTGTGTAAACTATTTTGATTCTAATATTGTACTGCAGATAGAAAAGTTATACTTATTATTATAAATTATTAAAAATTATTATAAAATAATTGTTATTGTTATAGCTGAATGCATGTTTTTATGCAAGCTAGAAAATAGCAAAATTCTAAATTTATTTATGAAAGTTATTGTAAAAATGAATTCTTATTGTAAATTTGCATAGTTTCGTAGACAAAATTTATTGGAAATACATTCTTTGTTGATTTTCTAAGCAAATTGAGCCTATTCTTTGAAAATGGTCAAGCTCTTATTTTGGTTGTGAAAATTGTTTAAATAATTAACATTTCTTGAATATGCAAGGCACGATACAAATAAATAATCGGAAAGATATTCTTCGTCAATGCTGTTATAATATTTAGCCTATTTGCTGAAAAACAGCTAAAAGCCTTTCATTTTCGAGAATAATTGTTACAATTATAAGGACGTCCTATTCTTTAAAAATGTAGCTGAAGGTTAAATAAAATAAAATTCTAAACTTTCATAATTTTGTATTGTTGGTTAAAATTATAATGATGTAGTTGTCTTTGAAAATGTAAATGAAAGTAAAATAAATGTCTAAATATTCATAATTTTTATTGTTTATTATTATAATAATGAAAATAATTATATTCGAAGAAAATTTAGGCTATATAATTTTAAAAAGAAATATTAAGAAATGAGACAAAATATTCATTAAAATCGCAATTTTTGCTTTAAAAATAATTAACTCAAGATGAAATCCTCATTATTTTACATTTAAATTTTATTATTATTTAAAAAATATTTTATTTATATTGATCAGCATAAAATTTTTTTTACCTAATTTAGTAATTGATATCCTGGCCAAATTTGGTATTTAATTCCAAATTTCAGAAAAAAATAATGGACATAGCTTTGACTAGCTTTCCCAGTAGCCGGACTACTATAAGATTAAATAAATGTTTACTAAAAATATAATGAACCTTAGCCGAATTCTGTACGAATGCCGTAGATTATCAGTATAACTTTTCTCGTCAATGATGTAAACAGATGCGATAATCGTCACGATTCAAACACACTCGCCTCGGATCTATGCTAGACCGCCAAGCCAGTTGCTGATGCACATGCGCAGTAGAACTGGGTAACATAACAGAAAAAGGTTCGACATATTAACTTTTTAATATAGGATAGTCAAATCATCAACTAAAAAATATCAATTTTAAACCAGTGAATAGTTAAATTTTCAGGTAAAAAAAGTAATTTTCAACCGAACAGGTGAACAAATTCTTAACAAAATAGTTTTAAAAAATTAATTTTTCAACGAAAAGGAAGAATTTTCAACAAAATAGGCAAAGATTTCAGCCGAAGATATTAATTTTGAATTTAAATTATGAACCTTAAACAAAAAAATGTATTTTTAACACAGAAGTTTCACTTTCAAATAAGTATAGTTGAATGCCCTACCAAAAAATATTACATAATTCGAAACGAAAACTGCAAGGGCAGATATTTGAACCAAGAATTCAATAGTTGAATTTTCAGTTTAAAAACGTAAATTTCAACCAAGGAAATTAATCTTTAACTAATAAGATGAAGTATTTAACTGGATTAGTTAAATTTCCAGTTAACAAAATTAATTTTTAACAAACAAGGTAATTTTTAACAAAATTGATGAATCTTCAACCAGAGATGAACTTTTATTTCAAATAATGAATGTTAAAAAAAATGAATTTTTACTAAAGAGTTAATAATTCAACTGCTTGGTTGAATGTTAAACTCTTTAGTGAATATTCATTTTTTTATGATTCATCATTTGAAATGAAAATTCATCTCTTTGGTTGAAAATTTGCCGATTTGGATGAAAATTACCTTTTTTATTAAAAATTAACTTTGTTAACTAAAAATTTAACTAATCAAGTGATGAATCTTCAATTGGAATAGTTGAATTTTCAAATAAAAATATAAAATTTCTATAAAGAAGGGAAGCGTGGAAAAAATGTTCAAAATAGCGTAACGTAGTTTTTTAAGAGCTAGTAAGAAAAACACTATTATTACAAATTAATTTTATTGGCTATTAATTATGTGGCTTAATTTACGACAAATAATTGAAACTTTAAATTTCGGATTATTTAAAATTTAAACAAAAATTATTTTAAAATTAATTTCAGCGGTTATAATTGTCATTTAATTTACGTCAAATAATTAAAAATTTCAATTTTGGATACTTTAAAAATTTTTGTGAAATCTTTAAAATTCTTTAAATCTTTCTCAAATCTTTTGAAATATTGGTAAAATATTGGTAAAAATCTATGAAGTCTAAATCTTCTATCATGTTTTTAATCTTTAGGAATATTTTTAAATCTTTATAAAGCCTTTAAAATTCTTAAAATTTTTTTAATCTTTTGAAATCTTTGTGAATTCATTGACATCTTTTAAAGTATTGGAAATCTTTCAGTTCAGTGGTGAAGTTCAGTGGTTATTATTTATGTGCAAGGTAATTTACCCATAATAATTGAAGTTTCACACTAAAACTTAAATTGCGAAATTTCGATTTAATATATATTTAAAAAGAGAGGTTCCTTTAAAATAAAATTTAAAAAATAATTTCAAAACTATTTTCAGTAGATATTAATTGAGTTAATGTACACAAAATAATTTAGTTTCTACACAAAAATTAAAAATTAAAAATCTCGATATAATGTTTATTTAAAAAGAGGATCCCCTCTCAGACGAGCTGGAAGAAACCGGCTGAGGAGCATCTGATTTATTGTTTATTTCCTTGTGCAACGATCGTTTAATTTTATTAAACAAATTGTGTTTATTGGGGATTTTCCTCGAGTCTTCTTGGTGATTCCGTAAAAAATTGAGCCTATTCCTTGAAAAATGACCAAACTCTTAATTTTTTTAATTAAAACTTTTAAAATAATTAATAATTATTTTAAATTTCCAAAGCATATCATATAAAAAGCCATTAGAAAAATATTTTTAGGGAAATATGTAAAAAATTAAACCTATTGGTTAAAAATAACTAAACTCTACATTTTTTTAATAATAATTGTTTAAATGATTATTTATTCTTTACCTTCTTTGTTGATTCCATAAGCAATGAGCCTATTCGCTTAAAAATAGACAAATCCTGAATTCGGTTATGAAAATTGTTTAAATAATTATTCATTCTTGTAAATTTACATAAGCAAATATAAAAGAGTGATTAAAAAGATGTTTCTTAGCATCATAGAAAAAATTAATGTAAATGATATTCTTAGTTAGTTCTATAAAAAAATTTAGCCTATTCGTTGAAATCAGCCAAAATCTGAATTTGTAAAGCAATATAGAAAAGTCATCGGAAATAAAGTCTTAGTTGACTCCGTTAACAAATTGTACCCATTTCTTGAAGAATAGCAAAGCTATGAATATGTTTATAAAAACTGTTTAAATAATCAATAATTATTGAATTATTGCGAGGTATCGTAGAAAGGAGTTATTGGAAATACATTCTTTATTGGAACTCTAAACTAATCGATCCTATTCGTTGAAAAAAGGCCAAGCTCTTAATTTGTTTATGAAAATTGTTTAAATAATTAACATTTCTTAGAAATACAAAGCATCATACAAAAAGTAGTCGGAAAGAAAATTTAAAATGAAAATTCATCTCTTCGATTGAAAATTTGTCAATTTTGATGAAAATTACCTTATTTTGTTAAAAATTAACTTTGTTACGAGGGTAATTCAATAAGTCCTTAGAATGACCAACAGATGGCGCGCGAATCGCTCCAAATCATCTGTTTTCAGTCAGCACCACTCCCGACGAGATATATGGTGCAGTCACA
>NC_046661.1:147200265-147206740 GCF_010883055.1 Belonocnema kinseyi | reverse complement strand
TTTATTTACAAAAAAAGTTCTTAGGTTCAAAAAAACATTCAGTGAACGGAAAAAGTGAGGTCGGTAATATAGGTATTTAGCTGTGTCACATGCCCTTAACAGTTTTTTTTCGATAACTTGAAAATATATATAAAATAGAATACTT
The DNA here is from genome assembly GCF_010883055.1 of Belonocnema kinseyi. Lineage (NCBI taxonomy): Eukaryota > Metazoa > Arthropoda > Insecta > Hymenoptera > Cynipidae > Belonocnema > Belonocnema kinseyi. Next base: position 147,206,595 of record NC_046661.1, on the reverse strand, counting down.
GCAATTATTTTTCTGCCTGTATAGTGTACAGAAAGAATGTATTACCCACTTTTTAAGTGTTTAAACAAATATAATTTGTATAAACAGTTGATTTCCAAAAATATTTTTAAAATCGATGATTTCGAGGAGTAGTATACAAGTCGTGAAAAATTATGGAAAACAGTTTCCAGATATAAGAAAGAAAACATTGTGTTTGGCCAAAAAATAATGTTTTGTGATCAGCGTTGCGTAATTAGACTGCACATAAAATGAATTTAGATTATAGTTCATTATAGCATTTATACATTTACGAAAAAAATTCTACGTGTTCTATTTTATGGTATTGTTTCAAATTTTGTAATATAAAACTGCTTGAACGAATAAAAGTTGTTTAAACAACTACATGACGTTTTTAACAGAATTTATTATTCCTATAAATCATTCAATATTGTTTAAGCAATTAAAAAATGTTTAATATACTTTTTCTATACACTATACAGTCAGAAAAATAATTGCATGTGTTCTATTTTATATATTTTTTTAAGTTATCAAAATAAAAATGCTTGAGAAAATAAAAATTGTTTAAACAAATGGAAATTTGTTAAACATTATAGAAAAAATGTATCAAAATTATGTAATTATTTAAAAAAAAAGTAGTTCAGTATATCAATTTAAGAAATAAGAAGGCATCTCTGTCTCAATTAAAATTTTTTTTGAAAATAAGCAATAATTGTTTAAATAATTACATCATGTTTTTATAAAGAATTTACTACTCTAAAGATTGACAAACTAATACATGTCATTCTGGAAATTCGATTATTTCTGACATTTTTTTAGAATAAATAATTGTTTAAATAAGCTATATTTACTTAAACAATCAAAAATTGTTTTAAAAAGTTATTGGAGATATTCAAATAGTTCATTAGTAACTATTTGTATAAAAAAGGACAGAAATGGCTGAAAATTAAAAATAATACGAAAGAATATGTAGTTTTTTGGATTTTTTGTCATGTTCGGGCTCTGGGGGGGGGGGGGGGGGGGGGGGGGGGGGGGGTAAAACTTAATAGTACAGTTTTATTCCGGAGACGCTCATCTTCAATCCCTGAAAAACTTATTCGATCAAATCCTGAAGTATATACTCATAATTATTATCATTTTATTATGTTAATAAATAGTGCTTAAAAAATAAAAAATAATTTTTAATCTGATAAAAAAAAAATAGTTTTTAAGAAGATATTAATCAAGTAAGGCCAAAATGGATCAAATCCCATGCATTTGATCGATTGTTTTTCCCTCAGCACACAATAAAGTGAAGTTAGCTATGTGAAAATACCTGACAAATGAAAATATGGAATTCAGTTCATTGTCAGCATTGTAGCATTGTCCGATTGTCAACAAAGTCAAAAACAGTCAGAAATCTTTCGATCGCAATTTTGTTCCTTCGCCCAATAGTTCCATGTACTGGGATTTTCGCTAAAACGATATTTAGATCAAGTGATGCGCAAATCGTCGCGAAATCTCGATTGGGAAAACTGGCAAAATGTCAAAACAAGTTGAACTCTTGGAAATTGACAAGTGCATTATTTCGAGGTTATGGTATACAGCATCTGTAATTCTAGAAACGGAGATAAAGAATGATTGTCTGTCGAATTACACACGAGATGATATCGATAATTTAATAAGCTTGATTACATCTACTGCGTAAGTACTTTTAGGATTTTGTCGTTCCGACTTCTATCATAACCTCAATCTTTCTTCTTTTTTTTCAAGTTTCGCGATTCTTTTTACAAAAATCAAATTTTTATCAAAGCTAACATTGTTTTATAATTATTTATTTATAGATCTATTATTATGTCTGATTTCTAGATATTTTAAAAATCTATTAACGAATATTATAAATATTTATAAACACAATATTTTTTATGGTGGTATATTAGGTATATAGTTTTTGAATAAAAGATCTTTTAAAAGTGTAATAAAGATGATTTTATAAGAATTTGATTTTAAATTTCTGCATTTTGAATACATCTCTGATAGGTAGTCCAATGTTCAAATAACCTCAAAAATCGCAAAAGTTTGTTAATTATATTTTTTATTTTTAATAATGTTTTGATGTAAATAATTTGAACAATGTTTGCCAAAAAATGAGATTTTGGACAAAAGTATTAACGTTTTAGTTTATTCAGGCATTTCTGGGTTAAAACCAACGAGTTAAAATTGCAGAAGTTCTTGTACAAACGTTTAGTTTCACAAAAATCTTTTTAAATAATCTGAGAATATTTGAAAATATAAAAAATTGATTAAGAAATAACAGTTGAACAATTAATAACTAGGAAATCATTCTAGAAAGTTTAAGACATATTTTCAAGTTTTGAAAAGATTTCAAAGCATTAAAAAAGAAAATGTAAATAATTTTAAAAGTTTATTTGAAGTTATTTTTTAAACATATTTTGAAGACAATATTTAAAAAGATTTCAAAACTTTTGAATTAAAAAAGTGTTTCAACTTGCAGTTTAGTTTTTATGACTTAAATGAAAACAAATTATCTTTAAGATTTCGAATCTTTAGTTTTAGTAAAAAATATAATTTTAAAAGATATATATTATACATAAAACAAGTTGGATTAATTATAAAGTTATTTAAATTTGTAATTTAATTTTTTCAGTGTTTTTACTTTCATAATTTTATCTGCAAATATTATCTTTTTTTATGAATCAGTGTATTTAGTTGATTCAACATTTTTTTTGTTAAATCAAATATTTTGTTGAATCAACCAAATTCGTTTGATTTTTCAAATTTTCATGCATATACAATTTTTTTTTGATTTCCAATGATTTCAAGAATTTTAGAAGATTTTAAAAGATGTCACAAATATTTCCAAAAAGGTACAGTACACCAAATTTCAAAGTTTTAAAAACTTTTTAAAGATTTTATAAGATCTCAAATTTGCTTAGACGATTTCAGAAAGATTTCAAAGATTTTACAAAGACTTCAAACATTTTACCAATATTTCAAAAGATTTAAGAAAGATTTTAAAAATTTCAAAGATTTCACCAAAATTTTAAAAGATATAAAATATTTTAATGATTTCAAAATGATTACAACAGATTTTAGTAATATTTCAAAGATTTCACGATAGTTTTATCAAGATTTTAAATTCCAAGATTTCAAACGATTATAAATTTTTTGTTTAGAAGAGTTCAGAAGATTTCACAAGTATTTTACAAAAATTTCAGAAAGATTTTGACTTTTTCAGAAGATTTAAAGGATTTTAAAAAGATGATAGGAAATCAGATTTCAGAACTTTTCAAATATTTCCAATTATTTTAACATTTTCAGAAGATTTCAAAATATTTCACAAAGATTTCATATAATGTTTCAAAGATTTTTTTAAAATTTCATAAAGATTTCAAATATTTCAAAACATTTAAGAAATTTTAAATATTTTCAAAATATTCAGAATGTTTCAAAAGATTTCACAAAGATATTAAATATTTCAATGATTTTAAACGAATACAAAAGATTTCACAAATATTTCGAAGAATCCACAAGGATTTCAAAAGATTTCAAATATTCCAGTAATTTAAAAAAAGTACAAAAGATTTAGGAAAGATTTCACAATTATTTCAAAAAATTTATAAGAATTTCAAGAATTTAAAACCTTTCGAAAGATACGAAAAACTGCAATACATTTCAAAGGTTTTAAAACATTTTAATAGGTTTCATGAAATTTGAATAGATTTCAAAAGATAGCAAAAATTTCAAAGTTTAGAGTGAGATTTTACAAATATTTCAACAAAAAAAATTCACAAAGATTTCAAGTAATTCAATGATTTCAAGGAAATTACAAAAATTTAAAAATATTTCAATGATTTCAACCAAACAAAAAAGTTTTCAGAAACAAAGATTAAAGTATTATTTCATAAATATTTTAAAGATTTCGAAACATTGCAAAAAATTTCACAAAGGATTTCAAGGATTTCAAAAATTGTACAAATAAAGACTTTATTAAGATTTAAAAATATTTCTAAAGATTTCACAAAGACGATTTATGTTCACACAAAATTAAAAATTTGTTTATGATTCCGCTTTCCTTTTGCTGGAAAAACTTGATTTCTTAATCTGGAAACCCTGGAAAAGACCTTGAATTTTGTTTCCAGGAATCGCTGGACACCCTCTACAGTTATTATTTTTCTTAAATTAAATTGAATTAATTATTAATTAATTTAATTAAGTTTAATTCTCAAAGATAACTATATTGTATTGGGAATGGTTAAACTGTGATACGCCACATAGTGACAAAAATCCGAACTAGAAAGAATAGGTAGGATTTTTAAGATGCATTTTCATGTATGCATAACAGTTTTTTAAAGATTTTTTTGTGGAGTTTAAAATATTTATTGGATAATAAAAATAACTCTTGATCGGAAACAAAGAGTTTTAGATGGAATTTGCACCTTATATAGTGAAAAAACACATTTTTAACAGAAATATTTTTCTAAAAAAAAACTATTGTACTATTTATTCTGATTTTTAAAAGATTAGAAACTTAAATGGACTTATTTTAAAGCAAAAATGAACTCCAAGTAAATTTTTATTAATTTATACATGAAATATTTACTATTTAAAAATCTGAATTTAAATTAAAAATTAAAAAGCATAATCTGGATTAACTTTGTCGCTACACACATTAATTAAAGTTTATCAAAGCTTGAAATGCATTCAAACTTGCATGAAATAGTGAAATCATTGCTTTTTTAAAAACATTTTTGACAAAAATGTTTTTTTTTCACTGTACAAGATAAAAATTCTATATAACACGATTTGTTTTTATGAACATTATTTTTATTCAGTCATTGTTTTAAGCTTCACAAAATAATCTTAAAAATACTTTTACGCAAAAATTAAAAAACATATTTAAAATCGTACCTTCTTTTTCTAGTACCAATTTTTGATAAAAAATATTGAGTGAATAAATGAAATTTAAACACTGTGGAAACGATTATATGAATTTTATTTCCTTTTTTTAAAAATATTTTGAAGATAATATTTAAAAAGATTTCAAAATAAATTTTGATTAATAAATTATTAGATTAAACTGGACAACTTGCATTTTTTACAAAAAAGATGAGTTCTCAAAGAAGAAGATTAATTTTTGTACTAAAAAAGACAAAATTTCAACAAATTAATTTAATGTAAAATTAAAAAGGTCTGTTGATTTCAAACGAACACAAAAGTGTTCAGAAACACAGATTAAAAACATTTTTAAGAATGAATCATGAACAATTCATTCAAGAATTTCAAATATTTTACCATTTTTTTAAAGATTTCACAGAAACTTCAAAATTTCACGAAGATTTCCAATAATTTAAAAGATGTCAATGAATTCACAAAGATTTCAAAAGATTAAAAAAATTTTAAGAATTTTAAAGGCTTTATAAAGATTTAAAAATATTCCTAAAGATTAAAAACATGATAGAAGATTTAGACTTCATAGATTTTTACCAATATTTTTCCAATATTTCAAAAGATTTGAGAAAGATTTAAAGAATTTTAAAGATTTCACAAAAATTTTAAATATTTTAATCATTTCATAAATTAGTTTCACAAAAATGTTTTTAAATAATCTGAGAATATTTAAAAATATTAAAAAATTGATTAAATAATAACAGTTAAACAATTAATAATTTGGAAATAATTCTAGAAAGTTTAAGACATATTTTAAAGTTTTAAAAAGATTTCAAAACATTAAAAAAGAAGACAAAGGGGGAGGGTCGGTAAGGCCGGTTTTTGGCCTAATTTATTTTTGGACCAAAAAATCTGAAAAAATCATGGTAGTATCTTATAAGTATCCCGAGTCGACTATGGTTTTCGGGGTCGCCGAATACAAATCTGGCGTCCTTTGACTTTTATCGCGTCAGGTTCAAGGTCATTGGAAGGTCAAATCGAGAGAAAACTGTAAGAAAATCCAAAAAAATACGTTATAGGTTTTTGGAGTCGCTAATTACGAATCTGGCATCTGTTGAACTCTATCGCTTCAGGTTCAAGATCATTTGAAGGTCGTTTGAAGGTCAAATCGAAAACCTATAACATATTTTTTTCAGCGTTTAAAGGTCAGCGGACGCCAGGTTCATAATCAGCGACCCCAAAAACCTATAACATATTTTAAAAAATTTTTTTTACCGTTTTTTCTCGATTTGACCTTCAAATGACCTTCAAATGACCTTGGACCTGAAGCGATAGAGTTTGATGGATGCCAGATTCGTAATTAGCGACTCCAAAAACCTATAACGTATTTTTTTGGATTTTTTTACCGTTTTCTCTCGATTTGACCTTCCAATGACCTTGAAC
>NC_046661.1:147194452-147200165 GCF_010883055.1 Belonocnema kinseyi | reverse complement strand
CAGCTGGTAAGGTTATGGCTACAGTTTTTTGGGATGCACGTGGAATTATACTTATTGACTACTTGGAAAAGGTTAAAAAAATCACTGGTGAATATTATGCATCATTATTAGAGCAGCTGAAAGAAGAAATTAAAAAAAAACGACCACATTTGCCGCGAAAAAAAATTCTCTTTCATCACGACAACGCCAGAGTTCACACATGCTTCGTTTCAATGGCTAAAATTGAAGAACTAAAATTCGAATCGGTCGAACACCCACCGTATTCACCAGATTTAACCCCCAGTGACTTTTTCTTATTTCCAAACTTGAAAAAATGGCTCGGTGGACAGAGATTTCCAGACAACGAAGACGTCATTGCCTCTTTAAGTGCTTATTTTGAGGAACTTCCGAAAACGCACTTTTCTGAAGGATTAAAAAAACTTGAAAAGCGATTGACCAAGTGTATAGAGCTCCAAGGAGATTATGTTGAAAAATAAAAAAAAATTGTTTTTATACTTCATTCTAAGGACTTATTGAACTACCCTCGTAACTGAAAAGTTTTTTAAGAGCTAGTAAGAAAAACACTATTATTATAAATTAATTACATTGGTTATTAATTATGTGGCTTAATTTACGTCAAATAATTAAAAATTCAAATTCGGGTTTAGTTATAATCAAACTAAAATTTTTAAAATTAATTTTAGCGGTTATTAAATATGTCACTTAATTTACGTCAAATAATTGAAAATTAAAATTTTGAATAATTTAAAATTTTTAAAAATAATTTTAAAATCAAGTTTAGTGGTTATTATTTATGTGCAAGGTAATTTGCACATAATAATTTAAGTTTCACACTAAAACTTAAATTTCGATTTAATTTAAATTTAAAAAGAGAGGTTCCTTTAAAATAAAATTTAAAAAAGAATTTTAAAACTATTTTCAGTAGTTATTAATTCAGTAAGTTAATGTTTTGACACTGAAATAAAAATTAAAAATTTCGATATAATTTTAATTTAAAAAGAGGATCCCCTCTCAGTATAGCTGGAAGAAACCGGCTGAGGAGCATTTGATTTACTGTTTATTTCCTTTTGCAACGATCGTTTAATTTTATTGAACAAATTGTGTTTACTGGGGATTCCCCTCGTGTCTGATACTTGATAAATTGTAGTGCCAATTGCTGCATAATTAGATATGAAGGACCTGTAATTCCCTAATAGATTCAAGTAAATATTCTGTAGTTGAAACTAGTTACTGCTTCCTTGAGTCAACCAACGGCTTTATAAAGAGCAGACACATATCTTGATACTCTTTAGAGCTTATTCTGACCTCAAGACTGAGACTTTTTGGATTATCAGTGAGTGAAGTGATTGATTATCTGATTATTTACTGAAAATATTTATTATTTTGATTCTCATTTATGTTCACCTAATTATCGTGTACAATTGAAAATTTGTTTACGGTCACTAAATCCTACAAAAAACTCCCTGCTAATTCCAGGTTTTTTCCAGATATTTTAAGATTTTTCCAGGTATCATTTTTCATAGAACTCGAAATATCTATACAATTTCGCGAGTTAATTATAAATAGTGTGTTTTGTTTATTTTTTTCTTTGTGAAATACGAAAACCTGTCAACAGTTCCAGATTAGTTGGAGAAGTTAATGAACTTAATTTTTTAAATAAAAATGTAATTTAATAATAATGATAATCAAGAAATAGCATTTTATTGTATACATTTTTAAACAAAAATATTTTTTAACTGAATTTAGAAATTACACAATTTAAAATAAGCGAGTTTTTTAATATCACTGAAACCTTATTCCAAATTAAAATTTTGTTATCTATAAATAAAAAACAATTCAAAGAAAGGTACGAAACTAGAATCTTGTAAAATTTATATTTTAGTTTTTTTTTTCACAATTAATTTCGGAAATCACACCTCTCTCGATAATAAATTTATTGAGGGGTACATAATTTTTTAATGGTACAAGTCTCTAGGGATTTAATTAATATGTTAAATTTATAAAGCTTTGACAAATTATATTAAAAGACACTTTTATATATATTATCACCATAGGTTAATTAAATAAATAATACTAAAATCATAATTAATAATTTCTTGAACTTGTGTCTAAAATCCATAAATTTGAATAATACTGTATTTACCATTTTTATTTTTCCTTGATGTATTTTAAATTCAATGCATATTTGGCATCTTATTATTTTGAATTAATCATATTTTCCAGCTGAGTGATTTTGAACGTAAATAGGAAAACATATTCTTTTAAGTGAAATTAATGTAGGTACCAGATTAAGTTCAATTCAACCAGAAAGAATATTTTTCAACCAAAAAAGAAGAATTTTCTTCAAAAGAAATAAATTTTTAAGTATGAAAGATCAATTTTCAGTTTAAAAAAATGAACTTCCAACCGAAGTTATAAATTCTAAACTAAAATCCGAGCTCAAATCATTAAATATACCATTGTATTATTTCAAATTAAAAAATTAATGTTGAATAAAAAAAAGAGCTTTTAGGTAAAAAAGATGAATATTTAAACACAAATTAAATAATTAAATTTTCAGTTAAAGACATTTAAAACATTTTCAGTTAAAAAAATTAATTTTTAACCCATGATTTGAATTTTCAACTAAAACGTGAAATATTTAACTGTATCAGTTTAATTATTATATTAAAAAATAAATTCTTTACAACAACAAAATTTTAACAAGAGATAAATTTTCAACTAAAGAGATGAACTTTAAATTATAATAATGAATCTTCAGTTTAAAAAGATGGATTTTTAACAAAAGAGTTTTCAACTAACATAATGAATCTTTAAGCGGAATAGTTACATTTTCAACCAAAAAGAGGAATCTTCAGCCAAAAAGATTAATTTTCTACCAAAAAATAAAAATTTTCAAAAAAATACATGAATTTTCAACTTAAAAATAAAAATTTCTAACCAAAAATGGTATAGTTACTTTTTCAATTAAAAAAACTAATTTTTAACTAAATAAAACTAATTTTTGTTATTTCTTTATTGAATTTTAAACTAAACAGATGAATTTTCAATCAAGAAAATTATTTTTCGTCCAAAAAGACGAATTTTCAACCAAAAAAGATATTTTTATGAATGAAAAAATATTGTTGTTTAATTTTATATTAAAACTTAAAAATTGTAAGCACGCTTACAAAACATTCTTCCATTAAAAAAGAAATTCCCTGACATTTTCACATTTCAAAGGTGAGTAGGCATCCCCTGATTAATTATTATTATATTAGATATGTCGTATGCAAAATGGTATTTTTTTAAATGTTTGAACATCTCAAGAGGATATGAAATCGCATTTGTTAAAAATTGATTCTTTTACGGTAAATTTTTTTTTATTTTAGAATGTGTAGGTCCAAAGTTGTTTAAGGAACTTTTGGACACTTTTATCGTATTTTTGCGATAAAAGAAATTTTGGACAAGCCTCATATCAACAATTCAATTGTCTACAGAAGGAATTTAGACTCTGATTTTAAATCTTGAAAAAATATGAATTCAAGCATTCTATTACTTTTTCTAAAAAAAATTCTATTCTATTAAATATGTTAAAAATATCGGTGATACCTAATTCAGTGTTGTAAATTAAAAAATAGTAAGATTTCTTATTTTGGAAATGTTACAATACAGCATTCAAACCAATTATTTCTAAATAAAGCCAAATTTAAAAGCTTTAGAAATTCTATATAAATAAAAACAATGTTAAGCATCTTTTTAAACAACTTGGTGTCAAAAAAATTTGAATTTACATCAGTTTTCTCATAAATTAAAGTGATTAATTTATTGGCATATGAACATTTCTCATTGAATTAGAAAGCTTAAAGTTGAATTCATATACATTATTACAAAAAAGCTTTTAAAAATTTCTCGAAAAAATTCTGTTAACATTATTGAATTAAAAATTGAAAACAATATAAATTTAAAGCAAAATATTCCTTAGAATCTAAGAAATATAATTTTTTATGGATGGTTCGACAATGAAAGTATTTCTTTCAATCAAAGGAACTTTTATTTGTTCAGTTAGAAAAATGTCTTTCATTCAACAAACTTTATTTTGCATTAGAACCTGAATTATTAAAAATTTCTTGGAACCAAAAAAGTATTCTTTTATTCAAAAAATGTTTCTTTGATTCTATGGAAATATTTTTTCTAAGTTTTTATTTAATTTGAAATGAAAAAAAATTTAATGATGTAATTGAAAAACATGAGAAAACTTTATCTAAATAAACAAAACAAAAAAATGGTTTAGAATATTTATTGTTTTCAGAAAAAGAATGCCTCATTTTTATTGTCTGCTGCTTCTTGTCAGCATGACAAGTCTTTTTTGGGATGAAACTTCATCTTTACCACTCAAGAAAGAATCGAAAAAAGAATTCGACTTGGATGAAAATATTACCAATGAAATGAGACAAAGATTCACGAGTCATACAGCTGAAAAGATGAAGTCCTGGGAGGAATTTGTGATTCTTCAAAAGTTGATGAATCGGAATAAACGATGGTCGACAATCTCCACAACGAGGCCTCCACCACAAATATTCTTCAAACCCTGGCTATTTGCCATTTAATTATGATATTTTGAGATTACACTCAACTCCCGATATAAGGAGGTTTTCGGACATTGCTTGCCTTGGCCTTGATCCTAAATCGAGGGAATCCAAACATAAACAGACAGGAGTGCATAAATAATTTCTGTTTTATTTGGACGCATGACGCAACCTGATCCAACTAAGGTGCTAAGAGTGTGGCATATGAGCTCTTTGTCATGCGTGACTGAACACATCGTCTCTTTCGGTCACGCAGGTCCTATTGACACGAAACTATGGAGGCCATCAGTTCTAGGAAGACGCAAACCGGGGGTTCTTATATCGGGAGTTGAGTTTAATTAATTTTTTATTATGTTTAAATATATGCATTCCTATTTATATGATTTAAGACCGGATTTTTTTATCATGAATGCTAAATTTAATAGAATTTAGGGTTTATATTTATATTTTAATACTGTATTTATATCTATATTATTATTATATTTTGTATTTTTGTTAATTTTCTATTTATAATCAATAAGTAAATACTGCTAACAAAATTATAATATATTCAAACTTTTGATACATTTATTTATTGTTTATCGAAAAACTTAAAAGATTACGGAATTTTATGTATGGGTGTTTTACTGTTTTCATAAATAAAGAAATAAATTACTATCTAAAAAAAGTGGTGTAACAATAAGTCTCGAAAATCTCACAATTTCTGTTCTTGAAAACCTAATTGGGTTTTCATTAAACTTAAAGTTGTTTTATATCTTAAGTTTAAAAATGAGAAATTTTTTTAAATTATCTTAGTATATAATCAAAAAGTTTAGAAGAGGACTCATAGTTTATAAAAATTGTAGGTTCTTTTATTTTTATTTAACCGCAGACTAGCATTATTAAACATAATTCATTATGAAGACTTTCAATCATTATATAAATATATTATATATGTATGTATGTATATATTTTTTAAATAAAATTTACGTTTTTAAACAAAAATCATTATATTTTATTGTTTCATAATTTTTTAACAATTTTAGATTATTTGGGCGTATTACACAGTAAAATTAATACTTAAAAATAATCATGATAGTTCGAACAAGATTTTCAATTTGTGAAAAATTTAAAGTTATATTCACGTTTTCCCAGCAAATCGGTTA
>NC_046661.1:147190260-147194352 GCF_010883055.1 Belonocnema kinseyi | reverse complement strand
ATATATATATAAATTTTTATTTTTAACAAAAATACAACTAATGCAACTGTTTAGTTAAAAATTAATCTGTTTAGAGTAATTCATGTATTTTTTTAAAAATTCATATTTTTGCTTAAAAATAAAGTGATTCGTTGCAAGTTGAACTAATACATGCTACTATGTTAAATATTAATTTTTTGTTGAAGATTCATCATTTTAGTAGAAACTGACGAAACTGCTTTGTAGAAAACTTGTCTTTTTAGCTTGAAAATTTAATATTTTGGTTAAAAGTGGAACTACTTTGATCAAACTTCTTTTTTGGTAGATGATTTATCATTTTAGTTGAAAATTCATCTTGTTGTTTGAAAGTGTAATTGTTTTCTTGAAATATCACCTTTTTGGGTTGAAAATTCAATTATTTTGGTAGAAAATTCATATTCTCGGTTTGAAAATAATTCGAAAATTTAACAATTTGGTTGAAAGTAGGTCTACTTTGCTAAAAATTAGTTGTTTTTTTTTGGTGGATGACGTATCATTTTAGTTCAGATTTCATCTTGTTGGTTAAAAATGGAATATTTTTTTTGAAATATCGTCTTTATGGATTGAATTTCAATTATTTTGGTAGAAATGAAAAATTTGGTTAAAGATTCAACTACTTTTGTTTAAAGTTCATTTCTTAACTAAAAAATTGGGTGAGACCAAAAAATAATCATTCCAATATAATCGTACGGATTCGTTTTCCAGTATGAATATAATTAAGTGTATCATTTTTATTTAAAAAAAGAGAACAATAAGATTATATATTCAATAGGGCTATATCATTTTTAATTTTTTTATAATCATGACGAATAGTTTATTAATTAATTATTTTAAATATAAAATTCTTAGGATTTAATTTGTATTTTAAGTAAGAACAAACTGGCTTTTGCCACTTTGGTACTTTCAGCTCGTTACTCTTGTAAAGCCTTGAATGAGACTAAATTAAGTAAAATGTCAACGAACCCCAACTAAATTGGTGCTTACTTAAGGGCATTTGACAATCTTGCATGTGACCAATTACATAGTTTATATTCGGCAGCTTTGTACTTTGAATAATTTAAATATTGTTCTGAAGTTTTTGGAAATTGCTGAAAATATATAAGGACACGTTTGTCTAGCCCTTTGAGATTTATTTTGTTTATATAGTACAACTTTTATTAATTTTTAATTTGAACTGTAAGTGATAATAGGGCTTTAGAGCCCCAGCTAAAATCGAATTTAATAAAATTGTATTATTTAAGCCAAATAAAAACTCAAATGTGCCAGACAGACTTGCCCTTATATATTTTGAACCATTTCCCAATTTTGCAACGTAATACATTCATTTTTCTAATTATAAAAGTAAATGCCATAACCCGTCACTCGACGAACTGCCACGTGCCCTTAAGGCCATTTGATGAATGGGTCACGTGATCAGATTCCTACCTTACCGTCACTTTTTTTATTTTCCAAATTATTCTCACACGAAGCGTCACATCGAGTTGAAAATTTGGGATTTTAATTTTAATTTAAATACTTTTAAATTCAATGTGATTCAAAGTTGAGATTAAATTTTTTTAAACTCAATTGAATGTTTCCAAATCAAAGCTTTGGGAAAAAATTTCTACTCCGGAACTTTGAAATATAAACAAATCCGAACTTTATTTGAAACTAAAAAAATTTTAGTCAATGAAAATTGTGATATTAAATCTTTTTTATCCAGAAGGACCAGAAAAAATTAATTTCCAACCAAAAAAATATAAATTTTCTACCAAAAAGTAAATGTTTAAAAAAAATTTCATAAATTTTGAACAAAATAGTTGAATTTTTGCACTACGAGATGAATTTAAAAAAGAAAAAGTTGAATTTTCTACCTAATTGTTTAAATTTAAGCAGAAGACGAATGATCTACAAAATAACTTTCAGTCAAGTAGTTTAATTTTCAACCAAAAAATATGAATTATCAACAAAACAGGTAATAGTTAATATTTGAACCAAAAAAAAATATTATTCAACAAAACAGTTAAATGCTTAACCAAGAAGATGATTTTTCAAGAAAGTAGTTTAATGTTTAACCCAGTAGTTGATTTTTCAAATAATAAAAAAACTTTTTCAAGCAAAAATAGAATAGTTAGATTTTCACTAAAAAAATTAATTTTTATCCAAGAAAGAATGTACAGTAAAATAAAGGAAAAAAATTTCAACCAAACTATCGAAACTTCAAGCCATAAAAGCGTATTTTTTACAAAACAGTTTATTTTTAACAAATTGTTTTATTTTCAACCAAAAAATTAAACTGTCCTACCCAAATAATTGAATTTTTCATCAAAAGGGTAAATTTTGTTCTAAAAATGATAAATCTTCAAGAGCTAAAATTTATTTTTAACATAATATTTGAAATTTAAACCAATTAGTTGAATTTTAAAACAAAAAATATGATTTTTTCAATAAAAGTATCATTCGATATTTAAAAAAAAACAAACATTTTAATTTTAAATAAAAAGAGTTGAATTCAATCAAACCAGATTAATTTTTAATTAAAAAGTTTCACTTTTAATTAAAAAACATGAAATTTATAACCAAGGGGATATATTGTCAAATCAAAAACAAAAGCAAGAATAATATTTTTGATAATTAATGAAAATTAAGATTTTAACTTATGGATTAATATAAATAATATTTTTGTACAATATTTAGAAAAAACAAGCCATTGCATTTTTGTTCAAAGGAACCAACCTATAATTGTTAAAAAATGATGGAACTTTAAAATCTACTGATTTTGGTTTCAAATTTTCGTTTTTTGGTAAAAGCGCTATCAAAGCAGAAAAATATCAATAATTGTTGGAAAATTTTTATTCTTAGAATTATAATAATTTTTAGATAAAAAATTTTTTTAGTGTACAACGCTAAAATAACCTAAAATTGTTGAAAATGGAAGTGGTGATGATTTTTGTTTAAAAATGCCAATTTTTAGTGCAACAACTAACAGAACCTACCATTTTTTGAAACATTAAGTTTTCTTCGAAACTTTATGATCGTATCATAAAATTATTTGAAAAAATACATCTTCTGAACGAAAAGCATTAATATAAAACGTATATAACATTTTATTTTGTAGCTTTAATTTAAAAATTGTTTAATCCCGTATTTTCTGCAAAGGACCCTGCCGTAATAATTTTAATAGAAAATTTCTTCCATTACTGAATTGTCATTTTGGTCTACATTTTGTTACGATTTGATACAAATTAAACAAAATTAATACGAATTTAACTTTTCGCGCCAAAGAAACCTGGTGAGTGAAAAACTAACCAAACGAACATTTTTTTTTAATCCAGGAAGAAATTAGATTAAAAATTTTGCAATTTAAATTTTAAATTGTTTTAGTCCGTTTATAAAAGATTCTAGGTTGAAATTAATGATTTATTTAACATATATTCAGCTATATTCACACAAATTTTTATCAAAAAATATTAAAAATTGCATTAGTTATATACATGAATGTAATGACGTAATAAAAAAATGATCCCTCCTTGTGGCAACGATACAGCAGTAAAAAATCATCCGAGAGCAAAAAACCAAAAATTCTATTCATCTGTACAACAATCGCTATCGTTGTACGTAGCGGTTTTTTTACTTTATTTTTTTGAGAAAATGGCTCCGGTTTGAAAAATTATTTCATTTTTTGGCACCTTTTTTTAAGGGGTTGAAAAAATATTAATTTTAGAAATTTTGAAAAACGGCTACGTACAACCTTACCCAATATAAGTACAAAAATTAAAAAAAAAAATTAAAATCGGTTCATTAGTTTTCGAGAAATCGATGACACCGTGTTAAAAAAAGTCGTTTTGAGAAAAACGCGTAAAGTTTTCATTGCATGTGAGATAGCGCTAGTTGAAATAATATGTGAGATATTAATACTTACATTAAATTGTCTATTCCTGGGCCATATAATGGTTCATCTTCAGTATTTTCAGCATTGTTTTGACCTTTTTTTATATATACGAGGGTAGTTCAATAAGTCCTTAGAATGAAGTATAAAAACAATTTTTTTTGGGTAATTTTTTTTTTATTTTTCAACATAATCTCCTTGGAGCT
>NC_046661.1:147181453-147190160 GCF_010883055.1 Belonocnema kinseyi | reverse complement strand
TTCTACGAGCAAGGAATTAACAAGCTTCCAAACCGCTGGAAAAAATGTGTAGAGCGTGAAGGAGAGTATGTAGAAAAATAATCAATAGTATTTTTGTATTGTGTTATAAATAAATAAATATTAAAAAAGAATTCCGGTTAATATTTGATTCACCCTCGTACAAACAAAAAAAAATCGATTTTTTTTACCAGTCACAGTGGTGTTCCTCCTTAATGATCAGGAAAAGTGAAAAAATGGTTAGGTAAAAATTAGAGCGTTTTTTTAATGAACTTTTGCGGTAGCCCTGGTAGAATATTCTTGTTCAAAATTTATTTCTCTCATCTCTATAATTATTTTTTTTGCAGTTGCTTCCTCCTCAAAATGAACTTTTTAGCTATAAATTTTATTATTTGTTTCAAAATTCAACTGTTTTGTTGAAAATTTAGTTTTGTGGTGTTCAAAAGTCATCTGAAATCTTGTCTGTATGAAAATTGAACTATTTTTTTTTATTTGCCTTGTTAATTAAAAAATTTATCTGTTTTATTAGAAATTGCATTTTTTTCTTGATAAAATGCAACTATTTGGTTGAAAATTCAACAATTTTGTTAAAAAGTCATTCGCTTTGTTAAAAATTCTATAGTTTCGTAGAAAATTTACCTTTTCCTTAGAATTCATTTTTTTTGTGTTAGAAAATCAACTGATATTTTCATTAGATGAAAATAAAACTAATTTGTTAAAAATTTGTCTTTTTAATTTAAAAAATTTGGTTAAAAATTCACCAGTTTTGTTAAAAACTCATCCTTTTGGGTTGAAAATTAAACATTTTTTTATGCTTTAACTGTATTTAAAATTCAACTACTTCGTAGAAAATTCGTTTGATGTTTAAAATTCATATTTCCGTGTTAAATAAATCAACTGAAGTCTTTATTGGATAAAAATTCAACTATTATTATTTTAATTTGACTTAATTTAATTTTTAATTTTTTAATTTAATTTTTTTTACTTTCTAATTATGACTTTTCGTTTTGGTTGAAAATTCTTCGAGCAAATCTTCATAGAAAATATGCTTTTTGTTCAAAACTTATATTTTCATTTTGAAAATTCAAGCTAAAAACTTTTTTGGATAATAATTAAAACGCTTTTTTTTTAATTTGCCTTTTTGTTTTAAAAATGCATCGTTTTTAGTAGAAATTTCATTATTCTTCTATTTCGTTTTTCATTATCTCTTTGGTTGAAATGTTAACTATTTTGATGAAAACATTTTTTTTTGCAGACAATTAAAAAATTCATATTATTGTGTTTAAAGTTCAATTTGTGTGCAGGAAATTCGTCTTTCGGCTTGAAGGCTCAACAATTTTGGAGAACTTTTTTTTTCTTTCATGACTAAGAAATCTTTATTTGTTGAAAATTCATTTTCTTTAAATCTCAATTATGACATTTTGTTGTTGAAAATTCAAGTATTTCGTTAAAAAGTCCAGTTTTATGTTCGAAAAGTCAGTTTTTTTAATAAATAAATTTGAAAATTTAAAATTTCTTATTAAAATATTATTTTTATTCGTTCATAAAAGATCCTCTGGTAAAAATATTACAAGATTAAAATGCTGGTATTTAAATTTTAATGGCTAGGGAAAATAAAAAACGGGACAAAGAAAAATCAGGGAATTTTGAAAATGAGTTTTCACCCTGCAAAGCATGTATTATCTTAAATAAAAAAGATCAGTTTCATTGCATTATTGATCTGAAATTTAGAAATTACAAAACAGAAAAAAATGAAATCAAATATTTTGACAAATATCATTTTTCTCCACGCTTGGCGAGAGGACTTTTCTTTCTTTATTTTAATTTAAGAAAATGTTTTAGCATTTTCAAATATCCGTTAATTTCAAACGGCTATATTTAAAGATTTCAATAAATGATATGCTCAGGATAAGGAAAAGAAGCCATATGAGTAAAACAATCAAGTACTTATAAAAAATACGTTTATCAAAAGTAACGCATTTGGTCCAAACAAGAAATTCATTCCGCAGATTGAAAAATTAACAATAAAAATTCACTTTGAGCAGCGTATTCTGATTTTCCAGTGTTTCTGCGATGACTGTACAATGATTTCGTGCCAATTAATAAATCTGCATTTATACAATAAAATAGATTAGTTTGAAAAAATCAGTCTTCTTATCTCTTCCGCACAAAGAAACAGTTTGAGAGAAATGATAACAGAAACAAGTGCTGAAGACAATATTCTTCAAAATTCATAAAAATAGATGTTATTTCTCTACTTTGTACATTTGTTGTAATTCTCTTCTTGCTGACTCTATAATAATAATTTATTATTATATATCAGTTATTAAATTAAAGTCATAAAACGTCGTTCTGTCAAACTGTAAAGAACGATCGCAGGACGATTTTTTTCATTTCGTACTTCCTGAATTTCCTCGCAAATAAGCTTTATGTGTTCTTTGTGTCGAGGAAACCTGAAATCATTATTTATATATATTTTTTTTTACAATTTGAACAATTCGCCGAGTAAGAACTAAAAAGAATTCCAGATTCTTGATCAATTTGTCAATTGAGATCAAAGAATTTTATTTTATTTCAAATATAATGATTAATATTTTTATAATTTGTGAATTTATACTCACATATCTATAACTACTTGAATACTTTTCTCGAACATGTTCTCTTCTTCATCTACATCCAGGAAATTAGTAATCGATCGAAGCACAGCCAGTTCAAGAAATACAGCAAATACCTCCACACGAACCTTTAAAAAAATATTTCAATAAAAATAATAATTCATTGAATTATAAATAAATAAAACTATTAATCCTACGAAATTCTTTAAGAGCGCTCGAAACTTCTAGAAAATCTCTAAGTCTTTAAAATTCCGTGAAATTTTTTTGAAATCTGATATCTGTTTCGATTTTTTGGAATCAAAAACTTGATGGAATCTGCCATTTCTTGTACTCCCGTAAAATCTCCAAGATCCCTTACAATTTTTTTGAAATACCTAAAAGCCTCTTAAGTCCTATGAAACCCATTTAAATGTTTTCAAATCCTTGGAAATCCTATGAAATCTCTTCAATATTGCGAAATTTATTAAAATCTTTTAAAATTCCTTAAAACCTGAAAAATCCTACGAAATCCTCTGAAATGCATGCGGAATCTTTTAAAATCCAGTAAACATGAATTATATTATAAAAATCCCAAATATTGAAATTTTTAAAGCTGTAACTGACCGATTTCATATGAAATTGGACGTATGCTCCTGGTGGTGTCACGGGATGTTTTGGGGCTGAAGTAAACTATTTTCCCAGGCAAAATATGAGACCTCCACACAAATCTTTAAAAAATTATTTAATGGAAAATAATATTTTTATTAATTAGAGAGTTCAAATATAAACAAGGTTACTCTCTGACTTTTTAAGTTTTTCCAGATAAATTTTCCAAATAACCGGACCCAAATGAAAAAAAAATTATTAATTAATACCAAGGATTTATTTATAATAAAAATCTTCGAAGTCCCTATAAAATCACTTGAAATCATAAAATTGCATTTGACATCTATTGAAACCTTTCAAATCCTAAAAAAAATTCTAAAAACTCTTGAAACTGTTGAAAGACCCGCAAAATCTCTAAGAAGTATTTAACATCCCGTGCCTTTTTTTGATGAAAATCTTTGATATCCGTTTAAATTTGTTGGAACCAGTTGAAAATCCAAAATAACCTTTGCAATCATTTGAAATCTTTTAAAACTCTGAAAACATGAATTATATTATAAAAATGATAAATATTCCTACTTTTCAAGCTGTAATTGACTTATTTCATTTATGAAATAGGGCAGTCTGACCCTGGCGATGTCACAAAAAAATGGGTTGAAATATATTGTTTTTCAGGGCAAAATATGAGACATTTATTTTTTGTTTTTCACTAAAAAAATTTTTCCCATAAACTTAGGGATACTTGAATGTTTAGATTAATTCTGAAAAATTTAACAAAAATTTACTTTAAAAAGTTGTAACTTGGTCATTTTAGATTTTAAATTGAAAAATTGATGATATTATGATTAATGCTGTTCTCTTCAGAATAATTTTACTTCTTACTTCACGCAACAAAAGTAACCGTGTACGCGAAAAAGAAAATACACAAAGAAGGATAATTAGTAAAAAAAGTAAAATTAATGAAAATAGAAAAGTAAACATCATAATTTCACGAATGTTTTTATTTAAAATCTAAATTCTCTACATTCAAAAAATTTCTTGATTTTCTGTTACATACACCAGGGGTGTTAGTTGAAGGTTGCCGGTTTTACTCATAGATGTCGCTAGAGATATGTATACATTTCTATGATTTGGCATCTATGTCATATTTTTCTATGGACAATAACCTTCAAAATTACACAATTCCATTCTGCCAAAATAATAGCATCGTAGTTGTTTACCTGAGTGAATATGTCGAGTTTCGTTCCAAGTAAATCGCATTTGCGGCATTCGTTGCTTTTCTTATTTCATCAAAAGAAAAAAGCAGTTCAAGCTCATCGATTGCTGGTAGAAACTTATGGTGAACATGCTCCAGTGATTAGAACATGTAAGACATGGTTTCGTCAATTTAAAAGTGGAGATTTCGATTTATCAGACAATGAACCTCCTGGTGCAGCGAAAAAGTTCGAAGACGAGGAATTGCAGGCGTTATTGGATGAAGACCCAACCCAATCGCAACAACAATTGGCACAAACAAAAAATGTAACCCGAGGAGCAATTTGCCAACGTTTAAAAGCCATGGGTATGAAAATGGGTACCACACCAACTGAACGATAGACAAATGGAAAATCGAAAAACCATTTGTGCAATGCTGCTTGGATGGTTCGAAAGGAAATCTTTTCTGCATCGAATTGTCACGGGGGACGAAAAATGGATTTATTTCGAGAACCCGAAGCGGAAAAAATCATGGCTGTCACCTGGTGAGGTCGGCATATCGACTCCAAGGCCAAATCGCTTTGACCGTAAGACAATGCTCTGTGTTTGATGGAACCAGTGTGGTGTGGTGTACTTCGAGTTATTAAAACCTGGTGAAACGGTGACTACGGATCGCTACCGACAAAAAATTATCAATTTGAATCATGCGTTGATCGAAAAACAGCCGGAATGGGCCTGAAGACATGGCAAAGTTATCCAACATGACAACGCACCGTCTCATACCGCTAAAGTGGTGAAGAACACATTAAAAGCATTGAATTGGAAAATATTATCGAACCCGCCGTACTCTCCAGACCTCGCTCTGTCCGACAATCACATTTTCGCATCGATGAGATACTCCCTCGCAGAGCAGCGCTTCGCCAATTTGGAAGAAGTCGAAAAATGGCTCGTCGAATGGTTTGCCTCGAAAGAGAAAAAGCTTTTTTTTGGACTGGTATCCATGATTTGCCTGAAAGATGGACAAAATGTGTAGAATCCAATGGTCAATACTTTTAATAAAAAATTTTTGAGATACCCTTGAGGATTAAGTGTTTTGTTTATTGAAAAAACCGGCAAATTTCAACTAACACCCCTGGTAATGGCAGAAAACTTCCGTTACTCGAAATATAACACTTTTTTGTCACAACTTTCAAAATTTTCAGATGCAATGTTGTGATGCCATGAAAATTTCATAAAAGCAACTCAAATTTACTTAAATTTATCGAATATTTAAAAATAATTAAAATCTAATTACAAAAAGAGAAAATGTTTAAAAAATTAAAACTCAAAAAATTTTGTAATTAACAAAAATAAAACTAGCGAACATGTTAATTAACTTAATTGATATAATAAGAAATTCTCGACATTAGTATGTAAATTTCCGAAATTCCAAATTACCAAACTTTCGAATTCCCAGAAAGAATTATAACAAATTAAATTCCTTTTTTATTGGTAAAAATAATGTTTTATTTCACTGGTAAAAACTATACGTGAAGATAGTTTAAAATTTTGAAGAGCTCTTTTAAATTTAAATTTATGCACGATATAAAATAGGATCCTAACAAATATAAAATATATTAAATTGAAACTTTTTGTGGGAATTTTACATTTTCGATTTTCTATGAATTATGATTAACTGTCGAGTTTATTCGAAAAATGTAGGCCATTATGGTAATTTAAAAAATGTCAAGTTTCTTTAAGGAATTTAAAAAAGTGCATATTTTACTACAAACTGCCACAAAGAAAATTAAATGATGTCTATTTGTTCCCAAGATACGATTTTTTAAAGAAAATGTTCGCTAATATAATAATAATATGCGTCTCATATTTTGTCTTTGAAAACCATATGAAATGAGTCAATTATGTGAAAAATTCAAATTTCTGCGTCAACAGTATTTTAGCGGGTCGATATGTAACTCAGTTACGCCTTTCTTTAAAAATACATATTTTTTCAAACGTTTAGGAAAATTTTAATAATTCTGACTAAATGCTAAATTTCGAAAGTTTCGCATTTAATTCTGAAGCCTTGTTCAGTTTTTCGCTGAAAATGTTTGATCATTTTAATTTATTTTTGAATTTATAGAACCTGCAGTAAGTTTGATGTCGCAACAGAAGGATCGACCTAATGTTGAAAGGCCCAACCACATGTTTATTAAGCTGTCATTTACCGTAATTACATTTACCCTGCAACCTTTTTTAATCTATTATTTGCTTTAAGTCTTAGATAATACAACTGAATTTCATGCAAAATTATTATCAGTGATAAGGTGTTCGTGTTATGTAAAATATGTGTTGCAAGAAATAAATAACTACAACCTTATTAAAAAAGCTTTTTTAGCGCTTAACACAAATTCTTGTACAAATCAACTGGGAAATAAAAAATAAAATTAAAAGCATATTTTATATGCATTTTATATACATTTTGTATGCAGGGATATTATTTTTAGAAGACAGTAAATAAGTTTTTTGATGAATTAATCTCGTAAATTTCTTTGTATGTAAACGAGATTTCAAAGGATTTAAATCGAATTTCAGGGATTTTAAGATATTTGAAAGGACCACAAAGTATTTAAAGAATGACCAAATTTTTACGGAATTTAATATGGTTTCCAAACCTGTTTATGGATTTCATGAGATTGTTTGGCATTTCAAAAGATTTCAAAGGATTACAAAACTTTTAAGGTGTTTCAAACAATTCCAAAGCATTACGAGAGGTTTCACAGATTTCAAATGATTTTAAAACATTTCAAGGGTTTGAAAAAATTACCTATTGTACAATTTCTCGAATTTTGTACCTTTATTTCAACTTGTGGCATGACCTAGGAAAGTTGTAAAAAAATCTCAAATTCACATCACACACTCTTTGAAGTATTAACTTTAATTTAAGGGAATAAAACTTAATAGATCTGCATGGGTTCTCGAGATACGACTAAAAACGTCGAAATCTCAATTTTTGTTTCTTAACCTCAAATCGTGCTGTGTCTGAATATCAACAGCCACTTTAATTGGATTTGCGTCTTATTATTTAAATCGAAATACATATTTGGTGAGTATAAGTCTAATTGCACGTCAGTTTTAGAACAGATTCTTATCTGATCTTTATCTTTATCTTTATGAAGATATATTCGTAAAACTGTAAAAATGATTAATATCGATGATTCTGTCAAGGTTAACAAATTAAAAGCAAATCACAGCTAATGATGACTAGAAAAATCCTTTTCTGCATTCTCCAAAATTGAATTTGAAATATAATAATAATTGCTCAGTTTTAACTCGTCCAGGATACTGCAGACACAGCGTATGGTTATTTCTTATTCTGTTAAGATCGTAAATGATGATGTAACCTGTTGATCTTTCATTTGCGAAATAAAAGTTACTTAATGAAATACAAATATTCTAAATTGAACATTACTCTAATTCATAAGATAGCGAAGACTACATATAGCGAAATATCTTGCAACCTGTTTATTATAATTACACTCAGTGTACACGTAATGAAGATCGTCATCAGTATCTTGCTCTTAGGTGTGGCGAATTTCGTTAATTCTGAAGTTAATGGTAAATATAATAGTATAATATAATAATGAATCATTTTAGATGCATATTAAATTGTAGTATATTTAATTTTTATTCGAAATTGTCCGAATTTAATTTTAATCCTGCTCCTCTTCGTAAGATAAATTCTTAAAGAATTGTAAGATAAATTCTTAAAGAATTGTTCTCACAAATTTTAAAATTTCTCTTGGAACACAGACATTTTTTGATCAGCCACAATCCAATATATATATAAACTCGTAACCTCCATTAGTAGCGCATGGGCGCTGAATCTTACAATGTTCAGGTTAATCACATATTTTATGGCGACTGGCGATATCTTTCTTCAACGTATAAAATCACTCGAAATAAAAAACTAGATTTCTACTTTTATCGATTCTCTATAATTATTTGCGTTTTGTGTCTTTATTTTCACTTTCAATAGCAGCTGTTATTTTAATTGAATTATTATTATGTACTAATATTTAAATTTGTTTCTCTTAATTTTTCAATCGTTACATTAAATTACTGAAGATACTTTTCACCAGAATGTGGTTTATTCAATGCTACAGGAATAATAATTTAAAGTTTATGTTAAAATCTAATTTTTTCAAATAATATAACAGAATATTAAATTAATTGATATATTGTGAAATCATTAAGTTTAATAATATTATGATATAAATTATAATGAAAAATGTTATTTGAATATAAAGTTATCATAAACTAAATTAGAATTAAAT
>NC_046661.1:147176449-147181353 GCF_010883055.1 Belonocnema kinseyi | reverse complement strand
TATTAATTTTAAATTGTACATAAGTGAGTCATTAAATTATAATTAAAATTTTTATGAAAACATAAAGTTATTATAAGCTAAATTACAATTAAATCCATTTATTATATTAATGTTTTAATTATATTAATGATTTAATGTTTAAAAAACTTGTTATTTTTAGATTAAAATTAAATAATACCGTATTTTTATTTTAACGTTATCTAATCAAAATTTATTAACTATTTAATATTGGAGCTATATTAATTCTAAATTTTACATAATTGAGTGATTGACAAAATTTTTCTTTTAACGTTTTAGTAATAATAATAATATTTTCATGATTTACATATTTGCAAATTATAAAGCTTGATAATATTATGTTTTACATGCTTATAATTTTTAGGGTAACATTATATTCATATTTCATATTTTTAAATTATTTACAAATTTAAGGTTAAATATAATTTTAATAAATTTTAAATTGGTTTATTCAATGTTACAGGAATAATTTTTTAAATTTTATCTTAAAATATAATTTTGTTAAATAATATAAAAGATTATTAAATTAATAGATATATTGTGAAATCATTAAGTTTAACAATATTATAATATAAATTAAAATTTAATAATAAAATATCAAAGTATAAAAAGATTAGATTTAAATTGTTTAATATGTAGTAATATAAATATGTTATTTCCTCTCAGATTATGTAATTAAATATTAGAATTATATTTTAATGGTCTTTGTTTTGTAAAATGGTCAATTGATAATCATCTAATTAACGTTTTTTGATTATTAAAGTAAATAAAGATTAAATCTTATTTCCTGAAATTGAAGTAACATAATTTAATTATTGACTCAAAGGTTCTACAATGAAATCTTGAATATGATTTGCATATTGAAAGTTAATTTATATTTTCGATTATATTATTTCAATTAGAGAATTTTTTAAATGATTATCAAACTAGATAAAGATACAATTATAACTTTTTTTAAAATTAAGTATTTTAAGTTGTGCAATAATTTCTTCTTAACATTTTGCTACCATATTAAAATTAAATTAAATTAATTAAATTAAATTTTTTAAAAGGGTTTGAGCTTTTCCTATTATTTTGTAAAATCCCGTAAAATATTATTTTTTTAATCTAGATTTTTTGTTGACGAATCTGAAATATTCAAAAATCTTTTATAATTTTCTTCAAATTTGTAAGAAAGTTCTGAAGATTTTGAGCTTTATTTTAAAAATTTTAAATTATTTTTTAAAATTTCAAGAAAAATTGGATTCATTTTAAAATATTTTTAGGAATTAAAGTCTTTCCATAGATTTAAAATATTTGAAACCTTGGAAGCATTTCCGAAGCCTGATCGAATATTTATGATTTTTTCTGAAATTATAAAAACCCTAAATATCTTTCGAAAAGGCTAAAATTTTTCTAATTATTTGTACAATCCTGTAAAATAAAATGTATATTTTTTTAAACCTTCTACATTCTTTTTTTGACATATCTGAAATATTTAAAAATCTTTCCTAATTGTCTCATGAAAATGATAAAATTCATATAATTCTAAAAAAAACTGTTGATACTTTTTTCCTTGTTAATAATTTGAGAATGTGTGTAACTAAAAAATATCAAAAAAGCATTGTTGTGTTACGTCAAAATATTGTTTAATGTATTTCTATACCGCACTTCATCCTAAAAATATATTTTTATTTACAAAAAGTCTATTAAGTTTTTAAAACTAATACAAAAAAAATGTTACGTAACTGCAGTTAGGCTGTGGGAAGGTAAAAGGGTTTAAAATAACGTTACGTAATATGTAAAAAAGAATATAAGTGTTCAAAAAATTTAAAAAAAGAAATTGTTATTACAAAATTGAGTAAATAATAAAAATGAGTACAAAAGCACATAATAGTCTAGTTAGGCTTATTTCTACACGAGATATAAAGCTAGCGCCTAGTTTTAGTGCCAGGCCTGGCATTAACTTGAGCCACGGTAAATATACAAAGGTATTTATGCTTGCAGATTTTCACCGAGAGTTCATCAAAAAAGGAGCAACTCCTAGATCAGTTAATGTTTATGGCGTAATTTATTACCGAAACGCAGGTGGTCAGTTTGTAAAACTAATCGGCGAAAGTTATCATATTGTGGCAAGGAATGAATTTTATATAATTGGAATATATTTAGGTAGAGATGGTAAAGATATTTATCCAATATATGATTTTGCAAAGCGTCAGATATTCCTGACCATACCCTTCAATCTACATATTGTAGTGGGACCAATATTGCATCAAGATTATAAAAATTATTTTGTGAAGCTTCACTCGCCCATGTTCCCAGGATCGCACTGATAATATAATTGAAAATTATATTAAAATGTTTACGTATTGTTCAATTTCTAACACTTTAATCCAGCTTCGGATAAAATTTGATATACTTTGTAATGATAAAATTATATCGATATAAAGAAATATATGGGTTTGCTGCATCACAGAGCTTATTCACTACATATTTCTTCCCAAAATAATACCCCTGCCTATGAAATGTGCTTTTAATTTTTAATTTTGCCCTAATGATTCAATAAGAATTTGATTTAAGCAACAGGAAAGTTTTGTTTGTGAAAGCTGGTTATTATTACTAAAGCCCAGTTCGTTTCTGTTTTACAATAAAATATTAAAAAGATTTATAAGCTTTGAAAAATCTATAAGTTTGAATGAATTCGTGTTCGCAACAACTTTCTCTGCCTTTGTTGAAATATTATGCGACTTTTAAATTTCTTGTTACAAGGTATACGTCAATGACTACTTAGGGGTAGCTCATCCCTGCATGCTGTTACTAGATTATCAGATTACAATTTTATCACCTTTGAATCATTTTCGCGCAAGTTTTTATACTATAACATAAATTTATTTTGCATGTTTTACATTTACATGGAATCTAATATTAATTGTCTGATAATTTTGGGATCAGCTCTTCGGGCTGTACTTAATTAATCCGTGGAAGGCACACTTCTTTCACGCATATTTCACATGTATATTTAATCTAGTAGGGATAATCCACTGCAGCTGTGCCTGCGCAAATGCCAGCAAACTGAAAATTCTTCCGGTGCGATTTTCTCACCAATATGCCTTCTACGGGTTAAGTAACGGAATACTGACTTATGATAAAGACCATTTCCCCCGCTCATATCTAACAAGCCCTATGCTGTATCAAAATCCTCGGTACCCCTGCTTCCGTCATTAAAAATGTTTAATTTTTAATAACAAATTCAAAATTAACAAGCACAAAAACCTTCTTGTGCCAAGTTTCACACAAACCCGATGAAATATGGAATTGCTATCTACTATCGGCGAGAAAATTCGAGTCCTCTGGCTTTGACGTCAGAAAAGTAAGTGAAGAAAGAATAGTAGCTCAATGAATAGTTATTTTCAAGTTCTAAATGTTGTATGTAATGAGCCTGAAACGTGTTCAAAGAGGCGACTCAAAAAAATAATTATTGATGGCGGTTGAGCAGTACTGCGGAATGGGTGGACGTTGTTGATACCTGGAAAGCACCGGCACTGCGGCCATATAGACAGCATTTTCATGAATCCCTATCTCTTACCCAACGAGAAAATCGCTGAATTCTATCGGAAGATCTAGGGGCTGGAGGACTGCATCCGGGAGATGGATGAATTATCGTAGCAGGGGACTTCAATTCGAGTGCGGTGCCAACTTTCAGGAGCACTGGATGTCAGGAAACTATTCTAGACATCAACTTCGCATCCAATGGTATTGCGGCTGTGACAAGAGAGTGGCAAGTGCTGGAGCACTACATCGGGAGCGACCACCAATATATTAAATTCTTAAGTGTGACGAGTCCTCGAGGAAAAGCTCGAACTGGCTTGAAGGGGATACGCAGTTGTATCACCACGAAACTGATTCGTTCGATAATTCTCATAACTGTGATTAGAGCGGATAGGCTTACTTACGAGGCGGAGCGCCCTATAAATTTGCCCAGGATGATCAGCCGTGAGTCCCGTCAAGCAGACCAAGAGCCTGATCATTAAGGTATGCAATTCATTAATACCAAAAAGATGAAGGAACTGGCAGCAGGGGCATAAGTGTTGGTGGGACGGCGAAATTCCCGAACTACGCAGTCAGGTATTATGCCTTTCCGCTAAAATGAGATTGGGAAATGCAATTAAGATCAGTAAGAGAAGAGGGTGGACTGAACTACTTGAGGAAGTTGACGGAGGTGTTTGGGGACATGGTTACCCTGAACACTCGTAAAGAGGGCCAGCGCTCCGACACAAGTAGTGGAAGTGGAGATATAGACATTCAGTGTAGACGAACTAAGCAAGGCGGTCTATTTTTACAGCAATCTGAAGGCTCAAGGCACTTAGGTGAAATTAATCAATTTTTACTATCGCTTTTTTTGCGATTTATTCGCGATTTATTACCAGGTGTATACATATGAAACCGGTATTGCCATTTAGCGGCCAGTAGGCACACTTGTAGGCACTGTCGGAACTTACCATTTGTGCTAATTGGCGTATTGTCATCTGTCAACCATATCCAATACCAAACATTTCAAGTTTCATATGACATCGTGATTTTTTTCGCTCTTGAAAATGTCGAAATACGTGCCTTCAAACAACGATTTGCGGGGAGCATTAATTTTCTGTTTCCATTTGGGTAAATCGGCGATAGAATCTCATCGAATGCTTGTCGAAGCTTACGCAGAGCATGCTCTTGGTCGAACGCAGTGTAATGATGTTTAACAAGTTCAAAAGTGGCAATTTTGATGTGAGAAACGCTGACCGCGGCAAACCACCGAAATGGTTTGAGGACGTCGAATTGCAGGCTTTGCTGGATGAAGACGATGGTCAGACGCAAAAACAGCTCGCAGAACAACGCTACCAACAACAATTGGTCAATTTGAA
>NC_046661.1:147174340-147176349 GCF_010883055.1 Belonocnema kinseyi | reverse complement strand
GAGGGCGCATACTTTGAATAAAATATTTGTTATCATTCTCTTGAAATAAATGTGTTTTTTTTCTTGAAAAAATACCGGTTTCATATGTATACACCTGGTACTCTTCTACTTAGATGGGACTTTAATAGGTATAATTATTTAAAAAAATAAGTAGCAGTAAGCATTCATAAAAAATTGCGCCCACAAGCGGCCCTCACTTCATACGACACCATACGCCTAACACTCCTTAATGATGGTATTTTGTTGATCCAATGTTATCTCTGACGAGGCTTCAAATGTTAAGAAATATAAATATCCAAATATTTTAACTCGATCAAAAATCATTTTACTTAAGGTTCGTTTTCGTCTTTTTACTTTTGCCATAAACGGTAAGTTTTTCTCCTTCGACAACCACATCCTTATCACATTTCTATTATTATACATCATTAAATAATTTGATAAGATAATTCTTTTATCAAATATTTATTACCTACAAGCTGGATTTCACCAACACAATTTTTTTATAACAATAGTAACATCTGAAGTATTATTTAAACTAAATTCTTCCGAAAAAAGATCTTCTCACTTCGTTCCACTGGGAATCGAACCACAGAACTTCCGATTGCCACTTGGGTGCTTTTCCATTAAGCTACTAGAGCGCCCGAAAGAAGACTGTTTTTTCGGAAATACACGCTATCTCAAGCCAGGTGTTACATTTATGACATGAGAAATTTAAAGGAATCTGTATTATCATCAGAAATGACGTTAAGTATTTTTCTTTAATTTGCAGACTTAACTTGATCGACAGTATTGATTTCTAATTTGAAGGATTGTGGAATGATATCTACACTGATCAATGGTAACTATCTCTGACGATACTACAGATTCCTTTAAATTAAAGCATTATTGTATATCACATTGACATATATACACAGACTGTTTAATTACAACAATGCTTTGATAATTTAATTATTTCCAGCAAGTTACGTTTCACCGAAATTCCTTGTCATTTTATGAATTGGACAAGTAAAATGTAAATACATTTTATAAATACGATTAGATAAAACCAATCTTTACAATTCAGATTATAAAGGTTCTTGTCATAAATATAAAAATTTATTAAAGAGCATTTTGTTCGACTATGACAAAAGTTGTTGTAATGGTTAATGCATACATTTTCTTGGGTCACAAATACGTAAAAATTTGTGAACTTTGGCCGCCATATTGTGTCCAATATTTGTAATTAGTAACTTCGACGTCGAATTCAAAATCAGCGAAATCTGTTATTAGATAAAGTATACATAGAGTTATAGCTGATTCAGTCTCATAAGATTGATCATAATGTTTGAGATATTTACATTCTTGATGAAGGCAAAAATTATGTGATGTTCAGAAGGGTCTGATATAAGACCCTTCATATTTCAACTAGAATCTTTATGAATGAAAGTTTATTTAAAAAATTTTCGAGTTTTAAAAGATAAATGAAGCCTTGACAGGGATAAGGCTAGATCCGCAAAAACCTGTTTAGATAGAATCTTTGTTTACACTGTATTCAATAACATATATACTGCGAAGAGAATTCATGGCCAAGAATCTTTTCTTATATAATGATCATATAGTTTTAAATGAAGATATTTTAGTTGATGCAAGCTTATCTCTGCCGAAGTCATAACTTCATGGCCGCGGTTTCAAATTTTAAGAAATGTCCAAGTATTCTAACATAATCAAAAATCAATTTATTTAAATATGGTTTTCATATTAAATATGTTTTGGCTTAAACTGAAGAGCCCATGGTCGAAACCTGTTAACTGACATTTTTTTGAAATGGATTTTTTTTGCATTTTCTGGAACATTTTTTATTTACAGTTGATATCCCGTAAGCGAAACGGCAAAATTTCTTTTAGTTTTTTTTATAGGTTTCTAAAATCGCGTTTGGGTATCTAGAGCATAGGTCCACGTTCTAAACATGTTATCTGCTTATGGCGCCTTATGGGAAATCCGTGCTTCTTCTCATAACGGCTCAGTTTACT
>NC_046661.1:147173126-147174240 GCF_010883055.1 Belonocnema kinseyi | reverse complement strand
GCCGTAAAGACGAAGCAAATACGGCTTGCGATTTCAAACATTTTAACACATAAAACCTGTCCGCAGCTTGAAAAACAACGCAGAAACATGCGACCTCGGGGAAAACAATAGAAAACCAGGCGCAGAATATTGCAGATGATAGGTTTGGATCGCTGGACTCCTTGCA
This sequence comes from Belonocnema kinseyi, assembly GCF_010883055.1. NCBI lineage: Eukaryota > Metazoa > Arthropoda > Insecta > Hymenoptera > Cynipidae > Belonocnema > Belonocnema kinseyi. The sequence continues at coordinate 147,174,074 of NC_046661.1, read as the reverse complement.
GATAGTGTATGAATAGCTTTCAATTGTCATGTAGTGCTCAATTTTGATTCAAATGTCATAAAACTAACGTATATTATTTTTCTCTAGTAAACGATTAAAAAACATTTTTTAGTTTTAAAAAATATTGAAAATTGCAAAAATAACGATTTTCCTTCGCCGTGTAGAATTTCTGAAAATGTTGATGAGTCTAGGAGTGATATTCAAATTGAAGATAGGTTTAGGCGATTTAAAAGTGTTCCTGGCCCAGTGGAAAGTGATCCTCAATCTAGAGAGCCTGCAAGGGCCAAAACACCTCACAATGAGGAATGAGTTCGAGTGTCAATAGGAATCGTCGTTAAATAGTGAGAGAGATAGAGGAAGCCCTCGCGAATCCAAAAACTATTGCTTCGGGAATTTTGATCCAAATATTTGGGGATGAGCCGCGTGGCTGTAAAATTCGTTCCACGACTGCTGACGGAAAACTAAAGAATTATCGTGTGGAACTCGCCCACGCAGAGAAAAATAGGATAGTTAATCTGAACATCTGAAGTATCAGGATGAATGCATTTAAGCTTTAACTATGGGACAGGTCTTTATATAGTGTAGCATACCATCCGTGGAGTGTCAAAATTTAATGGTTAGCTTCACTAACCCAGAGTGTAAAGTTGACGATCCTGGAGCGTAAACCTGATTATCCCGGAAATTATAGCTTGATTATCTAGGATTGTTAACTTAATCATATCAGAGAGTCAACTCTATTATCTGCTGTCCTTCTCCTGCCTACATATACGAGGTCTGTCCCAAAAGTATTTGACCTTCTGCTCTAGCTATGTGCCTAATTGTGTTGCAGTCAAAAACAGGTATTTATCATTCATACGAGGGTGGATTGATAAGTTTCCGGCCTGACCAAGAGATGGCGCCACTAGGCCTACCTTGAGGTGGCGTTCTATAGTACCATCCTTAGATAGC
>NC_046661.1:147168673-147173026 GCF_010883055.1 Belonocnema kinseyi | reverse complement strand
TGACGAATCATTCTATAGAGATGGCATTACTAGACTAGAACACCGCTATGAGAAATGTATCAGCCTTGGAGGAGATTATGTTGAGAAATCAAAAAAAAAAATCTTAAAAACGTTGTTTTTCTTGGTCAGGCCGGAAACTTATCAATCCACCCTCGTAGAGGACCTCTGTTAGGCTCCATACTTAGTGGCATGCATCTGCGAATCTTCAGTCGACTTCTGTACGCAATTACGTAAACACCTAATCATGTGCACGTGACAATTCAGGATAACGGAACGCACCGATCTAAAATTGTGCATTAAATTTTTGACAAAAACTTCGATATCCATGTTTTCAACCCATCGTTATGATTCGTAAAGTATATGGGGATAATTCTATAAGAAATATTCAAATTAAAGAGTGGTTTAGGCAATTTAGAAGTGGTCATTCTTCAGTGGAAAGCGACCCGCAAATTGGCCAGTAACCATGGTTACCGAACAGATTTGTAACTGTTCTAGAAAACAAAAGAACGTGTTCTACAACAGGGTAGTAACAGGTTACGAAGATGCGATTGACTATGTCATCCCACATACGCCAGAACGATTCGTTAACAGTTCTAGAACGCTGTGACAACCGACCTGTAACATTTCTAGAACAATTCTAGAACTCAATTACAATTGTTGTATAACAAATCTTTAACAGATCTAGAACGCTGTGACAAGCCATCTGTAACAACTCTAGAACTTTGGTACGCTGCAAATATGAAACAGTGTTATGTAGCCCTCACAGCAATAAGATATCCCGGGATATTCGATTTGACCGAATATCCTGCGAGGCGGACATTTTCATATCCCCATGGATATATTTTGATCCGGGATAGCGCGCCCGCAGTCCCGACTAACAAAAATCATACGTCCAAGATATCCACATTAGGGATATTCGAAAGGGACAGTTCGTCCATAGTGTTAGCGAATTAATCTTTGTTCCTAATTTGTTCTAGAAAACACTTGTAACAGGGTTCTAGAAATAAATATTATAGAGCGTCTGTAATCAGTTTGTTCTAAAACAATTCCATAGCAACTGTTATAGAACAGTGCTGTCACATAGTTCGAGAACAGTTAGGTCACAATTTTGTCACAGTGTTTTAGAACGATGTTACCTTTTTGTTCTAGAACAGTTCTGTCACCATCTTGTAACAACTGTTATAGAACAAAGTTCTTATTTTGATCTGAAACATTTACAGAACGTGTTTTCTGGGTGGCAGGCTCGCAACGGCCAAGGCAAGACAATGTCCACTGTTTTGTTCGACCAGGAAGTTGCTGTTCAGCACGAATACGCTCGAAAAGGTTAGATGGTAAACAAAGAGTATTATCAAAAAGTTCTAAAAAGATTGCGTGACGCAGTGAGAAGAAAACATCCGTATTTTTGGACAAGCGGTGATTAGCTTCCTTGCCACGATAATGCACCAGGTCCCTATATGTAACACTATACCGACCATTAGGGCCCTTGTCATGTGGACGCCCATATATAATTTTTTCACCTGGGTTGCCTGATTATGAGGACAAAATTGTGGGTGGTACTTGGTACTATCTAAAAGCTCAAACAGATCATATAAATTTTGACACTCAATGTTTGACTATCCATTTTTTTCCGTGAAGAACAATTTGAAATCAATCAGAAAAAGAACCCGAAAATGTTCAAAAAGGTCACTACTGGGAATGTGTCATGACTTCATGCCTATGATCCTGAAACAAAGGCCCAATCTTCGCAGTGGAAGATAACTAGATCTCCGGGAGCGAATATCAATAGTTGTCACTGTTTTCATCGACCAGGAAGGTGTTGTGCACCACGAATACGCTTCAAAATTTCAGAGGGTAAGCAAAGAGTATTGCCAAAATGATCTGACGCGATTACATGACACAAAACAAAGAAAACTGATTAATTTGTGGAAAAGTGGAAACTGGGGCTCGCCTTACCTTCTTGAACATAATTATTATTCACAATTATTTTATCAATTAAGAATTGCGTATCTAACAGTTATTAGTTCATACACATTTTATTTTCAAAAAATAATGTCGTCGGATCCTACAGGATTTTTAAAGTTTTTGAAGTAGGAAACCATCCCGGTACTCGACGTCGTTTCCGACGTCGGAAACTATTAGGATCCGACATCGAGTTTTTGAGTAGGGGACATGAATCCAGAATATAATGAGACGAGGCAACTTTAAGATATTATGATAGGTGATTTTAAGTGGCATGCGAAGGGGAGTACTTTAAAACGATATTATCGCCATTAGCCAGAATTAGCTGTCACTACTCGTAAATCACAAGGTCCGATACTTTTTGGACAGACGTCGTACAAAAAGATGTCCAAAATTAAAAAAAAATCATATATAATAATTATTACCGTATGTACTCGCATATAAGCCGCACCTCCAATTTTCAAGCTCCAAAAAAAAAACGAAAACAAAGGTGCGGTTTATATGCGAGTAAATACGGCATTTTGTTTTGACGCTTTTACGATTCTGCAAATACAGATGTTATGTACGACGATCTATATGTATCTGCTATTACATTAGCTACCATTGCAAATGATGAAGTAGCATGTTGATTTTTTAACTGCGATGTAAAAGACACTTAATGAAATACAAATATTTATTCTGAAATTTTTAATTGCTCCGAAGAATGAGAAAGCGAAAATGGTATACATATAACGAAAGAATATACTAACATATTTATTATAGTTGCACTCAAAGTTCACCTAATGAAGATCGTCATAGGTATCCTGCTCTTATTTGTAGCGAATTTCGTTAATTCTGAAGATAATGGTAAATATATAATATTATAGTATAACCCAAGTGGAAAAACAATTCTTAATGAAAAAAGTTATCAATCATTTTTTCTCTATGTATGATTTTCCCGCCTGGAAATATATAATTCTATGTGCATTCTAACTTGTAGTATATTTATCTTCTATTCCAAATCATCAACATTTAAATCCTTTTATATACTCAATGTATAAAAAGTCAAGTCGTACCCAATCTGACTACAGTTCGTAAGATTTCTCTTGTGATCCAGGGGTTTTTCTCGGACACAGTTAAGCTTAATTTTATTTAAGATACATCTATTCATATCCGTATAAAAATCGCCTAGTCTGGTGCTAGCTAAGCATGAAACGTCAAACCAGACGTAAGGCCTGTCAGATAAAGATTAAATATTCCTTAAATCCGAAAGATGGGGTTGTAATTTTTCATTCGTCAAGCTAAGACCAGTTCTAGTTAGGTTTTTCATGCCAAGTTAGCTGTGTAGATAATTATCGGAAAACTATACGGGGCCAAGATTAGGCCGTGCTAACCGCTAATTTTGTGATATTGAGCGCAGAAGTGAGTTGGCCCGTTGTTAAGGCGCATTTGTAACATTTTATTTTTAATTTTTGACATATAAAATTTTCAAACTCAACTTTTCATAATATTTATAAAAATAAAATAAATATATACTTGAACTGACTGGCTTTTACAATAAAAAGGTTGGACAATATTTTATCAGGAATATCTAAGCGGTTCGATAGCTCAGTTGGTTAATGCGTTCTAGATTTAAAATGCCTTCGCTAGATTATGAAATGATTTCAATGTCTGAAAAGTATATATTTAAAAATGCTTTTGTATTATTGAAAATTCAGAGTTTAAAAATTTCCCATGAATAAACATTTGTGAGTTTGATATTTTATTTTAAATTATAATCATCGCGTTTTATTTTTTTAAACAACGGTAACATATATAACTAATATATACCATGTGAAGGATTGCAGTGCAGAACTAGATAACCATAAAAATGGAACATTTTTAAAAGAGCGAAAAAACTATCTTTAAAATCAAAATCACTATTTAAAGTTGAAACAAAAGATGTTTTTTTTTAAAGTTATCCAGATTCAAAGAAATGGATTTGGAAGTTAACAACCTTTGTGACATTAACTTAAAATTAGAACGGTCATGAGGATTGCAATAAAAAATTCGATTTTCAATTTAAAAAAAAGACATGCTCCCGAGAATTTTTCCATTAAAATTGCATACGGTTTCAAAATTGGCTTCGGATAGGTATTAAAACTCGGATTTTATCATTTTTTGCAAAAGAAAACATCTTTCCCCTGAGATATCGGGATGCTTTATGAGAATAAAAAAGGTTTGATACAACAAAATTATTCTGTTCCGAGAAAATCCAAAATTAATCATTACATCACAGTAGTATGGCAGACATTTCTAGGCTGAAATACCGAGAAAAATACAAAATTTTTTTTTCAAAGATAGTAATCTTAAGAAATATATGATCTTAATAAATATATTACTACATTAAAACTTTAACTAAATTTGGGGTAAAAG
>NC_046661.1:147160594-147168573 GCF_010883055.1 Belonocnema kinseyi | reverse complement strand
AATCAAAAAATTCTGTTTTGAAAAAAAAACATTTCTACAATTTGTGTTCGTTTTTTAAAGATTTTTTAATGCAACTAAACTAGTTTAAAATGTTTTTATCTGAACTCTTCTACTGCCGCCAGTTAGTTACTGGCAATATTCAATAATAATTTTATTATTATTAGCATTTATTACTAGCAGAAAATTCCGTATCAGAAACAATTTAAGAAAATAATCTATTTAAAAATTACTTTGCTAATTTTTAATTTTTGCAGAGTGAACGATTTCTTTGAATTTGCACGACAAATTTTTTAGTGCAAGGTTCACTTTTAGTTGAATCTAAAGATTAAAAATTGTATAACACTATCTTCATTTATAGCAAAATACTGCTTAGTGTAATTAAATTTGAATTAAAATAAAGAACAAAGTTCTTGATCTTGACATATAATCAGTCACTTTTCTTTTATTTACCTACAATTTTTATAGTTTAAAATAAATATTTTTGGCTCAAAGAGAATTTAATGCAACCAAAATAGTCATAAAAAATTACCCTTTTAATTAATTATTTTTTTATGTTTCGTTAGAATTTTATTGCATTTTTAAAATTTTGTGAAAAAAAAGAAACAATAATAAAGCATAAAGTAGACGTTCCTCGCTATTGGCTTTGTTTATTTATCATAATTATCTCAAATAATATTGTATCAAAAGATGAGGCAGAAGAACCAAGTTTAATTTATAATTTGGCCTTCTTTTTTTAATTTAAACTGGATCTCCTAAAAAATTGTGCAGCTTTACCATTTAAAATTGTAATAATAACACATTTTTCCCGAATTTTTTAAAAAGATTGTATGACCTTTGAACTTTTTTTTACAAGATAGACATAACTGACTAATCAGGGTTAGTTCATCCCTCCATGCTGATAGCAGATTTATCAAATTACTAATCTATCAACTACAAATAATTTTCTTTTAACTTTTTTTTTTTTAATAATATTCATTTAGGTTACAAATTTCAAATTTGGCATATATGTATATGCATACATTTTTAAAATTAGGGGCAGCTTACCACTTAATAAGGATGTCTGGTGGTAAGAGAATCATCCATTCAAAAATGTATGATGCACCGAAAACTTGAACTAAGCGGCGTATTATTTTCGCGATTTTTTACGTTGAAGTCCAAGAAGGAATTGCAATTAGGTATGCCTACACGGAAAAAATGAGTTGTCGAAAATTTACTCGACTGTTCAAACCTTTAGGATAGGCTACAAATTTCTAAAAAATACGTACAAAAGTTATTGTAAGGTACAAGAAATTCTTCGAAATAATTAAAAGAGTCCGCGAATTATTCCATGACTCCATGTCAGTCATTCAGATTGAAAACAAAATTTAATATTTTGAGTATGTCAGTTTTCCTTACATAGTTTTGAATTTAACAAATATAACATTATTGTTTAGTAAAAGAACGTTTCAAAGTGAATGTTTTCAACAGTTTTCTATTTTTTATAGCGAAAAATAAAAAATAAAAATTTTGAAATTAAAACCAACTGTTTTGGATCAACATTTTATTGGTTGAAGTTTCTTCTCTTTGGTTGAAAATTTAACTATTTTATTGAAAATTTTTCTTTTAGATGTTTTTGTTTTATTTTTGGAAAATTACATGATTTCTTGAAAATTTGCCCTTTTTGGTTGCTATCTCGGTTGACTTAATAAACTATTTTTGTAAAAATAATTTTTTTTTTGGTTTAAAAATTGATTTACTGAAAATTTAATTTTTCATTTGGGAGCAAATTCATGTGTTTTATTGAAAATGTGTCTCTTTTGGCTGAAAAATCATTTTTTTGGTTGAAAATTTAAATAATTTAAACAAAATTTGTGGCACTTTGTGTAAAGATTAATTTTTGTATTTGAATATTCAACTGTGTTTGAAAATATACTTTTCAGTTGAAAAATCATCTTTTTTTGTTCAAAATTCATTAGTTATGGTTGAAATTGAAGTATTTTGTTCAAATCTCCTTTTTTTGGTTCGATTTTTTTAAACTGGAAATTAAACTATTTCATTTATAGTCACACTTTTTTTTTAGTTGCAAATTCATTTCTTTCGAGGAAAATTTAACTATTTTATTGCAATTTTTCTGTTTGAAAATTAATTTTGGAACTTCAAAATTGATTATTTTATTTAAAATTTGTATTTTTGTTTAAATTCACCTGTAAATTCACTTCTTTCTTAAAAACTAATTTTTCGGTGAAAAAATAATTTTTTTAAAGAGAAAATTTAAATATTTTATATGGGGCTGAAAATGTTTACTTTTTCAGTTCAAAAAGAAATTATTTTGTTAAAAATTGATCTATATGGTTGAAAATTAATTTTTTTATCTGAAAATTTTACTGATCAATTTTTGGTTAAAAATTTATATTTTAAGTTGAAAATTTAACAGTTTTGATGAAAATTCGAATTCTTTTAGTACAAAATTTGACTTTTTTTAGCAAGAAATTTAAATATTTAATTGTAAATTTATGTATTTTGTTGAAAAATTAAAAAATATTAAATATTATTAAATTATTAAATTTTTTCATATTAAATTAAATGACTTACTCTTTTGCTTTATTTTACAAATGAACTATAAACTTTTATTAATAATTTGCTTTAAAAAGTTATTTTTGATTTCTTAAATTTAAATTTTTGCAGAACTCGTAATTTTTGCCAATTCGCAAGAACTTTCTCATAGAGATTATCTTTTTAGTGATTAACTTTATTGTTTGGTTGCAAATTTAACTATTTTCTCAAAGAGGCAACTTTTTTGTTTAAAATTAATATTTTTTTGTTGATAAGTCTACTAAAATTTTTTGGATAAAAACTATTTTTTCTGTAAATTTGACTTTTTAATTTAAAAGTTCATCTTTTTCAGTATGAATTAATGCATCTTTCTGGAGAAAAATGCAACTGTTTTGTTGAAAATTAAACTATTCTCTAGAGCTTGCCTTTTTTATTTTAAAAACTATTTCGTTGAAGATTCAACAATTCTGTTGAAAAGTCATACTTTTTGGTTGAAAATTCTGCTGTTTTGTTGAAAATTTCACTACTTCATAGAAAATCACTTTTTGCTTGAATTTAATATTTTGTTGTTGAAAAGAGAACTGAAGAACTGAAATCTTTTCCGGGTAAAAATTCAACTTAAAAAAATTTTAATTAAAAATCTATCTGTTTCAAGAGAAAATGTATCTTTCTTGGATAAAAATACAACTGTGTTGTTAAAAATTAAAACATTTGATCAAAAGTCATACTTTTTGCTAAAAGAATATACTTTTTTGTTAAAAATTCAACTATTTTGTAGCAAATTTACTTTCTGTTTTAATTTTATATTTTGGTATTGAAAAACCTTTTCTGGATGAAAGTACAACTTTCAAAAAAATTCGTTTTTTATTAAAAATTCATCTATTTTAGTAGAAATATAATTTTTTTATGAAAATTAAACTTTTTGGTTAAAAATTATTTTTCTTTGCTTAAGTATTTAGCTATTGTATTTAAAAAATTTAGTTGAATTACTTTGTTAAGAAATCATTTTGTTTTTTGAAGATTTATATTTTTAGTTGAAAAATAATCTCTTTTTCTGAAAATTTAAAATTATTTTTTTGATCGAAGGCTTATGTTTTTGGTTGAAAATATATCTGCTTAGTCGAAAACCCTTTTTTTTTAAATTTAAAATTAATTTTTAAACCGAAAATCTAACTTTCCTATTTTTTAAGATTTATCTGTTTGAGTTAAAAATTCTCCTTTTCTAGTAAAAAAATAATCTTCTTGATTTGAAATATCAGGTTCGTTGAGTAAAAATGCATCAATTTCGTAAAAAATTATTTTTTGCTGATATGTCATATTTTTTATTGCAAATTCAATGTTTGTAGAGAAAATTCGTCTGTTTGGTTTTAAAATTCTTTTTTAGTACAAATTTCATCTTTTTTAATTGAAATATAAAATATGACACCTTTTTCTTGGGAACTTGTCTTTTTAGATGAAAAATTGAACTACTATGTTAAAAATTTAATTATTTAGTGTGAAAATTCCAGTATTTTGTTAAAAGGTCATCTTTTATAATAGAAAAGACATTTTTTGTTTAAAATGAATTAATAAATTTGTATTTTAAATACCGTTTTATTCCGGTTATAAAAGATTTTACGTTTAAAATATTGCAAGATTAAAATACTGGAATTTGAATATTAATTATCAAGGAAAATGAAAAATTAGGCAAGGAAAAATCAGAGAGAATTTTGAAAATAAAATTCTCGGACACGCTGCATAATTCTACTAGCTATTGGAAATGATCAAACTGCGATAGGCCACATGGTGACAAAAATCCGAACTAGAAAGAATAGGCACAATTTTAAAGATGAATTTTAATTTGTGCTTAAAAGTGTTTTTACGATTTTTTTGTTGAGTTTTCAATTATTTATTGGATACTAAAAATCAGTCTTTATAAAAAAACGGCTTTTAGATGGAATTTACATTTTATATAGTGAAAAAAACACATTTTTTGACAAATATTTTTCTCAAAAACAAAAACAATCATTGCACTATTTAATGTGATTTTCAACAGATTATAAACTTAAATGAACTTATTTTGAAGCAACAAAATGAATTGAAAGTAGATTTTTAATAATTTATGCATGAAATATTTACTATTTAAAAATCTGATCTAAGACTTAAGTTAGAATTCGTATTTTAATTCAAATAGTCTATTATTCATATTCTTAAAAATCGCACCTGCTCTTTCTAGTTCAACTTATCGACACCAGATGGCAAAATGGTCAACCGCCATTCCTAATAACTGGGAAAAAATTTCTAGAAACTAAAAATTACGTACAGTAAGAGGGTGTGGGGTAGAATTTGTTTGTCACGGTTTGTAACGTAATTTAAGTACGGCCCCCAAAAATAAAAGTTTGAAAAATAAATGTGGATCCTACCTTATGCGAGATCCTCTGCAAAAGTGATGATATCTGCGTGAGTATTGAGGTCTTGTAGCTCTTCCTTGCACTTCCCAAAAATTTGTCTTTGTCAGCCAGCACAAAGTTGATATTAACATTCACAGGAATACTGGTCGAGAATTCGTTACTTGTATTCGTCTTGCTTTCCGACCTATTCAATCCCGGCGTAACAAATTCCGTCTGCTTCTGCAAATACTCCGTCAGGTCATATATGCTAATTTTTCTTTCTTGAAAGCGGTCCTTGTCCCAAGTTTGCACCATCAAAACTCCCTTCTCTCCGCTCTTCAGCATCACAACATGATCAATCGCATTTTTCAGACAATAATCCATAACTTCCTCAGCGGTGGAAAGATCTAAGAAAGTGACCCGAAAATCTAATGCATAGAGTTCCCGCAGAACTTCAGCCATTTCTTTTTCTCGTTTGGGAATGCCACCAACGCAGCAAACAACAATGGCGAATTTACCCTCGACCCGCGATTCCTGATTATTACCCAATTCATCTGCAAGGGATATTAATTTGTCGAGGGAAATGCGGATGCCAACTCCGGATTGCTTTAATTCCTTGCTGGCCAATGGTGTACATTTTAGGACTTGCCGGATAGACATCAGAAGTTTGTCATATCGTCCACCGGCGGCAATTACATCTTGCCCTCCTTTCCTCCTACGCTTTGACTCACGGGTTATTATTTGATAAATTATTCCACTATGTTGCTCGATATTGTGAACGAGAAGAGGAACGACTGTTATCGGCCACTGAAAAATAAATGATTTTCCAAGTTTTTTCCACGTACCTCAAGATTGATCCGAGTATTGGGATCTGAAGTCTTGGGTGCGCCACTGTCGCGAAGTCGTGAAACCAGGTATAGAATTCTCAAGTTGAATTTTAAATTGGGCTTAAAAATAATTTGACCATTGTTTTTACTAGTTTAAAACAATAAATGAATATAAATTATAAAGATTTATCAGAAACTAAGTGTTCTATATAGAATTTTTATCATATTAAGTGAAAAAACACACTTCCTGTTCAAACTGTTTTTGCAAAGAAAATAATGATTTTACTACGTCATATAAGTTTCGACATGCCATAAGCTAAAATGAACTTTAGTTAATTCATATAGAAAAATACCTGGTTCAAAATATGCAAAAAAATATTAATTATAGACGTTCCGAAATGAAATACGAATTCTAACCCTACTTTTAGGATATAATTTTTTAAATAGTAAATATTTCATGTATAAATTAATAAAAAGAGAAATTTAAATTCAGTTTTATGTCAACGTAAATTAATTGAATCTAATAATGTGTTGAAACATGTGTAATGCACTAAAATATTAGTTTTATTTTACAAAAACAGTTTCATCATAAACAGTTTTTATCATAAAACGTGTTTTTTTTTGCTGTATACGATGAAAATTCCACATGTATCACTTAGTTTCCGATAAATCTTCATTTTTTTCGTCTACTTGTCATTTTAAACCATGCAGAACAATAAAAAAAATGTTTTTTAAGCACAAAATAAAATGCATCTTAAAAATCTACCTGGTTTCGCGAGTTCACATTTTGGCCGCATTGTAAAAATAGATGGCGTATTACAGCTCAGCAGATCCCAATAATTGTTTACGGAACGGAACCATTCAAGTGTTTCGTATTTTTTAAACAATCGATTAGAAATATGTATAAAATTTCGCAAGATTATTATAAACGATGCTCTTTTTCACTCTGTGTAAATGTCTTCATGTGTAAGAATAGTACTATTCATATGGATAATACAAGAACCGTTTTTTTAATTTCTGAAAATAAAGTTTTTGACGAATAAAGAATCTCTTAAATTTCACCAAAATAGGGAAATATATTCTCTTGTGTGAAATTAATTTAAACACAATATAAAACTCAATTTAAAAAGGCTCCAGATTCCTAACATTTCCAGTAAAAATATTGCATTTTTAACAAGATGGATCAATAATCAAACAAATAATTAAATTTTTAGATAAAAAATATGAAATTTTAACCAAATCGTTGAATTTTCTATAAAACAAAGATATATCTTCAAATAAAAGTGGAATTGTTCAATTTTCAGTTCAAAAAATTTATTTTCAACCGAAAACGAAAATAAATAAATTATCAACAAACTAGTTAAAATTCCAATCAAAGCAAAGCCATGAAATTTAAACTAAAATTATAAACCTTCAACTTAAATAAAAGAATTTTTAATAACAAAAAAATGTATTTTTAACACAATGGTTACTTTTACAACTAGAAAAGTTCAATTCTAAATAGTAAGTTGAATTTGTGAATAAAAAGATGAATTTTTAAAAAAGATGAATCTTCAACTGAAATAGTTGAATTTTCTACCAAGAAGATGAATTTTTTATCGGAAAAGAGAAACGTTTAACAATCTACAATTAAAAAAATTAATTTTTAACTAAAATGATGAATTTTAAACCACAGAGACCAATTTTTAATTAAAATGATAATCCTCCAGCCAATAATAAGGATTTCTAACAAAAGCGTTCAACTTTCAACCAAATAGTTTCAGTTTCAACTGTAGAAAAATGAATTTTTAACTGAAATTGTGAATTTTTAACTGAAATAGTGGAATTTTTTACCAAGAAGACTAATTTTCTATTGGAAAAGAGAAATTTTAACAAAATAAAATAAATTTTCAATTTAAAAAGATAATTTTTTACCAAAAATAGAATAGGTAAGTTTACAGTTAAAAAAATTAATTTTCAGCTAAAATGATGAATTTGGTATAAAATTAAATTATATATTTGAAAATTCATTCTTTTGGTTGAAAATTGAACTGTTTCGATAGAAAATTTGGTTTGAAAAAATAAACGAATAATTTAAAAAATTAATTTCGTGTTTTACAATTTTTTAAAAATTTATAGTGCCTGATGGAAAATTTCACTACATTGTTGAAAATTCGTTTTTTTTTTGTAGAAAATTAATCTTCTTTTTTGAAAATTCACCTTCTTGATTGTGAATTCAACTATTTTGTTAAAAATTTGTCTTTTTGAGTTC
>NC_046661.1:147154188-147160494 GCF_010883055.1 Belonocnema kinseyi | reverse complement strand
GATAGAAAATTTGGTTTGAAAAAATAAACGAATAATTTAAAAAATTAACTTTGTGTTTTACAATTTTTTTAAATTTATAGTGCCTGGTGGAAAATTTCACTACATTGTTGCAAATTCGTTTTTTTTTTGTAGAAAATTAATCTTCTTTTTTGAAAATTCACCTTCTTGATTGTGAATTCAACTATTTTGTTAAAAATTTGTCTTTTTGAGTTCAATTTAACTGGTAGAACATAATTTTTTTCCTTTTGAAAATTAATTTTTTTAAAATGAAAATTCAATTATTCCCTGTTGTTTGAAAATAATTTGCTATCGGAAAAGAGAAATATTAACAAAATACAATAAATTTTCAATTTAAAAAGATAATTTTTTACCAAAAATAGAATAGGTAAGTTTAAAGTTAAAAAAATTAATTTTCAGCTAAAATGATGAATTTGGTATAAAATTAAATTATATATTTGAAAATTCATCCTTTTGGTTGAAAATTGAACTGTTTCGGTAGAAAATTTGGTTTGAAAAAGTAAACGAATAATTTAAAAAATTAATTTCGTGTTTTACAATTTTTTAAAAATTTATAGTGCCTGGTGGAAAATTTCACTACATTGTTGAAAATTCGTTTTTTTTTGTAGAAAATTAATCTTCTTTTTTGAAAATTCACCTTCTTGATTGTGAATTCAACTATTTTGTTAAAAATTTGTCTTTTTGAGTTCAATTTAACTGGTAGAACATAATTTTTTTCCTTTTGAAAATTAATTTTTTAAAATTGAAAATTCAATTATTCCCTTTTGTTTGAAAATAATTTTCTATCGGAAAAGAGAAATGTTAATAAAATACAATAAATTTTCAATTTAAAAAGATAATTTTTTACTCAAAATAGAATAGGTAAATTTACAGGTAAAAAATTTTATTTTTCTTTCAAGAAAAAACACGAATTATCAACCATGTTGTTAAAGTTTCAACCAAATATGTATATTTTCAATTAAACTGATGCATTTTCAAAAAAAAAAAAATTAATTAAAAAAAAACAAGAGTTTAATTTGCAGGCAGGTAGTTGAATTTCAAAACAAAAAGATTAAATTCCAACTAAAATTATGAATCTTTAACTGGAATAGTTAAATTTCCAAGCAAAACGACGAATTTTCAACTAAAAGAAGGATACACTTTAACCAAAAACTAAATAGGTAAATTTTTAGTTAAAAAAATTAATTCTCAACCAAAGAGTTGCATTTTTAACTAAAATGATTAAATATTCCACTAAATTAGTTGAATTTTGAGTTTAAAAAACTTATTTCTCAACCAAGAAGAAAAACGAATGATCAACCAAATTTTTAAATTTCCAACTAAAGATACATATTTTCAAGTAAAATTATGAATCTGTAACTTAAATAATTCACGTTCCAACCAAAAAGATGAATTTTTAACAGGAAGAAGGATCCATTTTAACCAAAAACTGAATAGGTAGATTTTTTAGTTAAAAATATTAATTTTCAACAAACGCGACGTATTTTTAACTAAAATAATAAAATATTGAACTAGATTATATGAATTTTCAGTTCAAAAAATTATTTTTAATTAAAAAAATCTCAACAAAATTGTTAAATTTCCAACCGGAATGCTTGAATATTTTAGGATTTTTTAACGTTGAAATTCCTTTAAACATATTCCTATGTTTCGCGTAGTTTAGCTAAAAATTTGAGTCTTTGATTTTTTCATATAACAATTTTCCCATAAATATTAAGACAATTTTTCTTTAATTGTTTCAAAACTTGTAAACCTTCTAATATTTTTAAATTATTCAAATTTATCGTGGACGTTTTTTTTTAATTCTGCACAATTAAGAAAATAGTCTCAAAATCTTTCAGATTCTTCTTCGAAAATTTTGGAAATCTTTTACAATCTTTTTGAATATTCTCCTAAGAATAATTTAAAAAAAGTTATTTTAACTTTTTCTAGGAACCTAAAAAATGTTTTTCATTTTCTTGAAACCTTTAAAAATGGCTAAAATATCTTATAAGTTTTAATTATTTTTTAATCCTTTCAAAACTTCTGAGTATCTCATACACTTTCTCCAATTTCTCATAAAATTATGTATTATGGCAAAATGAGTTTTACATTAAGATCTCTTACACTGTTTTTCAAAATGCTAGAAAATAATTTTTTTAATGATGTAGCCTTTTTCAATTTTTTTCATTCTCTTGACGCTTTGTAAAATTGAGTTTACCTAATATTTTTTTTAAATCCTGAAAAATTTAAAGAATTGCCTTAAAGCCTTCCATATTCTTTCTCCACGCATTTTGAAATTTTTAAAACTTCAAATTGTTCTATTAAAATTAAATTTAAACAATTTAAAATTTTCCCAGAAATATTAAAAAAAAAATTGATCTCCAAAAACTTATCTCTTTGAAAATATAAAAAAATTTAGATATTATGGTGTGGTAGCAAAATGTGAGTAACAGTATTATTGCCCAATATTAAACGATCATTTACAATTTATATATTCTCTTCTATCAATAATGTTTTAAAACATTTAGGAATAAATTTTATAAAGTAAAATGATTTATTTGAAAATTTCGATATACGAAATCGACGATGCAAAAAATTCATAAATCTTTATATATAATCTTTATATACAATAAATAATTATTGTCATTTTATTATTTCATTATTAAACAGTGATTGAAAAATAAAAAAATAATTTCCGAATACACTGATACATAATATAGCAGACCGTAACAAAACAAGAAAAAATATACCCCCATTTTTCCCATTTTAAAGAATATTTATTTTTTCTCCTTTTTTCAAGCAAATTCTCGTTGAAATTTCTCAAAAATTTATCTTTGTGGCTGAAGATTCATCTCTTTGGTTCAGAAGAAATTCAGTTGAAATATCAAATATTACAAATTTCGTTGAGAATTAAATCTTTTCGGTTTGAAATTTCAACAATTTGGTATAAAATTAAATTATATAAATGAAAATTCATCCTTTTAGTTGAAAATTGAACTGTTTCGGCAGAAACTTTGGTTTGAAAAAATAAACGAATAATTTAAAAAATTAACTTCGTGTTTTACAATTTTTTTTAAATTTATAGTGCCTGGTGGAAAATTTCACTACATTGTTGAAAATTCGTTTTTTTTTTTGTAGAAAATTAATCTTCTATTTTGAAAATTCACCTTCTTGATTGTGAATTCAACTATTTTGATAAAAATTTATCTTTTTTAGTTTAATTTAAATGGTAGAATATAATTCTTTTCTCTTTGAAAATTAATTTTTTTAAAAAGAACATTGAATTATTCCATTTTTGTTTGAAAACTTATCTTTTTTAGTTTAAAATTTAACTGTTTTTTTGAGAACTCAACTATTTTGGTAGAACATTAAACTCTTTTGTGGAAAACTCATATATTTTGTTGAAACCTCGTCATTTTGGGTAGAAAATTAATCTTCTCTTATGAAAATTTATCTTATTGACTGTGAAATGAACTATTTTGATTGAAATTCGTCTATTTTGGTTCAATTTAACTCGTAGAAAATTTGTTTCTTTTTGTTGAAAATTGGTTTTTAAGCTGACAATATAACTATTTCATTTTTGTTTAAAAACTTGATTTGTCGTTGAAAATTTCACTATTTTGTTAAAAATTAAATTATTTATTTGAAAAATTAAGTACTTAGTAGAAAATTAACTTTTTTGAGGAAAATTCATAGTGTCGGGTGAAAAATTCAACTGTTTTAAGGGGGAAAATTCATGTATTTTGTTGAAAATCCGTCTTTTCGAGCCGTTATTTTACTGTAAGAACGATAACGTGAATGAGAATCTTACCGAGAAATAAATTCTCTGAGAATTTATAATAATCTCAGAATTTATTTTAATTAATAGAAAATTGAATTTTTTCATTAACTTTTCGGTTGAAAATTCAATTCTGTTTTTAAAAGTTTGTCTTTTTTATTTTAAAGTTTACCTGTTTTAGCAGAAATTAAATATTTTTTTGATAAAAATGCAATAACTGTTTAAAATTTATATTTTGGTGTTGAAAAATGAACTAAAATATTTTCTGGATAAAAGTTTCACATATAAAAAAGAATTGTTTTTTTATAACAAATTCATCTGTTTTAGTACAAAATTGATCTTTTTTGGATAAAAATGCAACTATTTGGTAGAGAATTTAACTGTTTTGTTAAAAATTCATCCCTTTTGGTTGAAAAAATTCGTCAATTTGAATTCAAAATTCAATTTTCTTTGTAGAAACTTATTTTTTTGTTAAGAAAATTCAATTTTTGATGTTACTGAGTTAACTGGAATTTTTTTTTGATGAAAACTCAACTTCTTTGGTTGCAAAAAATTCTTCTGCTTTAAGATCAACTTTATATTTTTTGGATAAAAATCCAACTATTTGGCTGAGAATTCAACAATTTTGTTAAAAAGTCATCCTTTTTAGTTAAAAATTCGTCTTTTTGGATTGGGAAATTCAATTTTTTTAGTAGAAAATTATTTCTTGTTAAAAAAATTTATATTTTGATTGTCAAAAATTGAACAAAATCTTTTTCACAAGAAAACTGAACTATTTTTTTGAAAATTTATCTTTTTGATTTAAAACTTATAACTTATAAACTTATCTTATAGAAAAAAATTAAATTTTTTTGTGTGAAAATTAATCTTTTTTAATTGAAAATTAAACTACTTGAGTCAAAGTTAAACTACATTGTGAAATATTTCTTTATTGAAGGCTTACGTCTGGTTGAAAATTTAACTGCTTAGTGGAAAATACTTCTTTTTTTGTATGTTTAAAATTCATTTTTTAACAGAAAATGGAACTTTTCTATTTTTTAAGATTGATATTTTTTCGTTAAGTTTTCGCGTTTAAAAAAAAATTTTTTTAGTTTGAAATTTCCTTTTTTTTTGTGTAAAAATGCATCAGTTTCGTGGAGAACTAATTTTTTGCTGAACAGTAATATTTTTTGTTTGAAAATTGAATTTTTGTAAAGAAAATTTGTCGTCTGATTTCAAGGTTCAATAATTTAGATAAACTTTTATTTATTTTTTGAGTTAAAAATCTTTGTTTGTTGGAAATTCGTCTTTTTGGTTTTAAAATTCTTTTCTTTTGTTGTATAAATTTCATTCTTTTTTTATTAAAATCTAAACTATGACACTTTTTCGTCGGCAAGTTGCCTTTTTGGGTTAAATATTCAACTATTATGTTAAAAGTTGAATTATTTTGTTGGAAATTCCAGTATTTTGTTAAAGAATTATCTTTTAAAGTAGTAAACACTTTTTTTATTGTTTGAAATAAATTAATACATTTGAAAATTTTTTATTTATATATGAAAGACTGTAATTCTTGAATATGTCTGAGTTAGAAAATAATGTATATTCAACCGCTGTTATAACCTGAACAATAAAATTAGTAATGTAGTTTATGGATGACCCCATTAAGAATAACAGAATTTAAAATTCGGTGCATAAAGGAACTGAAAAATACGTTTATGATAGATTTTGTCAATTTTTTCGTTGTAATAGAAAGGGGGAGGGTCGGTAAGGCCGGTTTTTGGCCTAATTTATTTTTGGACCAAAAAATCTGAAAAAATCATGGTAGTATTTTATAAGTATCCCGAGTCGACTATGGTTTTCGGGGTCGCCGAATACAAATCTGGCGTCCTTTGACTTTTATCGCGTCAGGTTCAAGGTCATTGGAAGGTCAAATCGAGAGAAAACGGTAAAAAAAATCCAAAAAAATACGTTATAGGTTTTTGGAGTCGCTAATTACGAATCTGGCATCCGTTGAACTCTATTGCTTCAGGTTCAAGGTCATTTGAAGGTCATTTGAAGGTCAAATCGAGAAAAAACGGTAAAAATTTTTTTAAAAAAATATATGTTATAGGTTTTTGGGGTCGCTGATTATGAACCTGGTGTCCGCTGACCTTTATCGCGACAGGTTCAAGGTCATTTGAAAGTCAAATCGATAAAATATTTTTTCCCCAGCCTTTTCTCTCGATTTGACCTTCCCATGACCTTGAACCTGACGCGATAAAGGTCAGCGGACACCAGGTTCGTAATCAGCGACCCCAAAAACCTATAACATATTTTTTTAAATTTTTTACCGGTTTTTCTCGATTTGACCTTCAAATGACCTTCAAATGACCTTGAACCTGAAGCGATAGAGTTCAACGGATGCCAGATTCGAAATTAGCGACTCCAAAAACCTATAACGTATTTTCTTGGATTTTTTTTACCGTTTTCTCTCGATTTGACCTTCCAATGACCTTGAACCTGACGCGATAAAAGTCAAAGGACGCCAGATTTGTATTCGGCGACCCCGA
>NC_046661.1:147147332-147154088 GCF_010883055.1 Belonocnema kinseyi | reverse complement strand
CAATCGACTCGGGATACTTATAAGATACTACCATGATTTTTTCAGATTTTTTGGTCCAAAAATAAATTAGGCCAAAAACCGGCCTCACCGACCCTCCCCCTTAATTAAACAGAAAGATCGCTGAAATTGGTTCTTTCTCACCGTGATTGAAAAATAAAATAAATCCTGTACCTTTACTCCGAGGGCTTCGGCATTAGCTATGACAGTTTCGACTTCCCTAAGTCCTTCTCTTGCCAAGGCAGCAGCGTCGCCTTTTCTCCTCGTGATGGTTTTCAAAACCCCGGCGATTTTCTCAATCGAATTTTCAGTCTCCAAAAGATTGAAGAGTGTCAAGACTGCCTGATCGGTAAGACACAAACTGATGAGATGCGTCTGAACTTGAAACTGAGAAATTTTACCATCACGAGCATCACAGAGAATCGAGTAGAGGTCCTGGTATTTCTCACTGTCGATTCCACAGTACATCAAAACTGCTTTGAGAAGAGAGGTGTGATTCAGCCTGACAGTAAAATTCTTATCACCAAATTCCGGAATTTCATTTGTAATCTCGTACACGATTGAAATCATTTCTGCCTCCTCCATCAAATTATTTGAGGCTGGACTGATGACATCGAAGGCGCACTCGAAAAGTTCCCTCGGATGAAAACCGTGCACCTAGAAAGGAAAAAAAAAGGAAGAGGAGGGCCGTTTTAATCAAGGAAAAAAATTCCCGGTTATTTATGGATACAACAAACATTTTTACCGCAAAAGAAAATAAATTTTTAACAAATTTGTTGGATTTTCGTACAAAAATGTCAATTTTCAACCACAAAAATTAATATTCTGCCAAGAATTACGAATTTTGAACAAAATATATAAATTTTAAACGAAATTATTTAATTTTAAAACCAAAAGGATGAATTAACTACAAAAAAGTTGAGATTTTAACCAAAAAGTTTAAATTTCAACCAAATAATCCAACTTTCTATCAAATTGTGGAATTTTCAAGGGAAAAAGATGAATTTTCTGGAAAACCATATAGTTTTTAACATAAAAGTTCATTTTAATGCAAATAGTTAAATTTTCAGCTTGTAACAGTTGATATTTCCATCAAACAATTGCATTTTCAACCAAAAAAGGTAAATTTTCAATCATGAAGATTAAAGAAAGACGAATTTTCAAAAAAATATATGAATTTTGAACCAAAAAGTTAAAGTTTCAACTAAAAAAGATCAGTTTTTAACCAAATTGTTAGATTTTTAAATAAACAGATCAATTTTTCACTAAAAATGGAATATTTTAATTGCCAATTTGAAATTGTTCATTTTCAACCAAACATGAAATGAATTTTCATGAAAATAATTGAATTTTCAATCAGAGATGAACGTTGAACAAAAAAATGAATTTTTAACAAAATAGTTACATTTTTTATTTTTTAAAAATCATTTTTAACAATATAGTTGGATTTTCAATCAAATAATAGAATTTCTAATCAAACGGGATAAATTTGGAAAAAATATAATAGTAGCCTTCTCAATAAAAAAAATTACTTTTACCCAAAAATAGTTGGATTTTCTAATTGAATTTAAGTTCTAAATCAGGGTTTCCGGTTCCCGGTTCGCAAACATTTTTCACGGTCAATGAAATTTAAAAAAACGAACTCTGAAGCCAAAAGTTTTTCCATTTGAAGTAATAAAAACTGAGCTGCAGATTAAAGCTCTCAAAGTGGCACTCTCGAATTTTTAACTTATAAAACTGAAGTTTAAAAGTTTTTAAATTCATAAATTTTGCATTCAAATGATCAATAATTTAAACGTATAAAATGGAAATTACTAACACTTTTCAACTGAACAATTTCAAATTAAATACAGTTAATGCAAACTTAAAAATTTCAAACAATTATATTTTTTTATTAACTAAGACTTCTTAAATTATAAGTTAAATTATTTTTATCTTGAAAAGTTTAAAAAATCTTTAAAATGCTTCAAAATTTTATTTCAAAATCTTGAATCATCTTTTAAAATTATTCGAAATTTTCCTAATATTTTTTTTTAAATGCTACCAAATAAAAAAAATCCTTAAAATCTTCCAGATTTCTTTTTTATAATTTTCTAAATCTTTCTAAATCTTTTTAAATATTCTCTTAAAATTAATTTTCCAAAATAAAAAATCATTTTCAATTTTCCCAGGAAACGTTTTTTATTCTTCTGGAGCCTTTCCAACATCTTAAAAAGCTTCTAAATTTTTTATTAAAAATCTGCCAAAATCTATATTTGGTTTGAAATCAGGCCGTGAACTATTTGCACCGAAATTTTGGTACGAATATCCGGATTTTGTCAGTTTAAATTATTTGAAATCATTTCAAATTTTTTTTTAACTTATAAATATCTCTTCAAATTACTCTAATTTTTTCTATGAATAACAGGTGTTCAATTGTTATTTATAAATAAAAATTCAACAATTTGATTTATAAATAATTTTTTTTTAATAAAACAATTATAATTGTGACGTTTAAGATATTTATAAATATTAAGTGATTGTTCTTTTTCTCGATTAAAAATTTTCAAATTAAATAGTTTCAAACGGAATACTTTACACTGAAATAATATTTGAAATTTAATAGAAAGCTTTAATTATGACTATATTATTTGTTTAACTACAAAAACTTTCCAATTAAAACCTTTTCATTTTTTACGTTAAAAACTGGGAATGCTGACATTTATAACTGATTCCCAATCATATTCCAAAATCAATGTTATTATTATTATTATTATTATTATTATTATTATTATTATTTACTTCTTAATCCCTAATGTAAATTAAATTTTTTAAATCATTATAATTTATATTCCCAGTTGATCAGCCAAACCATGTTTTTATCAAAAATTGTCTTTTTCAAATACTTTTAATTTTTAATTTTTTAAGTTTTTCAAACATTCTTTTTTTAATTAAAGATTTTCGAATTAGGCAATGTTTCGTAGAAAAATACGTCTCTTTGGCATAAAAATTAAAAAATTAGGTAGAAAATTCAAGTTTCTTGACGGTGTATAGAAAAAATATATTGACCATTTTTCAATTGTTTAAACCAATAATATTTGTTTAAACAATTATTTTTCTAACAATTTTTTAAAATCGTATTTTCTGAATCAAGCATAATATTAAATGATTTCGTGTAGTATTAAATTCTGCTAAAATTTAAGCGTTTATACAATAATTGATTTTTTTAATTTTCTTCAAATTGAGTATGGATGATTAACATCTTTTTTGGCGCAATATTGAATAAATCATAAAGTCATGATAACATTTTAATTATAAAAGTGTATTATTGTATTCTTCATATTTTTACGATCTTTGCCATAATTATTTTATAAAATAAGTACACTCACTAATGCAAATTATGATTCAACTTTCAATATTTTCTTTGAACGAAGTGCTATATTTGAGGTAATTTACAATAATTAAAATAATAAAAACATTACTTCAGTTAACTTTGTACAATTAGCAAAATTTATTTATAATCATTTGAATAATAAAAAGCATAAGAAAAGCCGTACTTACTAAAATTAGTAAAAAAATTACAGAAAACAGTTTTCAGACATCAGAAAGCGTTGTAATTAGACTTCATATAAAATGGATTTAGTTTACATTTCATTATAGCATTCAAAAATCTTTTATGAATATTTAGCAGACATACTGGAAGACACAAAAAATATATAATAAAATATATTTACGAAAATGATTCTGAGTTAATTTTTGTCTATATTATTGATCTACATTTTTTAATAGAAAACTGCTTGAACGAATGAAAAATTTTTAAACAATGAAATTACATTTTTAACAGAATTTGCTACTCCTCAAAATCACTTAATGTTATGTTCAATTCAGGAAATCAATTTTTAAAAATATTTTTGGAAAATAATTGTTTGAGCAAATTATATTTGTTTACAAAAATAAAAAACGGTTAATTTTTTCTATACACTGTAAGTTCAGATAAATATTTGTATGTATTCTATTTTATTTCATTTTTTTTTAAGGCATCGAAAAAAAGTGCTTGCGCAAATAAAAAATGTTTAAATAAATAGATGTTTGTGAAAAATTAGAAGAAATCAGGGTGGCCGTTTTAATCGAAGACAAAAATTCTACAAATAAAAGCATTCAAAGTGAAATTGTTAAATTCTAAATTTTGAAATTGAAGGTTAAAAGTTTTTAATTCAAAAATTGAGTATTCAAATGTTCACAAATTTTCACGTACAAAATGGAAGGAACTCTTCAATTAAAAAATTATAAATGAAATGCAAATAAACTGCAAAATTTAGAACTTTTATACATTATAGAGTTCAAAGATTCAGATTAAGTTCGAAAAATATAAATCCACGTTAACATTTTCAATAATATAAATTAAAGAATCAATCAATGAACTTTAAAAATGTCCAAAATTATATTATTTGAAGTAATTTTAAGCTAGACACATTACAAATTGAAAAATAATTTTTTACCTTAATAATTCTTAAATTAGAAGTTAAATTATTTTTATTTTAAACAGTCTCGACATCCTTCAAAACCTTTAAAATTTTATTTCAAAATCTTGAAGAATCCAGAAGTGGTTTTAAATTTTTCCAAACTCAAAATCATTTTTAAATTTGTTGTCAGAACTTTTAAATATACTTCAAAATGAATTCGAATTAAATTTAGAACTTGAAATAATTTGAAATACTCACAGCCGAATTTAAAATAAAATTTATCTTTTTAGGAAAATTAAAAATGATTTTTCACTTTGAAAAATGATTGTAATAAAAAGTTTAAGAAGATTTTAAGAGACTTAAAAAAAGATCAAAGGAGAATATGACAGATTTTAAGGATTTTATTTAATTTGCTGGATTTTCAAAAATTGTAGGAAAATTTCGATTAATTTAAAAATATATTTAGAAGTTCTGCAAAAAATGTTAACAAAATTCGTTTAAAATACTTGAAATAATATCAAGTTTTTAATTAATTATAAATCTCTTCAAACCTTCTAAATATCTCTTAAAATTTCTCAATTTTTTTCTTACAAATAATAAAAGTTCAATCGTTATTTATGCGTCAAAATTAAAAAATTTCACTTATAAATTAAATATTGCTAAATATGTGATACGTTCCGTCTCGTCTGTGGCTCAGAAGTATTCCCACGCGTACGTTTTTTGGCCCCGAGAGGGGCCGGGGTTTTAATTCAAAATCTCAGATTTTCGGCGTTTTCGTTCCGGACCGTCCTGAGAGTTCTCGGTTTGGGCTCTGTGCTTCGCCGTTACGTATTCCTCTATGCTTAAGAAATACTTCTCCAGGATGAAGTTCCTCTCCCTCGGGTCTCGCTGGAATTCGGCCCGATTCTATAGATTTGCCGGATACGCTAACGATCTTTTAACCGTCGGTTTTCTCCTCCTCGTTATTGTTATCTCCGATAACGCTTTCCGCGTCGCCGGATTGTGTCCATACGGAATACGTTCGGCCAGATAAAAGAGAATGCCTTCCTCTATGTGCCGAGTGATCGCTAACGTTACAATCTTCCTAAGTACTAGTGATGCGAAAAATAAAAATAGATTTAATAATGCTGATATTCCCATAGTTATGTAAAATAGTAGCGTGATATCAGGTGTATAAATGTAAGCTTTAGTTCTATAAGGTATGCCTGCCTATCGATATATATATATATATATATATAGAGGGTCCCTGTACCAAGTGTTTCTGCTGAATATGGTTATAAAAATAAACAAGCAGTCGCGGACAATTGTCCAGGGGTGGTCCCGAAGGAATTAACCCCCAAGCGAAGGTGTTAAAACCGTGCCGAAAGCTGAATGGCACCTGGGTGAGGTGTCTAGAACGGTGACTCTGGGATACCGAGCGACCTCTCAAAGTACGCAGCCTTATCCTTGCATGCGGGCCTCTACAAGGATTGACCAACCCCTTTCCCTAGCTTCCCGTGATAACAACAATGACAACACCAAACATAGTTGTAGTAAGTGCGATTCAAAACAACAGAACGCGCAGGGCTCCCGACAATGGGTCGGCCAACAATGCCGACCAATCTAGAGCTGGGGGAGCCAACGAAAATGGATTCAATGCGATGGATCGGCGGGATCTCACGACCTTTGGGTGGACGGAGCAACTGAATCACGCCTTGCTAGAGTGCTACGATGCGAGTGTGGCCCGTGGACGGGGTTACATGGCACGACTGCATGCTCTGTGGTGCGAGAAACACCCGGAGCTATCGCACTTTTCGCAGCAACGTCTGGGAAACAATGCTGAACTACTCCGTAAAAGGGGCTATGTAAGCGGAATGCCTAATCTAACACAGCTAGAACAAGCCGGCAACAAAGAAAGAGAGGCGACACTAAGACCAACCATGGGCAGGCATCCAATAGATGAAGAGCGATGCTTTACGACCCGGAGAAACATCAACACTAAGGTTTCTTTCAAGCCTAAAGATCTGGCTGAAATGGATGACGAGCTTCGTGGGCATTTTTCCGGTGAATCCGACCTCTGGGCTATCAATTATTGTGTGTATAATGCAGCGAGAGCTTTGGCCGATGCGAACCGTAAAACAAAACCAACGGCTGATCATAAGACGAATGCATCAACTTGCCATAAAGATAGGCTGGGCAAGACAGTACGCGTCCCGCATTCAATGTGTGATTCACCACATCACATCTGGCAGGAATTTTACCGCCAAGGTTCGAAAGTTCGCGCGCGAAATCCGGACCCGTTATCACACACTTAACAAGTCAAAGCTGCTGACCATCA
>NC_046661.1:147143774-147147232 GCF_010883055.1 Belonocnema kinseyi | reverse complement strand
AAAGGAGCATTTCTGTACAAAGCAACGGAGGAGGCTGCTGAAACACTCGGACTTGACTTCAGTATTAGGGGTGAGCAAAATGCATCAAATCTAATCTATCTCCAGTACTCAGTCCTGAAAGCCTGGATTAAGAAAGCACAAGAGAAAAACTTTCGTGAACAGCTCCTCGATAAGAGGATGCACGGTATCTTCCACAGAAATGTGAAGGATCAGTCAATGTCTTGTGAGCTAACGTTTGCTTTCCTTAAATCGCCCGGATTGAAGTCTGGTACAGAGGGTTTCATTTTTGCATGCCATGCCGGTGTCATTTCCACCTTAACATACCGTTGCCACATTTTGAGCCAAGACATTCCCGATGATAGCTGTAGGGCGTGCCTACATTCAAAGGAACTTTATATTCTCGATAATTGTTTCTGTTGCTCACTCGAGGCCTGACATGGTTCTTCTTGACTTCGAGAAGCGAATCATGTTCGTTATCGAATTTTCGGCACCAGCTTACAAAAACATCATAGCCAAGGACAATGAAAAGAAAGAGAGGTATCGGGACCTTATAAGGGAGTTGCAACGATTGTACCCGGAATATTCTGTTAAAGTGATCGTCTTTATCATCGGCGCTCTTGGAGGTGCGAAGCTTTCACTTGCTAATGGCCTAAAAAGCATCCCTGCGTGTCAATAATATGCTAGAACACTTGCGGGAAAAATGCGGAAGGCGGTCGTCCTTGGGTCGCTCCGTGTTCTTAGGGTGCACGAGACTTTTGCTGGATCGTCGTATTGATTCCTTTGCAGACTGTAACCACCTATCTCACGGTTGTGAGACGTGGTTGTGGCTGAAATTTTACCGCGATTTCGCTGGAAGCGAGTGCTATTCACGTACGTTGAGCCTGATACGGGCACTCAGGTACCTAAGAATAATAGGGTGACCAAAGCAAGCTCGTCAAGGGAGAGTCCATCTCTGCTTCCATTGCGGAATCCATGAGGTCCCCAAAGGTCCGGGGACAGGCCGCACGGATGACTCGACGGGTTGCGGGGCAAAGCGACTCCAGGAGAATCCAAACTAAATCTTCTTCGGCTGCCGTAGGTAGTAGTCGTAGGGCCAGCAAGTATTTTTCTTGAAGAAACACTGAAGCCGGCTCCTTTTCGGTCTGCTTGCGTGAATAAAGCTGCGTGTTGAGTCGCATGGCCGTAGCGTGACTAGAGTATTTTTGCCGCAGTACCTCTCCAAACTTGTGCCAGGTTAGTGAGAGGGATTTAAACATCTCCCACCCCTTTGATGCAGGTTCTTGTAGCGCTTTCCCTGCCAGGCGTGTCCATTGAGACGGTTCAATGCTTGACTGAGCGAAAAAGGTCTCGTAGTCCCTGAGGAAAACTTCGGGGTCGTCGTGATCCTTTCCTGAGAAGTTGGGGAGGTCCAACCGCGGAGCCCTGATGGCTCTCATTAGAGCAGTCCAATCGAAGGCAGGCAGCTGTCCCATGGGCAGCGTGGGTGGCGCCGCATAAATGGGTGTGATGGCCGTCGTCGGTTGCGTCACAACAGGAACTTGTTCCGAAAGGAGCATTGACTGTTGTGGCGGCTGTGTGTCCCGATAGGAGGCTCGCGCGCTCGCTGTTAAGGAGGGAGGTGAGTCGTACCGCTGCATTGTATTCGGTGACAGGCTTCTGGCCCGTTGACGGAAAGAAGCCGTGGCGAAAGCTACTCGTGGGGGTCTTCCTTCGTGTTCTATGGTGCTTTGGCGAACCGTAGTAAATCCGTGCAACGGAGCCGTGTTACTGGCGGGGGATGTACCGTGGGTGTCGCCAGCTTGTGAGGCCATCGTTACTGCGACGCCTCTGCCTCCTGTGACCGGTAGGACCTGGTTGCCGTTCTGTAGCGAGGATCTAGTTGGTGTGATATGCCTGTCTTCTACGACAGATAGAGCCTGGTTATCGTTGTGTAGAGAGGGTATTGCTGGTGCGATTCCTCCGTCTTCTGTGCCCGTGCTGTCGCCAGCCGTTGTTTCGTGCAAAGGGTTGTTGAGCGCCACCGGATTTTGTTGATCACATCCGGAAGTGATGGAACTTGAGCGCGTGCTGATGGTGCGCTCCTGAATGACTTTTTCCTTAGTGGTTGGCGGTTGAGCATGAGTCTCTTCTGCAGGTCGTGAAGAACAACTGACTGATCAGTTACGTTTCGTGCCCCTAGGTTGGGCCGCCAATTGATACGTTCCGCCTCGTCTGTGGCTCGGAAGTATTCCCACGCGTACGTTTGTTGGCCACGAGAGGGGCCGGGGTTTTAATTCAAAATCTCAGATTTTCGGCGTTTCCGTTCCGGACCATCCTGAAAGCTCTCGGTTTGGGCTGTGTGCTTCGCCGTTACGTATTCCTCTATGCTTAAGAAATACTTCTCCAGGATGAAGTTCCTCTCCCTCGGGTCTCACTGGAATTCGGCCCGATCCTCTAGATTTGCCGGATATGCTAACGATCTTTTAACCGTCGGTTTTCTCTTCCTCGTTATTGTTATCTCCGATAACGCTTTCCGCGTTGCCGGATTGTGTCCATCCGGAATAGGTTCGGCCGGATAAAAGAGAATGCCTTCCTCTATGTGCCGAGTGATCGCTAACGTCCGATCTAGTTTCGGGTCAAAGAGTATGGGCGTCTTCCTGGTCGCTGAGAACTTGACCCGGACACTCTGGCGGACGCCACGAGCCTTTCGTGGCGTAATAAAGCCTGCCGGTAGTTGAGGCAGTCGACCGGGTGGAGTAACGTGAGGCTCCTCTAGGCTGGGCCCCTCCTGGTGGCCGTCGACAATTGGACGCTCCTCCTGATGATCATCAGCAATAGCTTTATATTTTTTCTGCCACCACCTCTGTCTCTTATTCTTTCCCACCCATCCGTCGTTTCTGCTTCCTCCCGTTTCCTTCACGAAATCCTATCTAGCAGGTACCACTTAAGGTCTTCCCGTTAGGGTGCCTAGGATTGTAACCACTAGATGTGTTTAAGTGATTAGAAACAAGGACTGGGAGATAGTGACAACAGAAGCTACGTTTTAAATGTTTGCTCTTAAAAGAGCACGTTGATTTTTCAGGTAATATAGTCAGGCTCGTTAAAGTTGTAGATGTTATTTATTAGTCGTTCTCCCTAGGCAGAGAGAAAGGAGACTTGAAGAGAGCGACCGAAGCGTACGTGATGGTAGCGGGATGGCGAGTGTCGCTGAAACGCGCATCTTTATGCTTGTCGCCCGGGGCATGCGACCATGCTCGCCGGAACGTCCCCACTCGGTACGGTGGGAGCTTAGAAGGGATGACGTTTCGCCATCCCTTCCCGTCGTTTTTGGGGACCCGCGCGCCAATGGTGTCATTGCACGCGGTTGCTGCGTATCGGAAACGTGCTCTCACCTCCCTCCGTCTCTTCCGCGTTACAATTTTCCTAAGTACCAGTGATGCGAAAAATAAAAATAGATTTAATAATGCTGATATTCCCAT
>NC_046661.1:147130691-147143674 GCF_010883055.1 Belonocnema kinseyi | reverse complement strand
CGCCAATTAGCACAAATGGTAAGTTCCGACAGTGCCTACAAGTGTGCCTACTGGCCGCTAAATGGCAATACCGGTTTCATATGTATACACCTGGTAAGAATAATAGGGTGACCAAAGCAAGCTCGTCAAGGGAGAGTTGGGAAACTTGAATATTTGAAAGTAAAATTCCAAACCCGTGGTTCTCAATTCATAGTTTCACAGCCCTCCCCTTTTTATAAATTAGGATGTATATCATATGAAATACTTTTTAAGTTGAAAATAGTAAAACCCACGTTTACATTTTATAATAGTTGAAAAATTATTAGAAATAATATATTAGTAATTTTTTTTATTAAATTTAATATAAAAAATAATATAAAGAAATACCTGAAACTCTGAATTAAAAATATATTATTGATCAATCATGTAAACTTTTATTTAAAAATAAAATCATCGGAATAAATGATATATTAATTTCAATTTTTATCAAGACTTTCGGATCCTCAAAACTGCACTTTAATTATTTTAAAAACTGTTCAAACCAAACTTCCCGGTCCGGCGGCCATCCTGTCTTTTATTTTTAAAATCTTCGATTTTAAAAACTTTTAATTTTTTAAGGCTTTAAAACTGCATTTTAAAATTCTTTAAATTAAAAATCTAAAATAGACAATTTTTAAAGTGAAAGATTTTCGAATTAAACATTCTAAACTAAATGATATAATAATTTATAAAAATCACAGTTGGACTAAATTTTTAGCCTAAAAATTTTGTAAAATTCCCGGTCAAAAAATAAATTCACTGTCATTTCCCTGAGAAATATATCAAAATTTTACAATTATTCAACAAAAAGTAACATAGGATAGTAAATAAACAATAATTCATTGTGTGGCAATTTCCGTTGCCTGCACTATTTTGCGAAGAAAATTCACACAAAAAACTACATTGGAATCATACTAATTAGAAAAAAAAAAAAAAATTGAACATACAAGACAAAAATGAATTTTTAATACCTTTGTTTCTCTGAAGACGCGCTCAATCGCATATCTCCTGGCGTGCTGAATATTATTCCACACGACGTATCTCGCAAAGGGAACTCGAAGGTCATACGGCATGGAAACGATACTTCCACTGCGAGTCATCATTTTAACACAGTTTTCCGTGTAATTCTCTATGTGAGCCGATTTTGGCATTAAGAACGGAGTCGTGAGATAAACCCCACCATGTTTGAGAAAAACCTTGACGACTTTAGCTTTGATGCTTTCATGGTAGAACTGTATTCGAGGCAAGAGAGATGTCACGACCCCTTTGGTGGTCAGATTCATGTCAAAAGTGATGTCTTCGGCTGGTGTGAATTCTTGAGTGAACCAACGATCAACGATGTTTTTGTAAGCCTTGCTCTGCTTGTTTGATAAAGTGTGGCAAATCATTTCCTGGAATTCGGCTTCTTCTACTTGCGGGGGCGGAAGATACTCGGAGGCAAGAAGTTCTTGCACTGTGGGCCTTTGACTAGGGTCGTGATTCAATAGCCACCTGAAAATAAAATGTAATTTGTGACGAAATTAGAGTTCTTAAATTCCTGGGAATTTAAGTTCAGGTTATATAACCGAGAATATGACAGAATTTAGAAGAATTTAAGAGAATTTAAGAGAATTCAAAAATTTATGATTTTTAACAATATTTTTATTGTTCAGGTTATATCAACGGTTGAATAAACCGGAAAATTAAATTGCCTGAAATTAATTAATAAGTACCTCGAAGTAGAATTAGAGGATCCCACTCCCGGGAAACTTAGACGCGTGAAATTTTCAAAATTCTCTGATTCTTCGACTAATTTTTCATTTCAAATCATTAATATTTAAATAACAGCATTTTAATCTTAGAATATTTTTATCATAGAATATTTTATAAGCGGAATAAAACACTGTTTCATATACAAATTTAAAAATTTCAAATGTATTAATTTATTTCAAACAAATAAGAAAGTTTTTAATACTTTAAAAGATAACACTTTAACAAAATACTGGAATTTTCAACAAAATAATTGAATTTTTAACAACAAAAAATGAATTTTCAACAGCAAAAAATGAATTTTCCACGAAACTGATGAATTTCTACGCGAAAATAGGAAATTTCAAACTAAAAAATAATTTTTTTACAAAAAAAAAACGCGAATTTTTTACTAAAAAATATCAATCTGAAAAAATGGAAAAGCTCTATTTTCTGTTCAAAAATGAATTCTAAACAAAACAAAAAAAATATTTTCCATTCAACAGTTAACTTTTCAAGCAGACATATGCTATCCATAAAAAAATTTCAGAATGTAGTTTAATTTTCACTCAGGTAGTTTAATTTTCAATTAAAAAAGATTAATTTTCAACAAAATAATTAAACTTTTAACCAACGAGATAACTTTTCAACTTAAAATATAAATCTTTAACAAAAAAATTGATTTCTTACCAAAGCGATTCAACCAATTGCTTTAAACAAATTAGTTGAAGCATCAAGCAAAAAAGAACGATTTTTAACCAAAAATTTGCATTTTCATAAAAAAAAATGAAATTTCTTCTATAACAGATGAAGCTTTAAATCAGAAACATAAATTTAAAAAAAAATAGTTGAATTTTCTGTTAAAAAATATTTTGATCAAATTTGGACGATCGAAATATAAATTTTTTAATAAGAAATAATTTTCTACTAAAAAAAATTGAATTTCCAATCCAAAAAGACGAATTTTTAACTAAAAATGATGACTTTTTAACAAAATTGTTGAATTCTCTAGCAAAGAGTTGCATTTTTATAAAAAAAAATAGGAAATTTATTTTAAAGCAGAAGAATTTTTTATTACAAACAAAGTTCAGTTTTCATCCAAAAAAGATTCCAGTTAACTCAGTAACATAAAAAATTAAATTTCTGTAACAAAAAAATAAGTTTCTATGAAAAAATTAAACTTTAAATCCAAAAAGACGAATATATTTCGAAAATATTTCAGTTCATTTTTCAACTTCAAAATATAAATTTTAAACAAAAAGTAAATTTTTTACGAAATATTTAAGTTTTCAAGAAAATAGTACAATAGCTTAATTTCTAGCCAAACATTTTTTCCTTTAGTATCTTAAAATGAAGGTCAAGCTCGTTAGACAGCCATTTTGGATGAAAATTCAAAAAGTGAGCACATTTTGAATATTTTTTAAACCACTTTTTTTCAAAATTCAAAAAGGCAAGCGATTTATTCTAATGACTTTTATGGATAAAAGCAAAATTTACTAGAATTATAGCAATTACAAAATTCAAAAAACACACGAAAATGAACATTTTAAGCCAAATAACACACGATATGAAAAGCAGTCAAGAGAAGAAAAATATTTCGTTTTAAATGCCCTACAAGAATATCATAACAAATTTTTGAAATTTCTTGAAAAATCCAAAATTCAAATTTTGACAGCATAAAAAAATAATGGAAAATCAAAAATTATATTTTTTCATTCAACTATTTCACAGTATTTCAACGGCTCTCAATTAATACAGTGGAAAAAATGACTTTTTTGATTTAATGATATTCCAATATTAGACAATTTACAAAAAAAAAATATAAACAAATTATTTGTTGAACAAATATTTTCTACGGTTTTTCACAAATATACGTTTTTTCAAGTTATATTGCAAGAAATTTGAATGGAAACAATAGTGCATAAAAAAATTTCTCTTATGATTATAATTGTTTATATTATAAACAAAGTTAATGTACAAATGCATAATCAGGCATTTTTCGACAGAAATATTCGTTTTTTTTCGATGTACATTGTTTTTAATTATGAAATTTGTGATAATTTTAGTAACATTTATCATTTTTTGATTTTTTAAATGATTTTTAAAACAAATTTAATAAACGAATGCATTATTCGGGCATTTGTCGGCAGAAGAATTCGGTTTTTTCAATGCCAGTCTTTTCAAATGAGAAATTGATGGGAATTTTAGCAACAATCATAATAGCTTGATAAATTTTATTATTTTTTAAAACCAATTTAATCAACAAATGCTTTAATCAGGTATTTGTCTACAGAAAAACTCGTTTTTTCAATCTCAACTTTTTTAATTAGGAAGCTCATGATAACTTGAGCAAAATTCATCATTTTTTTATCAATTTTATGATTTTTTTAAAAACAAAGGCATTAATCAGGCATTTGTCGACGGAAAATTTCGTTTCTTCTATGTCATTTTTTAAAAATTAGGAACTTCATGAACACTTCAGCAAAATTGATAATTTTTTTATCAATTTTGTGATTTTTGTAAACAAATTTAATTTAAAAAATGCATTATTGGAGCATCTGTGGACGGAAAAATTCGTTTTTTTTTTTCGATTTATGTCTTTTTAATGGGGAACTTCATGATGATTTCAGCAAAATTCATAATTGGTTGATAAATTTTGTATATTTTTTAAAAACAAATCCAATAAACAAATGCATCACTCGGGCACCTGTCGACGACAAAATTTTTTTTCGATATTCTAATTTAAAAAGTTGGCATAGAAAAAAACGAATTTTCCTGTAGGCAAATAGAAGGACTGGCATTAAAACACCCGAATTTTTCGGCCGACAAATGCCCGAATAATGCATTTGTTTATTAAATTTGTTTTAAAAAAATCATATATTAATCAACAAATTATGAATTTTGTTGAAATTATCATAAATTTCCTAATTTATAAAAATGTACATAGAAAAAAAACGAATTTTCTGTCGAAAAATGTCTCATTACTGCATTTTTTAAATTAAATTTCTTAACAAAAAAAAATGATTTCTCAACAAAGCTATTCAACCAAATGTTTTAAACAAATTAGTTGAAGCATCAAGCAAAGAAGAACGATTTTTAACCAAAAAGTTGGATTTTCATTTAAAAAAAATGAAATTTCTTCTATAACAGATGAAGTTTTAAATCAAAAAGATAAATTTAAAAAAAAAATTATTTGAATTTTCTGTTGAAAAATATTTTGGTCAATTTTTGACGATCAAAATGTAAACTTTTTAATAAGAAATATTTTTCTACTAAAAAAAATTGAATTTCCAATCCAAAAAGACGAATTTGTAACCAAATATGATGACTGGCATTAAAACGCCCGAATGACAAATGACCGAATAATGCATTTGTTTATTAAATTTGTTTTAAAAAAATCATATATTAATCAACAAATTATGAATTTTGCTGAAATTATCATAAATTTCCTAATTTATAAAAATGTACATAGAAAAAAAACGAATTTTCTGTCGAAAAATGCCTGATTACTGCATTTTTTAAATTAAATTTCTTTATAATATAAAGAATTATAATCTTAAAAAAACATTTTTTAATATAATATTGTTTATATTCAAATTTCTTGCAATGTAACTTGATTTTCCTGTTATTGACGAGCACCGGGAACGTCAAATAGATAAAATGGCCATTTTTTCGTCATATTTGTTTATTTAAAAAAAAATTCAACACCTAATTAAAAAATGAGGCTCGTCAACAACAAAAATTTTGTCTAAAAAGTTATGCGTATTCGAATTTTGTGCATTGTTTATAAAAAAAACACAATTTTTTAATTTAAACCTCTATAACTTTCGGCGTAAGTGAGATACTTCTTATTTTCTTTATGATTCTAATGGCAGCGGTTTTTCTGAAAAAGTTAAAAATCGATTTTCACAAAAAACACACCTTTAAATTTTGTATCAATTTTTTAAAAACTTGTACTTTGATGATGAATATATCTTGTAAGTTTGATGCTTGCTAAATAAATTTTTGATCCAGGAGAAAGTTTACACGCCTAAAAAAGTTCTTGTAAAAACGTCTCTTGTTCTTTTGCGATTTTTTTTTATAGTTCACGGAAAAAATTCAAAAACTACATTTTTAAGGAAAAAAATTCTCGGACCCTCAAAAATGGGTTAGCCCACATGATGAAAGTTTTAAAGTTAGTTTAAAAGAAAAGTTTAAAAGAAAAGTTAAAAGAAAGTTTTAAAGTTTTTAAAGTTAGAAAGTTTTAAAAAAATATTTAGAAAAATAAAAAAGGTGGGCTTTTCACGAAATTATACTTTTTTCATATTTTCAAAATTTGAAGAAAATAATAAAAAAGATTTTCTTGAAACCCCTACTTTCTGTATGTTTCTAAATATTTTTTTAGAAGTTTCTACTAATAAAAGAAAGACATCTTAGCAGCATCATGCGGACTAAGCCATTTTTGATGTCGGGAGATTTTCTTTTTTCTAAAAAATGCAGTTTTTGATTTTTTCGTAAGCTAAGAGAAATATCGTTTTTTGTAAAACTTTTTTAGACGTGCAAAATTTTATCTTAAGATGTTTTCGTATCTATCATTGTTTCGAAGAAAAAGTAGAAAATTCGGTTGTGACAAAAAAGAATTCTCCTGGCTACAAAAGTTATTTAGCATTAAACTTATAAGATACGAGGGTAGTTCAATAAGTCCTTAGAATGAAGTATAAAAACAATTTTTTTTGGGTAAATTTTTTTTTATTTTTCACCATAATCTCCTTGGAGCCATGAACTGAGTCCAATTCATTTTTTATCTCATATGGAGTTAAACCCTTTAAATGAAAATGTTTCATTACCACTCTGAACTCGCTTTTTTTCCATTTTTCTTAACGAACAATTTTTTTTTTCAATTGATTATAAAAACACGTAAACTCAGAAGATGTGGACTGTGACTGCACCATATATCTAGTCGGGAGTGGTGCTGACTGAAAACAGATGATTTGGAGCGATTCGCGCGCCATCTGTTGGTCATTCTAAGGACTTATTGAACTACCCTCGTATCTTCATTATCAAATTACAAGTAAATTCCGTGACAAAATCGGTATTTTATTTATAAATACGTAAATTGATGAAAATTTGTTACAATAATAAATTGTTTACTGTCATCGAAATGTTTTCAAAAAAAATAAAATTAGTTATTTACAGTAAATTGCATCGAAAAAAATCAAGTTTATACCTCCAGAAATAGCCAAATAGGGCATTTGTTAATTAAGGTAGTTTAAACAATTATTAATTTTTATTTGGTGACCAAATATTATACTTAGGTGTTATTTTCAAGTAATATGTGATCGATTCCATAGAGAAAACTTTAGCTATATTCCATCAAAAATACCTTATATTGATATTTGTTTATAAAAATTGCTTTTAAAATAAAAAATTATTTATTAAATTTTATTAATTCAATTAAAAAACTCTTTTTGTACATAAATTGTTCAAATTTAGTGCAAATAAAGTGACGAATCGTCGCCAATCTCCACGAAACCATTTTCATTCACTTATTTGTTTATAATAAATTCAATTAATTTTTCAACATTTGCATTGCTATTGGACACCCTTTTTGGATAGTTTCTTTCAGTTTTTTAGGTATTTTTGACTGAATTAAAGCATTTTTCAAAAACCGGTATGCTTCAAAAGACAAAATCTTTTTTTGTCATTTTTTGTTATTAAATAAACAAAAAAAAATAAACAAAAATTTAAAAATCGACCACGACAGTTCGATGAGAAATTTCATTAGCTTTCATTAAAAAAAAGTTAAAACCGGATATTAATTCTCATCTGAAAATCAATTTATTAACTGGCGTTTTTTGTTTGTCCCACTGTGAGCTGGGAACCCTTAAATTTGAGACCCTCATTTCTATTCGAAACTTCACGCTAAAATTGAATCACAATTTAAATTCCCAAAAAATCTTTTTGTTTATGAATAATTCAAAAAAATAAATTCACGTGTCTAACAGATATACAAAAAATTTTTTAAATTATAATTTTTACAATCTGTTAATACCAATTCCAACAATGTTTTCCCCTTCAGTGGCGATAGTGGTTTTACAAAACTTTTCTATTAAAAATTACATTTTATTTTAAAAAATTTTACGAATAATTCAATTTCAAAGGTTTATAATTAACTTTTATTAATTTTTTTTATTTTGAACGGCGAAAATAAAGAAAAATTAATTATTTTATTTTTATACTAATTCGTCGAATCAATTTGTATTTTTTTAAATGTCATAACAATTTAAAATTCTACCATTTAAGCAACTTTAACTTTGAAACATTCAATTTAGTTTAGAGTCACTTCGAATTGAACATTATTTTTATTTAAAAGCACTAATTCAATTTCAATTCCTTTGAATTGCAAGTGATCAATTTTTAAAGTTTTAAAATTTTTCTATTTTCGAAATTTTAATCTCACATAATTTTATTTACAGATTCTCAATTTTTTTTAAACCCTCAATTTTGAAAGCTTTAAATTTATTTGTGACCAATTATTTTTATTATTATTCGTATTTTATTACTTAGTATTATTTATGTTAAAAAAATTTATTTGTCAGCAATTGTCGGTAATTACTTAGTTCAAATTCTTCAAATAAAATACTTTTTATTTTGAGTCCTGCCAAGTTATACCAGAAAAAAAGGGTTCTCCAGGTTCAGATTTAGGAACCGAGCCTTTCCTAATAGTATTTTTTTCGAGGGGTCATCAATTTTCTCACACTTTTTGGTTGAAAATTCAATGTTTTGTTGAAAATTCACCTTTTTGGCTTGAAAACTCAACAATTTAATTAAAATTATATCTCTGTATACATTCCACCTAAATGATTTAAAATAATCGGTTTCGGTTGAAAATTAACCAGTTTTTTTTTTTAATTCTTATTTTTTGGTAGAAAATCTTTTTTTGTTGACGTTAAGAATGAAACTGCTGGTTTATAAATTAATCTTTTTAAGTTCAAGATTCAAGTGTTTTTGATAAAAATTCATTTGCATTGATTAAATAAAACTGTTTTTTATTTTAAATTTAAATATTTCGTGTTGAAATATCAACTATTATGACATAGTGTCATCCCTAAAAAAATTGTGAAATAGTGTCGAATATTATGATCATTGCCATTTCACAGATAAAAATCGAGGTCCTGCACATCATACGTGTAATATAAATTACAAAATTTCAAATCTATTTGCTACAGGGTTTTGATATACCTTAAAAGGTGAACTTGGTTCGGCATGTCTGCTTCGGTCATATCTTCAGGCAAAATTATATCTTTCGAGCGAACATTCAACAATATTTGGACCCTTTCCATTCCGGTTTCCGGTGGCTTATAAAACATCTCGAAAAATATGATCCCAAGACTGTAGATGTCAACCTTCTGATTGTAAATGGCTTTCGTTGTTTTCATGGTGAGTTCGGGTGCGACATACAAAGCTGTTCCGACTTCTCCTGTTAGGGATCCCAAATCTTCCTGATCATCATTAGCAGCTAAAAGGAAATTTGTAAAATAGATTGGTGTGTATTACAAAAATATATTTTTTGTTGTTGCAAAACGCTAGCTTCAAAGTACAAGCATTCTTATTTAATAAAATATAAGTTTTTATAAGTGCCTAAAATGAAATACCAAACATAATATTTTGACAGGCTTTATTTGAACAAAACAGTTGAATTTTAAACCAAAAATAATTAATTTTCCACCCAAAAGGATTCTTTTTCAACGAAACAGTTGAACTGACAAGAAAACTTAAAAAAATTTCAATAGAATAATTGATTTTTTAAACAAATAGTTGAATTTTCAGCCTACGAAAAAGAATTTTTAACCAATTGGTTGAATAATTACATTTTTAAGCGAAGATAACCATTTTTCGGAAGAAAGTTGAATTTTTTTATCAAAGGCAGCAGAATTCAATGAAAACAGATTAATTTTTCGCCAAACACTTTTAAACAAAAAAGATTACATTTCTATAAAAAGAGAAGAATTTTCAACCAAGGGTTTTCACTCGAGAGAGAAAAAAAAGTTATGCAAACTGTTGAATTTTCAAACCAAAAAGGTGAATTGTCTACAAAACTATTGATTTTTTACCCCAAAAATGTGAAATCTTGGAGAAATCTTTCGAAATATTCTAAATATTTTGAAATTTTTTTAAATATTTGAAATCTTCGTGAAATCTTTTTAAATTCTTGTAAAATCTTTGAAATATTTGTGAAACGTTTTAAAATCTTTACATTTTTATGAAGTCTTTCTTTAATCTTTGTTTGTAAAATCTTTTGTGTCCGTTTGAAATCATTGAAATCTTTTAAAATGTTTTCAAATTTATTTAACATTTTGGAATTATTTAAATTATTTTAAATCTGCTATAATATACCCTTTTTGAAAATTTTGAAATTCTTGGAATCCTTTGAAATTCTTATGAATCCTCTAAAATACTTAAAATCCTTGAAAATATTTTCTTTCGAATTTTTTTAAGTCTGTGAAATCAATTGAAATCTGCAAGAAAATTAAAAATCGTTTAAAATCCTCATGAATTCTTTGAACAATCTTTTGTAATCGTTTAAAATCATTGAAATATTAAAAAAATTTTGCGAAATGTCTTGAAGTTTTCTAACAAATTTTTTATCGTTTATAATCTTTGGAATATTTTAATATATTTTAAATCTGGCTTATTCTATCCATGTTGAAATCTCTGCAACTCTGGACATCCTTTGAAATCCTTATGCATGAAATCTTTTGAAAGCTTCTCAAATTTATTAAAACCTTTCAAAATTGTTTAAAATCTTTAAAATTTGGTGTAATGTACACTTGTTGAAACCTTTGGAATTTTTAAAATCCTTCAGAATTCTTTTAAATATTGGTGAAATCTTTCTAAAATCTTTTTTATTCAAATAAAATTCTAAACCATTTTGAAAGCATTCAGAATCTTTGAAATGTTGTGAAATCTCTGACATCTGGTGTACTCGATTTTTAAAATATTTCAAATCTTTAAAATCCTTAGAAAGTTTTTAATCTTTATGAAATCATTGAAATCTTGTCTACACGCCTTTTTCAAATCCTTGAAATCATTTTTAAGTTTTTGAAATCCATGAACTCTTTTTGAAACGTTTAATATCGTTTTAAATATTATAAAAGCTTTGAAATATTTGTGAAATCTTTTGTATTCATTTGAAATCATGAAAATATTTCTAGTTCGTGAACAATTTTTTGAAATCTTAGAAGTCTGCTTTACTCTACCCTTTTTAAAATCTTTAAATTTTAAAAATATTTGTCATTTTTTGAAACCTTTTGAAATTTTTATGAAAGCTTTGAAATATTTATTGTAGGCTTTCTTTTAATCTTTGTTTTGTAAAATCTTTTGTGTTTGCTTGAAATACTTCCAAAGTTTTTTGAAATCTTCTGACATTTTTTCAAACGTTTTGAAACAGTTTAACATCATTGAAATACTTGTAAAATTTTTGGAATTCTTGTTTTTTTTTAAACCTTCATAAAAATTTTATAAAATCATTGAAATATTTGTGAAATCTTTCTGAAATCATTTATATTTATTTGAAATCATTAAAATATTTCAAAACTGTGTAAAATCTTTAGAGGTTTAGAAATTTTAAATGTTTAAATTTTTTAAGTCTTTTGAAATATGTATTTTTGAAAGCTTTTATGAATCTTTATTTGTAAAATCATTTGTGTGCGTTTAAAATGATTGAAATCTTTCTGAAATCTTCTCTATTCCAATAAAATCATCACAAGATTTGAAATCTTTATAGAATATTTTTAAATCTTCTAAAGCATTTTGAAATAGTTTAGAATCGTTGAAATGTTTTGAAATCTTCGACATCTGTTGAACTCCCTTTTAAAATATTTAAAATCCTGAAAATCTTTAGAAAGTTTCAAAATCTTTGTGAAATCGCTGAAATCTTGTCTACACACCTTTTTCAAATCCCTGACATCCTTTTTTAAGCTTTTATAATCCGCAAATTGTTTTTTAAATGTTCAAAATCCTTTTAAATATTATAAAAGCTTGGACATATTTTGAAATATTTAGAATTATTTTTTAACTTTTTGACATCTGATATATCCTCAAAAAAATAGAAATTTTCAACTAATAATTTTTATAATTTGTTAGTTATGTATCACCAAAAAAAATGTATACATTAACATTCTATATTATCGGAGAAGACATTTCAAACTTACAGAATTATTCATAAAGCCCATTGCAATCTATAAAATAATAAGTACAGTCCAAAATATTTGAATTAATCCTTTAATTAATTCAATAAATTTCAATTGAAAGTTCTCGTGAAAAATTCAAGAAGATTTTCTGGTCATTTCCAAGCAAAAAAAAACCTATTTCCCATCCCCATGGAATTGTGAAGTGCTTTTTCAATTACCCCTAGTTATAAAAGGTAAATTTTTTTTTTAGAAAATACCTTTTTCTGCAACTGGCTCGCGACTAGCTTCCACAGTTTGTGTAAGTGAAGAAAGAATATTGGTAGTCGCTAGGCCAAAATCTCCAATTTTCACATGATCATTACTGTCAAGAAAAATATTCACCGGTTTCAAATCCCTGTGTATCATCCCTTGTCGATGAATATGGCCAAGACCTTCGGCGATTTCACGGAATAATCGCCAAGCTCGATCTTCATCTTGATACAAGTCACTATCAATGGCTGTTCTCAACGTACTTTTTTCACAGAATTCCATCTGGATATACATGAATTGAATTATCTTGGGAGAAGAAAGATCTCCATTTGGTGGATCAGATTTCCCTTCGGATTCGCTACTGTTCGACACGGATTCAATATTGTTTGAATCTCCAACTTTTTCGAACTCAATGCCGTCGGAAGAATCTTCTTTGTCGCCTCTTCCCATACTGAAATCCATGTTTGAAGTCTGTTAGAATATTGAGAAGATAAAACAGGCTATCCAACGATTCTTAGAAATGAAATTCAAGGTCTTTTCCAGGTTGTCTATGTCAAGAAGTCAAGGTTATCCAGGTCTCCTTTTTTTAGATCAAATAACGAAAAGAAACTGTTGGTTATAGATGTCAAAAATGAGCCATTTTTTTTTACTAGTCAACAAT
This sequence comes from Belonocnema kinseyi, assembly GCF_010883055.1. NCBI lineage: Eukaryota > Metazoa > Arthropoda > Insecta > Hymenoptera > Cynipidae > Belonocnema > Belonocnema kinseyi. The sequence continues at coordinate 147,130,846 of NC_046661.1, read as the reverse complement.
TTTTGAAGAATAAAGGCAATTCATCAGAGAATGTGTTATTTTTGTCTTACGGTCATCTTAAGGTAGTTGGCCACTAAACCCAAGTACTGGAAATCGTAACGAAACTCAGAGAGGTTGTTTTAAATGCTTAAATGAACCACCCCTCAAAATTTCAA
>NC_046661.1:147125539-147130591 GCF_010883055.1 Belonocnema kinseyi | reverse complement strand
CCGTGACGTAGCATCGACTGCGTCTGCGCAGGAATGCTCTAGTCAAATGAGAATCTCGGACTGCGCAACTCAAACGAACTTCACTGGCCAACTACCTTAACGGCATCAAAAATGTCGAAAATGACGAACTAAAATTAAATATAAGAAAAACTGCAACTCAAATAATCACAAATCATAATTTTTCAAATAAATTTAATAATACATATAAAATTGATGAACCTATTGAAAAATGTCAAAATAAACATAAAGATTTAATAGTATTTAAAGCTGATAAAGGTAATATAATCGCACCTGCAAATCGAAACCATTATATAACTGTTGAAAATCTATTGATAAATTACACTTTATACAAAAAATATATAAACTAGTCTTGTTGCAACTCTGGAGCAAAAATGTAATGACATTTTAAACAGATGGGGAAAAAAAGTTTCAAAAATGATAACATGACATGCAAATTAAAAACATATAACAGTGTTGTTTCTAAAGCATATGGTCTACCAAAAGTTCATAAAGCAGGTTTAAAATGGCAGTTGATTGTTTCCGCAGTATGTTCTCCAACTTATAATTTACCAAAATACATATCAAATTGTTTAAAATCAATTTTTGGGAAAACTCAAGCTTTTGTAAAGAATAGTTGGGATCTAAAAAAAGAGCTTCAAAATATTAAAGATCCTGATTCGCATTCTATAGTTTCACTTGATGTTTTATCAATGTATGATAATATTCCATTGGATCTTGCATTAGATTGTATTAAGGAATAATTAAATTTAAACCAAAATTTAACAAAAATTTCCAAAAATGAATTTTCAATTGCCACTAGAACAATATTAAACACAGTTTTTTCTTTTAATAATACATTGTTTTAACAAGTTTCAGGTTGACCTATGGGATCCCCATTATCCCCTGTTGTTTCGAATTTATTAATGAAAGATATAGAAAAGTATGTGGATGATATCCCAGCAATTCTTCCTACCGAAAAAATAGATGAATTGCTAAAGTGTCAAAATTTGCCAAGTGGGCCACTTTTTTTTGGTGGGTTGTGAATTTTCTTCGGGAATTCTCTCCATCAGTACAAACTACGGCCATAATTTTTTGCTTGTTTCGTTAAATATGTTCTTTCTATAAAATAAAAATCAATTTACCATTGTTGCTTAAATATTGATGAAATTAGCAACATTTTTGATAAACAAATAAAATTTGTTCTAACTTCTAAACTGACTTCAATGCTTTACTTGACTAATTACGAAAGCTCGTTTAATTACGAAGATTTTGGTGAAAAAAAATTAGGGAACTCGCATATCATCAAAGAGTTGTCACTCTTTGATAGAAAAAATCAATTTTTTTGCATAATCGTTCATTTTATTATTAAATTAATATTCTGATGGAAGAAACTGACGTTTGACAATATTTTTCATTTCTATTAACAATTCTGATCAACAAATGCATTTTATAAATACTTTCAAATAGAAAAAGTCTCTTTCTTGCTGAAATATTGATTATATTATAAATGTTATTGCGTGTCAGTATATTTCGTTGGAGTTTCATTTTTTATGATATAATCAACATTTCATCAAGAAAGAGATTATTCCTATTTGAAAGCGTCTATTAAATGCATTTGCTGAGCAGAATTGTTACTAAAAGTGAAAAATAATGTCAAATCTCAGTTTCCTCCATCAGAATATTAATTTAATGATAAAATGAACAATTATGCAAAAGAAGTAGATTTTTTCTATTAAAGAGTGACTGTTCAATGTATTTGTTAATCAATATTGTTTATAACAATGGTAAATGTTTTGATTGTCCATTTCTCTCATGGATTTTTTATTTTTGAAGGCAAACCTAATGATTGCGCAGAAAAATGCATTTTATATATTCAGAGGCGCTTATTTATTAAATTTGTTTATGAAATTTGTTTATAACAATCAAAAAAATTATACTTTAGTGTTTGATTTCAACTAAACATTAATTTCACTCGATTTCGCGGCACAAAACGTGATGAAAAAAACTTCCAGACTTCAATGTACAGCAATAATCGATTTGGTTCATAAAATTGTTTATAATAATTGAACCGATTGCAAGAACTTCATCTAAGTTATGAGGAATTGTTAATCGGTTGTAAATCTATCAGTTTTTCACCTTTTTGAGGTAAAAACAATTAATACTACAGAACAAGCAACTCAAATATGAAAAATTATGGGTTTTTGGCATTTTGCAACTTAAATAACAAATAAACAGAGCCGTTTTAGCAAATCGCCCTCGATAGAACTCTATAGAATTTAATTAGCTTTAATTAAAAAAAAAAAAAATGAAATCGGATGAAACGGTCAACACGAAAACACGAACAACTTTTGATGATATGCGAGTTCCCTAATTGTTTTTTACCAAAATCTTCGTAATTAAACGAACTATCGTAATTAGTCAAGCAAAGCATTGAAATCAATTGAGAAGTTAGATAGAATTTTATTTGTTTATAAAAATTGTTGCTAATTTCATCAATATTTATGCAACAATGGTAAAATTATTTTTATTTTATAGAATGAACATATTTAACGAAGCATGCAAAAAATAATGACGATAGTTTTTGCCGATCGGGAGAAAAAAAAACTAATTACGAGAAAAATGCTAAAAAAATTAAATAACAATAACGACTTAAAAAATGAAAATTTTGCAAAAATGTTTTAGGGCGATTTTATTTATGCAAAACTCTAGCTGATCAGGCATTCCCGAAGAAAAATAAAAACCCATAAAAAAAGTGGCTCACTTGACAAATTTTGACACTAAACACTTTCAACAATATGGAAAATTCAATTCACCATTGAAAAAGAAACTTATCTAGATTTATTAATTATTAAAATTGCTGAAGGTAATTTAACAACAAATTGGCAACAAAAAAATTCTTGATCAGGAAAGTTAAATTCTGTAAAGAAAACTTAAATCAACTAAAAATTACTCTTTTGCAAAATAATTACCCACTTCAGTTAATAAATAAAATTATCAAAGAAAGAATCCATGAAATTTATATGTAATAATTCGTCTAAAAATAAAAAAAGGAATGAAAGGGTTTCTTTACAAAAATACAATATTAATGTTTATTTTACTAACAACCACAAACTTAATAAATTTCCTTTTTTTTAAATAAAGATAAAGATAACAATGAAAACTTTTCTTGTATAGTATATCTGATTAATTGTAAATGTTGCAATAAAATTTATATTAGTGAGACTGGTAGGAGACTTTAAACTCGCATTTATAAACATGGAAATCTGATAATTATTTTGATTTCGAGATTAAAAATAACAAAATTTTAGCTCGAGAAAACAATACTAAAAAAAGAAGAATCTTAGAGTCTATTTTCATAAATAAAGTAATTAAAAATTCCATCAATTTAAAAACTGAAATGTTAAATATAAATCAAATTTATCAAACTATTTTATAAAAATGTTATTTAAATTTTTTATTCAATTTACTTTGGCGCAATTTTCATTTGAGTCTCCATTTAATATCCGCCTTCATTAATTACTCATGGAAAATTGACTGTATCAATAATGGTTTTATAAATTTTTAACCTAAACAATTAAGAAAAAAAATTATTTGGTTCACTTCAAAATCATTTTTTTCTAATATGAAAATGATTGAAATCTCTTGGATAAAATAATTAACTTCACTACAGGTAAGTTAAAAAAATGTTTGTACAATCTTTTTCATTATATATATATTTTTTTTCAATTCTATGCTAGTTTTTTAAATAAGTTAAAAAAATTTTTAACCTAGGTGTGTTGGTGTTTTTTTTTTAAATGGACAAATAAATCTTGATTCTTTGACAGCTGAATCCACTATTATTATTTTTATTGGACGGTAAGACGTTTGAAAAAATTTCAGTGTCGATGATATTACAACACTGAATATATATAATGTTTAAAGAAAGCAGAATCATAAATAAATTCATATTCTTTAACATTAAATCGCCTGTGAAATCTTGGAGATCTTTGTGAATTCTTTGAAATTTCTTGAAGTACTTAAAATCTTGAAATTTCTGCAAAATATTTTTGAATCTTTTTGAATCTTGAGAAAATATTTAAAATTCATGAAAACTTCTTTAATTTGTTGAAGCCTTTTGAAATAGTTTAACATCATTGAAATATTCGAAATCGTTTAAAATTTTAGAAATTTTTTAAATCTTCGGAATTCTTTTTAAATCTTTACGAGATTCTTATGAAATCTTTTGTATAAATTAATTTGTAAAATCTTTTGTGTGCGTTTTAAATCATTGAAATCATTTTTAAGTTTTTCTAATTTTTTAAAACCTTTTGAAATAGTTCCAACATCATTGAAATATTTGTGAAATCTTGCATTTTCGTTTTAAATCATTGAAAAATTAGAAATCATTTAGAACTTCTGAAATCTTTCAAATTTGGTTTACTGTACACTTTTTGAAATTTTTGAAATTTTCGTATTCTTTTGACATTTTTATGAATTCCGAATGAAATCCTTGAAATTTTTTTTAATCTTTTGAAATTTGTTCAAACTTTTTGAAATAGTTTAACATCATTATTGAAATATTTGAGAAATCTTTCATATTCGTTTAAATCATTAATATATTTGAAACCGTTTGAAATCGCTTAAAAGCTTTGAAATATTTAAAACTTTTTTCAAATCTTTGGGATTCATGCATTCTTTTGAAATCTTCATGAAATTTTTATAAAATCTTTCGGAAATCTTTTGTATTCATTTAAAATCTTTGAAAATGTTCGAAATATTTGTAAAATCGTTGAAATCTGGTTATACGCTCTTTTCAAATCTTTGAAATTCTTACAATTTTTATAAAATATTCAAAATATATAGGAAACTTTTGTGAAATCTTTTGATATTTTTTTTAAATTTTCGTTTGTGAAATAGTTTTTAGTCGTTGAAATCATTCAACTATTTGATATCTTAGTGAAATCTTTTTAAATCTTCTAAAATGTTTTAAACCCTTTTGAAATGTTAAAAAATATTTGGAATTTGGTGTACACGTCTTCTTTAAATCTTTGAAATTCGGGAAATATTTTTAAA
>NC_046661.1:147123857-147125439 GCF_010883055.1 Belonocnema kinseyi | reverse complement strand
CTTCTAAAATGTTTTAAACCCTTTTGAAATGTTAAAAAATATTTGGAATTTGGTGTACACGTCTTCTTTAAATCTTTGAAATTCGGGAAATATTTTTAAAATGTTCAGTCCTTTTCAATTTCTCAAAATATTGAATTTTTTATAAATATTTTTGATTTTTTGAAATCTTTTGAAATTTGTATGAAATCTTTGAAATATTTATAAAGGCTTTCTTTAATCTTTGTTTTGTAAAATCTTTTGTGTTTGCTCGGAATCCTTGCATTTTTTTTAATTTCCTGAATTTTTCATATTGGTTTGCAATCACTAAAATATTTGAAATCGTTTAAAAGCTTTGAAATCTTTAAACCATTTTTTAAAATCTTTGGAATTCATGTATTCTTTTGAAATCTTTGTCAAATTTTTATGAAACATTTTGTATTCAGTTGAAATCATTGAATTATTTGAAATCTTAGTGAAATCTTTTTCAAATCTTCTAAAATGTTTTCTAAATCTTTAAAATTCGGGAAATATTTTTCAAATTTTCAAAGTTCTTTTCAATTTTTTAAAACCTTTAAAATATTTTGAAACCTTTTGAAATCTTTAGTAATGTTTTCTAGTCTAGAGGGATCAATTATATCTTGATGAATAAAAAACTTTTCAGTAGCAAATTCCTTCTAATCGAGATGTTTTTTTCATAATAGAATAAAATATATAAAGTATTTGTCGCATTTCAATAAATTAATTAAATTATTTTCATGTAAATTGATGTTTAAAATTTGAATGAATAAAAATTGGACAAATTGAACAAAAAATGGCATAATTCAAATTTAACAATATTAAATTTATCACAATCAAAATTCACCAAATTTGAAATAAAATTAAAAAATGGCTCAGTTATTAAAGTTTTCAATTTTAAATTCCCAAATTTTTAATATTTGATAAGAACCCAAATTCTTTAATTAAAAACAGAATAATTTAAAATGTTCTAAATTATATAGTTTCTATAAGAGATTATTCAATTTTGAACGTATAAATTAAAATTCAATAAAATATTATCGTTTTTAATTTGAAATTGCGAAATATTAAATGTTTAGGTTTGAAAGTGCTCAATTTAAAATAATGTAAAAATAGTGTCACAGAATTTCTTATGTGCAGTCCGATTTTCAAAGAGTATAGACCAAAATCAAAAAGTGTGCAATGGCAATTTAACATTATTTTTCAAGCAAAATTTCCAATTTTCTAACCTAACATTTACAAAATATTAAAAAAATGAACTTCAGAGTTTATTTATCACTTTATGCTTTAATTTAGGCTTCACATTATTTTCTCTATATCTCTCTTTTTCTCGTTCTTCGACTTAAATGTGAACGCAATTAGAAAATCTAACTATTGCTTAGTGAAAAAAAAATATTCAACAAAATACTTGAATCCTCAACTATAACGGAATAATTTTTAAATACAAATTTTTAACTAAATAGAGGAATTTACAAAAAAAAAATATAACAATTTTCAACATAATAGTAAAATTTATTATTACGTTGTTGAATTATCAACAAAATAGTTTAATTTTCAGGTAAAAAAAAATTTTCAACAAACAAAAAAC
>NC_046661.1:147120648-147123757 GCF_010883055.1 Belonocnema kinseyi | reverse complement strand
ATGAATTAACCTGAAAATTGCAGGAAATCTTCCTCCAATGTTAAGGAACAAATGTCTCACTGGAAGTTGTTTCAACTTCGAAGTTCACTCGATACTTTTTGTCGCTGAAGCTAAGAAAACGTGCTTACCGTCAGGTCTCTATTTGCAATTAATTATTATTGAACAATTAGCGTTTTTAACTTAATTATCCACATCGTAGGCATCGCTAGGGTATAATGCATGTGTATACCAAATTTCAGAAAGTTTCGATAATATTTGTTTGAGTTGAGACGATTTATGTTTCAAAAAATAATTAAATTTGGCAACATTTTCTAATCACTTTTTCCTTTTTATTATCAAAAATATAAATCGGATTGAAAAACTCTAAAGAAAAAAAAGTTCCATCTTGTCATTCTCTACAAGAAAATATTTTTATAAATTTCATTTTTTGAATTTCGAAATTTTGATATCACAAGACGTTTGGACAAGACTTTTTCGCGTTTTCGAGCGCTCGGACCCTTTTCGTTTCTGGTCACTCAATTATTATTATCAGCTGACCACGTGTATTTATTTTAGTATTTAGGAACAAACCCCTGTGTTTTGTTCCATTTTTGTTGAGAAATTATTTTTCTATATTTATTTTTTAATTTTTTTAAGCAGTTGGGAAGCGGAGAGATCGAAAAATTGGCACCGCCGATTCATGATGTTGAGTGGAATGTTTCTTACGAATCGAGAGTGAGCGCCAGATTATCTGAAGATAGCGAGGAAGACGAAAATGATGATTCGAGTGATTCTGATGAGGAGTGGGCTTTACTGTAAGTACGATTCAATATTTATAACTTAAATACAAATTGGGTCATCCAGAGAACTTTATTTTTGCATTATATCCGAATATTTTAACATTTTTGAAAATCTTTATCGTGGTTTTTTCCAGTTTATAATATATTTTTTTTTAATCTGTTCATTTTAAGAATGTACTTATCTATTGTTTTCTAAAAAGGGGCAAATGTACATTGGGGAATAAATATTAAATTATTATTATTATGCATTATATATATATTAATTATATTTTGAAAAAAACTGACACTAAATACACCATTTTCTCATGATTGACCGCTAATGCCACTTTTTTTTACTTTTCCTTCAAAAATATTTTTTAATGTTCTCTAATTGGCAAAATAAATTAATTTTTAACACAACAGCAGCATTTTTAACCAAAAATATGAGCTTTTTACAACAGTTTTTAAATAATTAGTGGAATTGTTATTTTTTTCAATGATATTATTTAGCTTACGATGCGTAATTCAAAATTTTTTTATTTAAAAATGTTCCCATTTAAACTTTTTATTTCTAAGCTTACAATTTTAATTTAAAGAATTTTTAAATGCTTTCTTAAAGACTTGAACAAATAAAAAATAAAAGCCTTTGGTGTTGAAAATTTTGAATAAAAAACATTTTTATTTAATAAATAAATCCATTTTTTTTAATTTATCTGTAGTTTAATTAATAAAAAGTGAACAAAAACGATTTGACAAAACGATTTTAAACCAGTTCAAAATTTAAGAATTTTCAGATTTTTACGTTAAAACTTAAACGGTTTCAATATTGTTTTAGTTTAAAATATTCCATTTTTAACCCATTAAATTTGAAATTATTAATTAAAAAAAGATTAATTATTGAATATTTAGCAATATTTGAATTTGTATTTGTATTTGTATAATTTACAAAAAAACATTTTTAGAAAAAAATTTGAGTAATTTTAAGAGATATTTAGAAGTTTTAAAAAGATTAAAAATTATCATGCAACTTTTTAAATTTTCTCTTAAAATAATGTTTAAATGAAAAGTTATTTTTTATTTTCCTAGGAATCTTAAGAAAATGTTTTTATTCTTTCGAAGCCTCTCACAATTCTTGAAAAGAATCTAAGTTTTTTGTTTAAAATTTGCGAAAATCATACATTTTGTTTCATATTAGGCTATCATTTCAAGTTTTACATTAACTTTGAATCTTTTCAAAACTTCTACGTATCTCTTCAAATTTCTCAAATTTCGCCTACAAATAATAAATGTTAAATTGTTATTTATACATCCCAATTGTAAAGAAATCGTCTAAATTTTGCAGGATATTCTGAAAATTGTAGAGAAAATTCAATTTATTTTGACAGATATTTAGAAGGTCTGAAAAAAATTCCAAAATAATTTTTAATTTAAAATAACTTCTAGATTTCTAAAGGTTTTAAAATAAAATATTGAATCTTTCCAAGGATGTTTAAACTATTTAAAAAGAAAATAATTGAATTTCTAATTTAAGAAGTGTTCAGTACAATTTTTTTTCAATTTTTCAATATTTGATGTTTCTAGCTTAAAATTCCTTAAAATGATGTAATTTTGAAAATTTTAAAGTTCATTGATTGATTTTTTAATTTAGAGCATTCAAAAAGATAACGTGAATTTATATTTTTTGTTATTGAAAAATGTTAGTACGTTCAATTTTATACGCGTAAATTATTGAGCATTTGAATAACAAATTTTTTAATTAAAAACTTTTAAATTTAAATTTTAAAAGTTCAAAATTTAACAGTTCCACTTTGGGTGCCTTCATTGAAAGCTCAGTTTTTATTACCTCAAGTGGAAATTTTTTTAGCTGTAGTGTTCCATTTTTTTAATTTCATTGACCGTGAAAAATGTTTGAAAACCGGGAAATGACCGGGAATTTATTTTGTCGATTAAAACGGCCACCCTGAGAAAAAAATTAATTTTCCACGCAGAGGATTAATTTTCTACCAGAAAGATAAATTCTCAACAAAATAAATACACTTTCAACCACATAGGGGAATTTTAAATCAAGAAGAATAATAGTGATAAATTTATTATTGATATCACAACAACAAAATATTATTTTTATATAAAAAACAGTTTTCCACCAACAAAAAAAATATTCAACAAAATACTTGAATTCTCAACTATAACGGATTAATTTTTAAATACAAATTTTTAACTAAATAGAGGAATTTACAAAAAAAAAATACAACAATTTTCAACATAATAGTAAAATTTATTATTACGTTGTTGAATTATCAACAAAATAGTTTAATTTTCAGGTAAAAAAAAATTTTCAACAAACAAAAAAC
>NC_046661.1:147112975-147120548 GCF_010883055.1 Belonocnema kinseyi | reverse complement strand
AATATTTGTTTGAGTTGAGACGATTTATGTTTCAAAAAATAATTAAATTTGGCAACATTTTCTAATCACTTTTTCCCTTTTATTATCGAAAATATAAATCGGGTTGAAAAACTGTAAAGGAAAAAAAGTTCCATCTTGTCATTCTCTACAAGAAAATATTTTCATAAATTTCGAAATTTTAATATAACAAGACGTTCGGACAATACTTTTTCGCGTTTTCGAGCGTTCGGACCCTTTTCGTTTCTGGCCACTCAATTCGCTTCGATTTTTTTCTTATTCGCATCTCAATGATTTCTCAAATATTGTAAGGAATTCAAAAATTTCATTGTTTTCAAAAGAATTAAAAAATTGAGCGAAGGCTTTTTTCACTAGATTTTAGGAGTCAGGGTAGTCACTGGACCGGGAAAATGGAAATTTGTTGAGACATCATGAAATGCAAATTAAAAGAAGTTCGATTTAAACATTTTTTTAAAATTTTTATTTCAATAATTTGTTAACTTTCCCCAGCATGAAATCATTCAGCTTCTGGATGGCCGTTTTAATCGAAGAAAAAAATTTCCAGTCATTTCCCGGTTCGCGAACATTTTTCACGGCCAATGAAATTTAAAAAATCAAACTATATTCTAAAAATTTTTCCGTATACAGTCATAAACAATAAACAACAAATTAAAGCATTCAAAATGGAACACTTTAATTCCAAACTTGTAAAATTGAAGTTTGAAAGTTTTCAATTCAAAAATTGTGTATTCAAATGCTCAAAAATTTACACGTACCAATTGGAAGGTACTAATACTTTTCAATTAAAAAAGGTTAAATAAATTGCAAATAAACTGCAAATTTTAAAACTTTTATCAATTACTGAGTTCAAATATTTAGATGAAGTTCTAAAATATAAATCCACAGTTTTCTTAAAAAGTTCTCCTATATGCTTGAGAATTCGAATGTTTTTTTTTTTTTGAAAATTCATATTTTTTTGGTTGAAGTATTATTTTGGTATTATTTTGGCTTGAAGGTTCAACAATTTGGGTGAAATTTTTTTCTTTCATAACTGAAAAATTGTTCTTTTTTCAGTTAAAACATCGACTATTATACTTTTTTATCGGAATTTAGCTTTTTATGTTTAAAATTTGATTATTATGTTGAAAATTCAAGTATTTAGTTTCATCTTTTACGGTAGAAATTATTATTTTTTAAAATTAAAAATTAAAATGCTGGCATTTGTTTCAAGTTATTATTTCTGAAGACCATAAATTACGTACCGTAAGAGGAAAATAATAAGGAGAATAATTATAAAATTTAAAAAATAATAATAATTAGGAAAATAATAACTGAAGATACTTACATCGACAACTTCCCGGGTGTTTTCCTCACTCGGCATATTCGAAGGAGTATCGACAGGAGTTGAATCCGAACACAAAGCACGATCATCAAGTGTCGCACTTTCAATCCAAGAATTATAATATCGTACAACATTTTCATGATGTAATCTTGACAACAATTTGACTTCTCTTGTGATTTTTCGGTTGAGTTGCTTGTTCTTCGGATTCAATTTGATTCGCTTGATGGCATAAACACAACCATCGAGTTTATTCTTCACTTTTAAAACATCGCCGAAGGCACCTTTCCCCAGCCATTTAATTGCTTCAAATTCATTGTGAATTCTTGACTGACCACCGGAAGCCAGAGGGTGAATATGAACAGCTGTGACCGGTTCTTCCGAATCTGAATCATCCTCTTCTTTATCTTGATTTTGCCTGGGAGGCGATAATCCGCGATCAAGGGGCGTACGGATAAAACTGTGCTCTAATAATTGGTCTGTTGACCAACGATTCCGTTCGTCTTTCACGAGACATTTGGACAAGAAGTCTTTAAGATTTGCCTGAAATTATGCAAAAAAAGGTTGCAATTTAAATTACCTAATGACATTTTTTTTTTTTAATTTCAATCTTTTCCCTCCTTTTCCCCCAATTTTTCAAAAGTATTCTCGCTCGCTCAAAACAATTCAAGTCAAGTTGAAATAAATTAAGTTTACAAAACTAGACAATCTTCAAATAAAAAAAATAAAAACATTTCAAATTGTAAAATTCCGACGTACATAGAAACTCTTGCATTTGAACAAATTTTATTTCGAGACTTATAAGTATGAAAAAAAAATCGTATTTGAAAAACTACGAATGGAACAACTTCAAATTTAATGTTTTTAAACCAAGTTTATTTTTATTTAAATAATTCTAAATTATTCATACATTGTGGCCAATTATAAATATTTCAATGTGGAATAATTTAATTAAGAATCTGAATGTTTTCGATTTATATTTCTTTATGTATTAACTACTAAGGCTTCATTTTTAAATGGTGCAATTCTGAAAGATTTATATTCAAACTTAGTCGTAACTATAATTCAATTAAAAATTTTAGAAGGACAACTGAACAAAGCCGAAAAATGAAATTCCCAAATTGGAAACATCAGGAACAATAAAAATCCCTGAAAATCCAAAATATTAACGAATTGGAAAATATCCGAATAATAAAATTCCCGACAGTTTATAATATTACAGTAATTGCACTACCTATTTTCGTCAAAAAATATTAATAGGTGACACTTTTTTTCTAAAATAAGTAACAAATAGGTGATAAAAAAATGTTAAATAAGATAAACAAACACGTTGTAATTTGTTGTAAGCCGGGAGATGTCCGGAAAATTTTTTCTTCGATTAAAACGACCACCCTCAAAAATGGAATATTTACATTTCCACTAAGAACTAATTTTTAATAAGAAAAATATTTTTTTAAAAGTACATTCAATTTTCTATCTCTTAGTTAAATCCGTTACCAAATTGTTAAATTTTCAAGCAAAAAAGATAAATAGTATGCATTTTTAAACCATAAAAGTTCAATTGTTTAACCAAAAAATTAAGTAGATAAATTTCAGTCAAGAATGAAAAATAATGTTAACTAAATTATTGAATTTACAACAAAAAAGATTAATGTTTATCGAAAAATGTTATAGTTGATATTTCCACAGCCAATTTTTAATTAAAAACACACAACAGTTTATTTTATACCAATTTCTTGAATTTTCAAGCCAAAAAGCCTAATACTCTATGAAACAATTTAATTTTGAAAACAAGAACATGAAATAACAAAAAAAAAAAAGTTTATTTAAAATTAATCAGTTGACTTTTTAACAAAATATTTAAATTTGCAGCTAAAACAGAACCATTTTTACAAAAAAAAAATTTAATTTAATTTTAAGTTTCAACCAAGGAGTGGAATTTTTAATAAACCATTCTTTTTGTTCAAAATTCTACTTTTTGGTTACAAATTCTACTATTTAGTTGAAGATTTAATTATTTTGTTAAAAATTAAAGTCTTTGGTGAAAAAGTAATCGTTTTTGGTCGAATATTTATATTGTTTTGGTAGAAAATTCATCTTTTTTGGTTCAAAATCAATTCTTTTTATTTAAAAAGTTTGTTATTGTATTTTTGTTTGAGAAATAATTTCTTTTACTAAAAAAACATACTTTTTGTGGAAATTCAACGATTTTTTTTAAGTCATCGTTTTGGTTAAAAAATTTATAGTTTTGAAGAAAATTAATATTTTTTGGTGGAAAATTTATCTTTTGGTGGAAAAATGTTCTTTTTTTTCAGTTGTTACAAACTCACTTTTTGTGTTTGCGAGTTAATAATTTTTATTGAAGTTTTATATTATATTTTTGCTGTTTAGTTCAAAACTCCACATATTCATTGAAAGTTTAATTATTTTATTGAAAATAGAACCAGGTTCTTAAAAATATACCTTTTTTGTTAAAAATTAACCTCTTGGTTCAAAAAATCTATTTCGATTCAAAATTAGTTCTTTTTATCAAAAAAAAAAAAAAAGTATCATATTTCTGTTCCAGAATTTATCTGAATTCAACTGTTTTGTTAAAAAGACATTATTTTTTGTCGAAAATTCCTCCTTTTTTCTATTGAGAATTCTCCTTTACTTAAAAAATCGTTTTTTTGAGTAGAAAATTCAACTATTTGTTAAAAAAAAATCACCTTTTGGCTAAAAATTCATCTCTTGGTTAAATATTCTACTTTTTGGTTGAAAATTCAACTATTTTCTTAAAAAGTAATTTTTTTTTTATCAAAATTTCAACTGACTTATTGAACACTTGTATTTTTGGAAAGAAAATTCATCCTTTTGGTGTAAAAATCCTCATTTGTTAGAAAAGTCATATTTTTAGTTTAAAATTCGTCTTCCTTGCTTCAAAATTAAACTGGCATGTAAAAATTCATCTTTTCAAATTAAAAATTAAAAATTAAAAATTATGTTTAAAAATGCAAAAAGTGTGATAAAAACTGTATTTGGTGTGCAAGTTGTAATTTTTGAATAAAGTTTTACTTTTTTAAATGAAAAAAGGTGACAAAAGATGAGACACTCCAAAATAGGAGAAAAAAGTGATAAAATTCCTAAAAAAAAAAAGGTGAAAAATAGTGAGAAAAATAATAATAGGTGACAAAAGGTGACAAAATTGGAAATAAGTGACAAAAAGTGAATAGGTGACACTCTCTCATGACTGATATTACCGAATTTGAAAATTCCGGAAAATAAAATTCCATAATTGGACAATTCTCAAATAATAAAATTCCACTGAAAAATTCCCGAGAGTTTATAATATTAATGAATTTGAAAATTCCGAAATAATAAAATGTCCGAATTAAACATTTTTTTAAACAAATATTTTCTTACTATATTTTTAATAAATAAATAATATTTACAAAACATGTTTAATTATTTAAATTTATGTTTGATGTTAGGTTTTTACTTTACCAAGGGAATGTATTAATAATTTTGATGTTAATTTTTTTCGTCTACATGGTTTATAATCAATATTTTTTTGAATATTCGTTTAAAATTGTAAAAAAATGTTCTCTACCTACGCTGGGGTTTTTAATTATTTAAATTCGTTTATTTAATAATTCGGCAATTTCCTATCGGGAGTTTTATTTTTGGGGAATATTCTAATTCGGCGATATTATAAACTGTCGGGAACTTTATTTTTCGGGATTTTCCAGTCGTCCCAAATTGTCGAATTATAAAATAAATGTACTAGAAAAATTCAGAATTAAAAAATCCCCGAATTTAAAAATAAAATAAACGAATATTTTTATTTAAAAATGTAGAATTGTTTGAATTTAGGAATTTGTCAAAATAAATATTTATGTTTTTTTTTTTGTAAACATCCTTCAATAATTAATCGCTAACATCAAATAAATTGAAAACTATATCATAATTTTTCCTTCGAAACACTTAAAAATCTACATTTTGTTTCCAATATTCTGAAATCATTTCAAATTTTATATTATTTTTCAAATCTTGTTTAATTTTCTTTTAGAATTTTTTTATTTTATTTTTTCTTAATTTAAACGAAATAGTTTTATCCTCAACCAGAAAAAATTAATTTTCCACCAAATAATTGCATTTTTTGAACAAAAAGGTGAAATTTCTACCAAGAGAAGAATTTTCAACAATCTTTTTATTGTTTTTTTAGGAGTTTTAAGAAAAATGTATTGTTTTCTTAAAACCTTTGAAAATTCGTAAGAAGCAACTAGATTTTTTTCTATAAATTTTCCAAGACTTACATTTTTTGAAAATGTTGTTTGGAATCTTTTTAAATTTTAAATTATTTTGGAATAAGACAAATTACCAACAAAATAGTTAAATATTGAAACAAGGAAAGATTATTTTTTAACTAGTTGCAGTATTAACCAAAAAGGACTAAACTTTTACCAACACAAAAGAATTTTCTACATAATACGTACATTTTTTAACCCGAAAATATGAATTTTGAAGAAAAAGACATTAACTTTCTCCCAAAAAGACGACTTTTTAACAATATACATGAATTTTAAGCTAAAATAGGTCAGTTTTAAAATCTGAATGGTTAAATTTCCAGTTTAAAAAGTAAATTTTGAATAAATCACAGCTGAATTCAAACAGAAAATATGAATTTTAAACAAAATATGTGAATCTTCAAGAATAACAAAATAATTAATTTTCAATAAAATAAATGCACAAATAATTAACAAAATTTTTTTTCTTTAAAACAATTTTTAAAAATTTAAATAATTTTTAATCAAAAATGTGAATCATACAAAGAAAAGAATATTCAAACATTTTTAAGCCTTGTCGAATTATTCTTAAAATTTCGAAAAATATTACAAAATAAAAAACCTTCCTTAAAATCTCCCAGATTCTTTTCTACATTTTTCGAAATCTTCAGAAACTTATTTTTAAAAATAGACAATTATTTGTCATTTTTTCAAGAATGTAAAGAAATTTTTTATAACCTTTCAAAATTCTGAAAAAAAACGACACATACCTTTTTTTACAAAATTTTGAAATACTTTCAGATTTTAAATTATTTTTCAATATTTTTGAAACTTCTAAGCCTTCTTAATATCTTTGAAAATGATTCTATTTTTTCCTAAAATAAAAAAAATATCACAAATTTCTAATTCTTCGAATGAATAATTAAAAAACTTGGCTTAAAATCTTCCGGTTACTTTTTTTTAATTTTGGAAATCTATTAATATGTTTTTAAATATTTGCTATTAAATTAATTTTTCAAAAATAATTCCAAATTCACATTTTACAAAACTTTAAATTTGATGCACGACTCAAATTTGTATTTATCGTTAATTTTTCAATGAATCAGTATTATCATCAGAGAATAACAGAAATTCTTAACGTCTTTTCAAACTAGATGGAGCTATAAATTAAATTTTTTCTGAAAAAAGATTTAATTCCCGGGTTTATTTTAACTCCCGGGTATTTTCCTGTTTTTCGGTCAATAAGCACCCTGTTTAAATTATAAATAATTAAAAGTGTACGATTACAATTTTGATTCGTAGTTATTTTAACTTTGGGGTAAAAAAAATCTGACGCAATATTTATACGCTACCTTACCTGGATAGTCGAATCCAGATCCAGTTCCTTTTCCGAGACAATAAAACCCTTCAGTAGTGAAAGAAGCAAAATTCCAAATCTATAAATATCCAGCTTTTTGCCACTTCTTCCTTGAATTGTTGGGAAATCGTCCTCAGTCTTAGCGAGACAACTGGCTTGGTAGACATCCGAAAGTCTTTTATCAAGAGAATAGTCAGATAACTTTATAATTCCGGAGCGATCAATATGGACAGTCGAGTCTCTAATATCTTTGTGAACTACGTTATTCTCGTGCAAATAGTTTAATGCCGATAAAATTCCGGTTGCTAAATGCCGGAGCATATCTATTCCTACTGGAGTGTTGTCAGTAAAAAAGAGAGAACAGGTTGTTCCGACCTGGAAAAAAATTTGACTTTAGCCTCTTACTCAGAAGCAGCGGATACTTTTTTCTCTAGACGGTGACACGAAAATCGTCTTATAATATTTAATTAAACAGTAAATAATAAATAACAATACAGATATAAAATTCATATTTTAAATACGAGGGTAGTTCAATAAGTGCTTAGAATGACCAACAGATGGCGCGCGAATCGCTCCAAATCATCTGTTTTCAGTCAGCACCACTCCCGACTAGAT
>NC_046661.1:147104089-147112875 GCF_010883055.1 Belonocnema kinseyi | reverse complement strand
GAGCTCCAAGGAGATTATGTTGAAAAATAAAAAAAAATGTACCCAAAAAAAATTGTTTTTATACTTCATTCTAAGGACTTATTGAACTACCCTCGTATTAAATATATCAGTCATCACAGTAGTTATTGTGGTCAAAAAAGGTGAATAGGTGACATTTTTGTTCTGAAATCGGTTGCAAGTAGGTGGTAAAAAATAGAGTATTTACATTTCCATTAAGAACTAATTTTCAATTTAAAAAAAGTAAAAACTATTTTTTTACAAAATCATTCAATTTTTTACCACTTAGTTAAATCCATTACCAAATTGATAAATTTTCCAGAAAAATGATACAGAGTCTGCATTTTTAAATTAAAAAATTAATTTTCAATTAAAACAACAATAAAAACGAATTTTTTACAAAAAAGTTAAATTTTGTACCAAATGGTTGAATTTTATACCAAATTTTGTAATTTTCAACAAAATAGTTTATTCCTCAACCAAAATAGATAAATCTTCAACTAAGAAGTTGCATTTTTAGCCAAAGAGATGAAATTTTGTACCAAGAAATGAATTTTCTACCAATAAAAAATTTTCAGTCAAAAGTGAAAAAAATTATTAACCAAAATGTTGAATTTTCAAAAAAAAAGATTGATATTTCCAGGAACAAAGTTTTAGTTAAAAATTGAATGGGTTAAAAATTGAATATTTTATACTGAAACAATATTTGAAATTTAACAAAATCCTTTAATTAAGAATATATTAAGTTATTTTTAAGTTGAAAATATTTTATAAACTTTCAGCCATCTCAAATTTCAATCTCAAATTTTGAACTGGTTTAAAATCGTTTTGTCAAATCGGTTTTGTTCGCTTTTTATTACTTAAAGTACACATCAAAGGCTTTTATTATATATTTGTTCAAGTCTTTTTAAAAATTCTTTAAACTAAAAATGTAAGCTTAGAAATAAAAATGTTAAATGGAACATTTTCAAAGTGCAAAAAATTTTGAATTACGCACTGTAAGCTAAATAGTAGCATAATTAAATAAAAAATAAAAATTTAACTAATTATTTAAAAACGGTTGAAATCGAACGTGGACAGATTTTTCTTCTACAAATTTGTAAAATTCCCGCTCAACAAAGAACAAATCACAGTCATTTCCCGGTCCAGCGGCCACCCTGAAAGTCTGTCATTCAATACTGAAAAAGGGGGAGGGTCGGTAAGGCCGGTTTTTGGCCTAATTTATTTTTGGACCAAAAAATCTGAAAAAATCATGGTAGTATCTTATAAGTATCCTGAGTCGATTGAACGCTAAACGGACTACCCTCCACCCCCCTACAAATATAGGAAACACCACTACCCACCAACCAGGACACCAGGTTCGTAATCAGCGACCCCAAAAACCTATAACATATTTTTTTTAAATTTTTTTTACCGGTTTTTCTCGATTTGACCTTCAAATGACCTTCAAATGACCTTGAACCTGAAGCGATAGAGTTCAACGGATGCCAGATTCGTAATTAGCAACTCCAAAAACCTATAACGTATTTTTTTGGATTTTTTTACCGTTTTCTCTCGAATTGACCTTCCAATGACCTTGAACCTGACGCGATAAAAGTCAAAGGACAGTTGGTGGATAGTGGGGTTGGAGGGTAGTCCGTTTAGCGTGCAATCGACTCGGGATACTTATAAGATACTACCATGATGCATACATGCCGCTTATGGTCCAAAGCCAGCGTTTATTAAATAAAAAAAGATGCAAAAGGCAATATAAATAAATCCACTTACCACAAATTCTTGCAAAATATAAATAACGATACAGTTTTCATCTGCTATGGACTTCATATTTAAATAGTGAACGAGATTCAAGTGATGCAACTTATAAAGATGATTCAGTTCTTGCTCGATGGTCCCTATTTGTTTCATGAAGTGCTGCAAATCATTCGGATTTTCAGGCCCCTCATTATTCTCTCTCGAAGTGTATTTCAAGGTCCACTCCGTAACCGCGAGAAGTTCTCCAGTCGCAATGTCCAAAGCCGCATAGACAACCGAACCTTTTGAACTATGGCCCAAGCACCTTCCTCGATGAACTTTTCTTTCGCCTTTGTTACAATCGAAATCAATCAGTTTCGTTCCTCGATGCTCACAACTCGAATTTTCAAAGCTTTCGGAAGTACTCATACACCTGCGTCTTGAATAGGTTCGAACTCTTTCGCGAGGTGATGAAGGTATCGAGCGGGAAAATGATTCCGAATCCAAAGAAAGTCGAGCGGATTCCTTTCGATTTCGCAATTCTGCTTTTAAAACTTCTTGCCGCTTCTGAATCTCATCATGTAATACCTGCATATTGAGAATAAAATTAAATTTCGATACTAGAAAGGTGACAAATCAGATATTTTATGAAAGTTCCGCTTATTTAAACTTGTTCGAGATCATTCAGATGGAAATGGAAATCCAAGGTGTCTATTCAAATCCTGGAGAAGAATTCCCTGACAGTTTCGCGTGTTTACTATAAAGAATGTTTTTTCAATTTCTAGGGTTTCAATTAACATGTTTAAATTAGAACGATTTGACAAAATATTGGGAATGGTTAAACTGCGATACGCCACCTGTTGACAAAAAATCGAACTAGAAAGAATAGGTACGATTTTAAAGTTGTACATTAATTTTTTTTTATAAAAGTGTTTTAACGATTTCTGTTGTGAAGTTTAAAGTATTTATTGGATACTAAAAATAAGTCTTTATCGGAAACAAAGGGATGCAGATAGAATTTACAGCTTATAAGGTGAAGAAACATATTTTTTTACAGAGATATCTGTCCAACTGTGATTTACATCCTTTTTTAAAAACCATTTTCAGTTGATCAACTGTGAATATAAATTAATAATGATTTTTAAAACTAAACTGTTCTTTAAGATTTAAAAAGTGTATAATAATTAATTTTACAAGACGATTCGAAATCAGTTCGCAATTTTAAAATGTCCAGCTTCTAACGTTAAAAATTATGTAAACTATTTCAATTGGAAAGTATTATTAGTTAAACAAATGTAAAAGCCTGATTGAAACTTTATCAACTATTTCCAATTTAAAAAAAAAAACTTTAAAATAATATATTCATAAACAAAGGCTTTTATTAAATTTCAAATATTATTTCAGTCTAAAATATTTCACTTTTAAACCATTCAATTTGAAATTTTTAAATTAAGAAACATAAGAATTACTGAATATTTAGAAATATCTGATTGTTTATTTGAAATCTGTAATTATAGTTAAATATTAAAAACTAAATTTTGAACGTTACAGTTTAATTGTTCTATTTGGAAAAAATTTAATTCAGAAGATTAAAAAACATTTCCTATGAAAATTAATAATGATTTTTATTTTTAAAAGATAATTTTGAGTTATTATTCAAAAAGATTTAGAAAGATTTACAAAATTATCAAAAATGAATTTGGAAGATTTTAAGGAAATTTGTTTAATTTGGCAGAATTTCAAAAGAACTTTCGAAAAAATTGGATTCATTTTAAAGGATGTTTAGAAATTCTGAAATAATGTAAAAAATAATAACCAAATTGAAAAAAAATAGTGTAAACAACATTCAGATGTTTCAAGATTTTCAAATAAAATTTGAAAACATTTTAAGGATTTTATAACCATTAAAAATATAAATAATTTAACTTTTAATTTAAGAAGTGTTCAGTTTACAAAAAAATGTAATCGTTCAATTTTTAATGTTTCTGGCTTAAAATTGCTTTAAATGATATAATTTTGAAAATTTTCAAATTCATTGATTGAATCTTCAATTTAGACTTTAGAGCTATGAAAATGATAATGTGGAATACTATTTTTATAATTAAATCTCAATCAATGAACTCTACAATTTATAAAATTAAAAAATTTATTTTTCACTTTAACTGCATTAATAATTAATTTCCCACCAAAAAAAAGACGATTTTTCAAGAAAATACAAGAATTTTCAACGAACTAGTTGAATTTTCAACAACAAAAGAATAATTTCTGAAACAAATACTTAAATTTTGAACTGAAAATTGTAAATTGTTAACAAAAAATTAAGTAGTTAAATTTTCAGACAAAAAAATTAACTTTCAATCAAAGAGATGAGTTTTCAACTAAGAAGTTTAACTGAAATAGTTGAATTAAAACAAAAAATTAAATTTTTCAACTAATATGATAAACCTTTAACTAGAATAATTGAATTTTTATCGAAAAAGATGAATTTTTAAACCAACAAGATTAATTTATACAAAAAAGATGAATTTCCAACTAAAAAAGATAATTTTTTAACCAAAAATTAGATTTAAAAAATTGTAGTTAAAAATAATTGATCTTCAACCGAAAAGATGAATTTTTAAATAAAATTATGAAATATTCAATTAAAATAGTTACATTTTCAGCTATAAAAAATTAATTTAAAAAATTCAACAAAATAGTTACAATTCATTTTCAGTCAAAGAAAATAAGAATTTCCAACAAATTAGATCGTTATTTAATCAAAGAAATGAATTTTCAATTAAAATGATAAATATTTAACAACAAAAATGAATTTTCAAACAAAGAATTTAACATTAAATAAAGTAATTAAATTCTCGTTTGAAACAAATTTTAATTTATAATAAAAAATCGTTGAATTCAGTGAAAGAGTACTTTTTAACCAAGAAATATATTTCAGCCAAGGGAGCAAAAAGATTGTTAACTAACAGTTGTATATTCAAGCAAAAAGATCAATTTTCAATAAAGAAGACTAATTTTCTACTAAAAAAATTAATTTTCAACAAAATACTTAAATGATCAACCAGAAGCTTAAATTTTCAACTAAAAAGGATCGATTAAAAGTAAATATTTTAAAAAATAGTTACATTTTCATATTTTCTTAACCGAAATATGGAAACTTTAATTAGAACCATTTAAAAAAAAATCAAAATTGTTTAAAAATAAATTAGTTAAATTTTCAGTAACGGAACTTCATTTTCGCCCAAACAAAGAACGCATCTTCAGCAAATGATCTCATTTTTTAACCAAAGAAATAAATTTTTAATTAAAATGATGAATCTTCAAAAAAAAATTAATCTTCAATAAAAGAGTTTATTTTTCAAACAAGTAATTAAATTTTCGTTCTAAAAAATATGAACGGAAAACAACAAATTTAACAGTTAATATTTCCCTGAACAATTAATATAATTTAAAATAAAAACCTGCTGAATTCAACCAAAAAACACGATTTTTTAACTGATAAAGACTTTTCACACAAAGGAGAGAAAATATTTAAAACAAAGTATGTGTTGAAAATTCAAAAAAAAAGATGAATTTTCAATCAAGAATATCAATTTTGTACCGGTTAGAACGAATTTTTAAGAAAATACATGATTTTTCAACGACAAACTTGAATTTACAACAACAAAAAAGATTTATTTTCAATAAAAAAAAAATAGATTAGTTAAATTTTCAGTTAAAAAATTAATGTAGAAAAAAAAGATTGTATAATAATATAGTTATATCAGTAATATGAAAATTATTTTACAAATAAAAAATAATCATTATTCAACTGTAAATTTCAATTTAAAAAGACAATGAAATTTAATATTTAAAAGAAAATATGGATTACTTGTCTTTCTTTGTCTTCTTTTATCTGTTTCTCTTGCATTTCAAACTGAATCTTCTCCTGTTTTCTCAGCATCATCTCCTCGTAAAAACTATTGAATCCAGGCTTATTATGTTCGCAAAGGAATTTTCGGACGTGCTGAGCCAATTCGAAAATCATAACTTCACCTCGAAGATTTTGAGCAAGAGCTTCAATTTCCGATACGAGAACGGCTATGTCATTGTGCGAGAGACCAAGAGTATTTTTTACTTGAATTCTAGGAACTCTAAAACAAACGAGAAATATTTTCATAATTTTCTCCAATTACTCAAGCTTCAAAATTTTCAACAAAAGAATAGAATTTTAAATCCAAACAGATGAATTTTGAATCAAACAATTAAATTTTTTAGCTAAAGAGTAGAATTTTTTAGAAAACATATGACTTTCCAACCTAAGAAAATGAGTAAAAAACAATCAAAAACAAAAAGATTAAACTTTACGGAAAAAGATAACTTTTCGACCAAAAGAAAAATAATTTTAAAAAAGTTTAATTTTTAAGAAAATAATTAAATTTTCAACCAAATAATTAAATTTTTAACTAACAAAGATAATTTCAGAACAAAACAATAATATTGGATCTCAAAAAATCCAAAAGGACGGATGTTCTATGCAAAAAAATCACGTTTTAGGAAAATCGTTGAATTTCAAAGAAAAGAATGAAAATTTCCGTAAAATGGTAGAAATTAAAAATAAAATAGAAGAATTCTGAACCAAAAATATACTAGTAGATTTTTCAAATAAAAACAATAAAATTTCATCCAAAAAAGAATCTTTTTTAAAAATAGTAGAATACTCAACAAAATTATTAAACTTTCAACCAAATATAAATATAATAACGAAATAGTTAAATTTTCTAGCTAAAGAGTCGAATTTTTTTAGAAAAAATATTACTTTTCAATGAACGAAGATGATTAGACAACAATCAAAAACAAAAAAGATTAAAATTGACCGAAAAAGACTAATTTTCTACCAAAAGATGAATTTTTCCAACAAATAGTTCAATTTTCAACAAAACGATTAAATTCTGAACCAAAAAGTAGATTTTTTAATTAAAATAGATGAATTATGGACCAAAAATATATTTTTAGAGTTTTCGTAATTTCTAAATTTTGTTTAAATGTACTAAAACCCACTCTTTAAACTTACGGAGCTCTTAAAAAGTAAATTGCATATTTTTTAAAATGGACCAACTTTTGGAACTTTTATCTAATTAAGAAATTTCATGAGAATAGTTTCGAAATATATAAATTTTATATCTAGTAGAAATTTGGATTGATATTTCTTAATTTATAACAATTTTTTTTCCTTTTTTTGAATGTTTTCAAAATATTGAAAAGTATGTAACTTTTTTAATTTTTATCAAATTTAAAATTTCTTTTAGGATAATATGCAAGTGTTTTTGCCGTGTAGCTGAAAATTTGACAAAAATTTCTAAAACTCATAAAACATTTTTCTTCTTCAAATTTTGCAAAAGCTCTAACTATTTCATTGTTTCTACTGAAATAGTTTCTAAATACAATTGATATCTAGTAATAAATTTAAATGAGATTTCCTTATCTATAAAAAAAATCTGTAAATAAAATTATTTCAGAGTAAGGGTCCGAAAATAGAAAAATTAAGGACGTAAAAAGCGCTTGTGAATAAAAACAATTTTTTATTTGATACTACTTTAAATTATATTGAATGTTTTAAAGTCAAAGCTGCTTACATTGTAGAATTTTAAATTTTTATTACATTAAAAAAATGAAAATTGATGCCACACATTCTTTTTCTACGATAAAAAAATTAATTTTTCGTCATTTTTATGTCTCAAAATGTAATTTTTTATATTATAAAGCTTTAAAATTAAATACTTCGAAAAACTTTTAAAATAAAAAATAATTTTTAATTTTTAATAGAAAAGTTTTGAAAAACGCTATTGCAACTGAAGGAGAAAAATTCTTTGCATTGGTATTAAGAGATCTTAAAAATCATTATTTATTTATTTTTTGTATCTGTTAGATATAATAATATAAATAATTATTCAAGTCCATTTAACAATTTTTTTAACTTTTAATATTGAAAAATTTGTTATTTTGGATTTTAGAATTGATTATGTTTTAAATATTAGGTAATAGAAACTTTTCTGACAAAAGATTAATTTTCAATTCAAGAAGATAAATTTTCTATCCAAAAAGATGAATCTTCAACAAAAAAGTTGAATTTTCGAATAAAAAAGATGGCTAACAAAATAGTTGAGTTTACAAGAAAATAATTAAATTTTCAACCAAACAGTAGAATTTTAAACCAAAAAAGATGAATTTTTAACAAAATAGATGAATTTTTTAGCTAAAGAGTCGAATTATTTTAGAAAACATATGACTTTCCAACTCACGAAGATGAGTAAAAAGCAATCAACAACAACAAATATTAAATTTTACCGAAAAAGATGACTTCTACCAAAATATTAACAAAAAAAATAATATATTTTTTAATTTTCAAAGGAATAATTAAATTTTAAACCAAATAGTAGAATTTTTAACTAAAAAAAGAGATGAACTATGTATCAAAAATACAATATTAGATTTTTCAATTTAAAAAATCTTTTAACCACAAAAATTTAGTTTTCGGCCACAGAAAAATGACTTTTCTAACAAAAGATGAATTTTCAATCCAACAGAATGGATGTTCTATCCAAAAAGATTACTTCTTAGGAAAATAGTCCAAATAATAAAACTTTAAACTACAAGAGATGAATTCTAAACCCAAACTATAAAAGTAGTAACAAAAATTAATTTTCAATTAAAAAGATGAATTTTCGATACAAAAAGACGAATCTTCAACAAAAAAAGTTTCATTTTCAATAAAAAAAAGAGGGCTGACAAAATAGAATATTCAACAAAATAATGAAATCTGGAACCAATTAGTAGCATTTTTTACCATTAGAGATGAAAGTTGAACCAGAAATATAAAACTAGATTTTTCAAGTAATAAAAATTACCTTTCAACCAAAGAAGATGAATTTTTAGCAGAAAAAATTTTTTTAAATAACTTTCTACCAAAAGATAAATTTTTAATTCAAAAAGACAAAGGGGGAGGGTCGGTAAGGCCGGTTTTTGGCCTAATTTATTTTTGGACCAAAAAATCTGAAAAAATCATGGTAGTATCTTAT
>NC_046661.1:147103345-147104079 GCF_010883055.1 Belonocnema kinseyi | reverse complement strand
ACCCCCCTACAAATATAGGAAACACCACTACCCACCAAATGTATTTTCGAGAGATTTGACACTCTTAAACATCTATTCTGAGGTTTGCTCGGGTTTACTATGGTTTTCGGGATCGCCGAATACAAATCTGGCGTCCTTTGACTTTTATCGCGTCAGGTTCAAGGCCATTGGAAGGTCAAATCGAGAGAAAACGGTAAAAAAAATCCAAAAAAATACTTTATAGGTTTTTGGAGTCGCTAATTACGAATTTGGCATCCGTTGAACTCTATCGCTTCAGATTCAAGGTCATTTGAAGGTCATTTAAAGGTCAAATCGAGAAAAAACGGTAAAACAATTTAAAAAAAATATGTTATAGGTTTTTGGGGTCGCTGATTATGAACCTGGTGTCCGATGACCTTTATCGCGTCAGGTTCAAGGTCATTTGAAAGTCAAATCGATAAAAAACGCTGAAAAAATAAAAAAAAATGTTATAGGTTTTCGCGGTCGTTGATTACGAATCTGCCATCCATTGACCTCTGTCGCATCAGGATCAAGGTTTTCTCTCGATTTGACCTTCCAATGACCTTGAACCTGACGCGATAAAAGTCAAAGGACGCCAGATTTGTATTCGGCAACCCCGAAAACCATAGTAAATTGATTTCAAATTCTTTATGTCTTACGGTCCAATCGTAAATCGAGAAAATAAATATGAGTCAAAAAAAAAACATGTTCTTCGAAACTCAGATATTTATTTT
>NC_046661.1:147084099-147103245 GCF_010883055.1 Belonocnema kinseyi | reverse complement strand
TGGCTGGGGGGTGGAGGGTAGTCCGTTTAGCGTGCAATCGACTCGGGATACTTATAAGATACTACCATGATTTTTTCAGATTTTTTGGTGCAAAAATAAATTGGGCCAAAAACCGGCCTTACCGACCCTCCCCCTTTGTATTCAAAAAGATATTTTGCATCAATCTTTGCATTTTCCATCAACTTTCCACCATAAGATGACTTTTCAGCCAACTTGACTTTCTACGAAATCATGTATTTTCAATCTAAAAGGGCGTATTTTCTATACAAAAAGACGGGGGTTGAACAAAACAGTTGAATTTCCAACGAAAAATGATTACTTTTTAACAAAAAAGTTTATTTTTTAACAAAATAATTAAATGTCGAACCAATTAGTAAATTTTTTAACCATAAGTGTTTAAATTAGAGCCAAAAATATGAAAGTAGATCTTAAAAATAAAAAGAATCACCTTCAAACTAAGAATATGGCTTTTCAACGAATTAGGTTGAATTTTTAACAAAATAATAAAATTTTTAAGCAAATAGTATAGAGTTTTTTTAATAAAAAGAGATGAATTTTGAACCAAAAGTACAATCATAGAATTTTCAATGAAAATTAATTCACTTTCAACCAAATCAGACGACTTTTCTAGAAAAAGATGAATTTTTAATCCAATAT
The DNA here is from genome assembly GCF_010883055.1 of Belonocnema kinseyi. Lineage (NCBI taxonomy): Eukaryota > Metazoa > Arthropoda > Insecta > Hymenoptera > Cynipidae > Belonocnema > Belonocnema kinseyi. The sequence continues at coordinate 147,102,588 of NC_046661.1, read as the reverse complement.
GACGAAATTTTCATCCAAAAAGACGAATGTTGAACAAAATATTTGAATTTTCTATAAAAAAATATGACTTTCCAATGAAATACTTTAATCTTCAACCACATAGTCAAATTATTAATTAAAAGAAATGAATTCGTAACTAGAAATAGAATAGTCGAATTTTCAGAGAAAAATAATAAATTTTCAACAAAAAAGATTTCTTTTAACGAAATAAGTTGAATTTTTAATTAAATAATACAAAAATTTCAAACAAACAGTCGAATTTTTAACCAAAAAGATCACTTCTAACCCAAAAATATAATAGTAGACTTTTCAACAAAAAGGAATGAAATTTCCACAATAATAGACGAATTTTCAGCCAAAAAAATATGACTTTTTATCAAAAGATTAATGTTTAACAAAAAATTTTATATTTGAAATTTCCACTGCAAACCTTTAATAAAAAATAAAAAACAGTTAGATTTGACCAAACAGTTTATATTTTCAACATGACTAGATTTTGACAAAAAAAAGTTGATTTTCTACCAACAAAAAAAGAAGAATTTTCAACAAAAAAACATAATTTTTTAACCAAAATGTTGAATTTTTAACCAAAAATAGAGCAGATAAATTTTCATTGAGAATGAATTTTTAATAAAAACAAAACCCAATTTTCTACAAAACAGTTTAAATTTATACCAATTTGTTGAATTTTCAAGCCAAAAAGCCTAATTCTTTATCAAACAATTTAATTTTTAAAACTAGAACATGAAATAACAACAAGAAAGTTAATTTACAATTAATCAGTTGACTTTTTAAACAAAATATTTGAATTTTTAGTTTTAAAAAACTTGTTTAACAACAAAACGAATTTTTAATTGAATGTTTTAACAATAAAAAAAAAAAACGAACTTTCACCTAAAATTATGAATCTTCAACGAAATTAAAAAAAATTCGTTCAACTTTCAACTAAGGAGTGGAATTTTTAATGAATAATTTTTTTGGTTCAAAATTCTGCTTTTTGGTCACAAATTCTACTATTTAGTTAAAGATTTAACTATTGTATTAAAAATTAAAGTCTTTTGTTAAAAAGTAATCGTTTTTGGACGAAAAATTATATTGTTTGGCAGAAAATTTATTTTTTTAAATTGAAAATTCATATTTTTTGGTTGAATAGTCATCTTTTTTGATTGAAAATTAATTCTTTTCATTTGAAAAGTCTATTATTGTATTTTTTCTTAATAAATAATCTCTTTTACTTAAAAAACATACTTTTTGTAAAAATTCAACGATTTTTTTTTAGTCATCGTTTTTGGTCGAAAATTTATACTTTTGTAGAAAATTCATATTTTTTTGCTGAAAAAATTTTTGGTGTTTAGTTCAAAATTCTACAAATTGTTTGAAAGTTAATTTATGGTTTATTGAAAATTGAACTAGGTTTTTAAAAAGTCACCTTTTTTTTGTTTAAAATTAACCTCTTGATTCAAAAAATCTATTTCGATTGAAAGTTAGTTCTTTTTATCAAAAAATAAAACAAAACAAAATTATATTTCTTTTTCAGAATTAATCTGAATTCAACTATTTTGTTAAAAAGTCATATTTTTATCGAATATTGATACTTTTTGGATTGAAAATTCTCTTTTACTTTAAAAATCGTCTTTTTGGGTAGGAAATTCAACTATTTACTAAAAAAAATATCACTTTTTGAATAGAAATTCATCTCTTGGTTAAAAATTCTACTATTTAGTTTAAAATTTAACTGTTTAGTTTAAAAGTAATCTTCTTTGGTTAAAAATTGATCCTTTTTGACTGAAAGCTAATTTTTTTTTTGCAGAAAAATTATATTTTAATTTTATAATTAATCTAAATTCAACTATTTTCTTAAAAAGTCATCTTTTTTTTTATCAAAATTTCAACTGATTTATTGAACACTTGTATTTTTTGATAGAAAATCCAACCTGACTTGTAAAATATTCATCTTTTTAAATTAAAAATTAAAAATTATGTTTGAAAATGCAACTCTTCCTCGTTGAAGTTTAATCTTTTTTGTTTTAAAATTCGATCATTTGGTTCAAGATTTGTCGATTAGATAAGTGTAATAAAAATTGTGTTTGGTGTGCAAGTTGTAATTTTGAATAAAATTGTAATTTTTCAACTGAAAAAAGGTGAAAAAATATGAGAAACCCCAAAATGGGAGAAAAATGTGACAAATTCCTAAAATAGGTGACAAAAGGTGAATAGGTGACACTCTGCGTTGACTGCAAATTAATTCAATTTTCAACAAAATAATAAAAAATTTAATTTAAATATAATATTTCCGGTTTTGCCGGTCAGTGGTCAGCCCGAAAAGCTTTATAGTTATCATCTTGAATTTTAAATCGTAACTATAATTCAAAATCAATTAATCAAATTTCATAATTATAAAAACGACCAATTTATATGAATCGTTAAAAATTTGAGTGGATTTTGCATGAAATTCTCGTAGAACTTAAATAAAATAGACCATCAAACAGGAAAATCTATAAGGAATTCTATTGATATAAAAGAATCCTGTAATATAATGTTTAATTGCTAAAACTGCAGCCTAGAATCGAATTCTCCAACTTGAAAATTTTTAAACAAAGAAATATATTTTCAGAAATTTTTTATATTTGAATATGGAAGAAATTTACTTACTCTTCAGGATATTCTTCGCCACAAGTAACTCTTAAGTCGATTTGAGCATAAACTGGTGAAGGTCCTGACATTCCCGTTTGAGGTGTTAAAGTTATTAAAATGTCCAGAGCTTGCCATTTCTTTTTTTGCTTATTTTTACGTAAGTCCCGTAACTCGTCTCCAAAAATTGACTGAAATTAAAACGACAATCTAAACCAATATAGTTGATTACTTTTTGTATAAAATTAGCCGAGGATGAAGCCCATTTGTCAATTTTTAAGTAGATTTTATAAAAATAGTGTAAATTTAAATCTTTTCTCAACTTATAGGTAATATCCGAAATAATCAAAATTTTGTACGGTTCTGGTGATCATTTTAAAGTTATTTTTCCATTGTGTCGCAACATCTTATGAGCATTAGTTTAAACAAAAAATCATATCACAGTAGAAGAACTGATCGCGTAACAAAAAAATGGAAAAATTTCAATATTCTTTTTGATGGAATAATATTTTTGTAAATATATGAAACATAATTAAAATACCGTCAAATTTATTTATTTAATTACTAACATTTACTGGATTAATATTATATTTATTTTTTAATAATAGGGTATCTAATTATAGTTTATTATAAAATTTATTTTATTACTAATTATTTATATTTAACCAAATAATTACAATTTATTTATATAAATAATTAATTAATATTAACTACATTAATTTTTTATAATAAATTTAACCGCAATTGCTGGCACTTTTTCATAAAGTTTCTATAAAAGTCGTTCAAAAATTCATATTTATTTAATTTTTTTTCTGATCTTCCTCCAAATAAGATGTTTTCGAATTTTTCCAATTTTTTTGTTATAACTTAAAGTTCTTGTACTTTGATAGGCCATTTTTGTAGGTTAATGCTCATATTACGATACAGTAGGAAAATACAGGGTGGCCGTTTAAATCGAAGAAATAAATTCCCGGTCTTCCCGGTACGCAAACATTTTTCACGTCAATGAAATTTAAAAAATGGAACACTAAAGCTATATTGATTATCAATTTTTAATGATTTTATTTTAATCTATTAAAAAAAAATTTGAATCTTTTAGTGAAATTTTTTGTCAATCCAAAAAGACGAATTTGTTCAGCCAAAAAGAATAAACTTTTAACAAAATAGTTGAATTTTCTATCAAATAGTTGCAGTTTTATCAAAAAATATCAGATTTTTCTAATTACAACATTTTGTATTTAAATGCTCAATAATTTACGCACATAAAATTGAAGGTACTAACATTTTTCTATATAAAAAAATATAAATCCAGATTATCATTTTCGATGCTCTAAATTAAAAAATGAATCAATGAACTTTAAAATTTTCAAAATTATATAAATTTAAGGAATTTTAAGCTAGAAACATCAGAGATTGAAAAATTGAAAAAATTTTAAGTGAACACTTCTTAAATTAGAAATTCAATTATTTTCTTTTTAAATAGTTATATTTTATTTAAAAATCTAGAATTTGTTTTAAATTTGCTTTAAATTTAAATTTATTCTGGAAACTTTTTCAGAACTTCTAAATATCTGACAAAATGAATTGAATTTTTTCTACAATTCTTAGAAAATTTCTTTATAATTTTGATGTATGAATAACAACTGAACATTTATTATTTGTAGCCGAAATTTGAGTAATTTTAAGAGATATGTAGAAGTTTTGAAAAGATTCAAACTTAATGTAAAACTTGAAATGATAGCTTAATATAAAACAAAATGTAGATTTTCGCAGATTTTAAACAAGCAAATTAGATTCTTTTCAAGAATTGTGAAAGGCTCTCAAAGAATAAAAACATTTTTTTAAGATTCATACAAAAATTAAAAATAATTTTTCATTTTCAAAAATTATTTCAAGAGAATATTTAAAAAGCCTTTCAAAGATTTAAACAAAATTTTCAAAAAAGATTCTAGAAGATTTTAAGAAAACTTTCTAAAATTTGCATGATAATTTTTGATCTTTTTAAAACTCCTAAATATCTCTTAAAATTAGTCAAATTTTTTCTACAAATGTTCATTTGTAAATCATACATCAAAATTTAAACATTTCACTTACAAATTAGGCATTTTTAGAAATTATAACGATTCCATGTTTTCTATGTTAAACAATTCAGTTAAAGATTCTTTACTTTTAAATATTTGGTTTCAATTTACTTGTCTTAAATAAAAATTCCAATATTACTGAATATTCAATAATTAATCTTTTTTTTTAATAAAAAATTTCTAATTGAATGGTTTAGAAATTTAATATTTTAGATTAAAACAATATTTGAAATTTAACAAAATCCTTTAATTAGGAATATATTAAGTTATTTTTAAGTTGAAAATAGTTTATAAACTTTCAGTCACACGTTCACATTTGTTTAATGACTAATACTTTCAAATTAAAATCGTTTTTGTTCACTTTTTATTACTTATAGTAAAGATAAATTTAAACATTTTTTATTTATTTATTAAATAAAATTATTCTTTATCAAAAATTTTAAACATCAAAGGCTTTTATTTTTTATTTGTTCAAGTCTTTGATAAAGCATTTAAAAATTCTTCAAATTAAAAATGCAAGCTTCGAAATAAAAATTTTAAATGGAAAATTTATAAAGTAAAAAATTTTGAATTAGACATTGTAAGCTAAATAATAGCATAATTGAAAAACATAAAAATTCAACTAATTATTTAAGAACTCTAGAAATCGAGCATGGACAGATTTTTCTTCTACAAATTTGTATAATTCCCGGTAAAAAAAATTCATTGTCATTTCTCGGTTTTTCCGGCCTTAAAAATTCCGTTTTTTCCCGGTCCAGTGGCCACCCTGAAAATAGCTTTAAAATAAGCCTAAGAACATTACGCAATGTTAATTATTTCGGATATTACTTAAAATGTAAGAAAAACTTGAAATTCACACTAATTTTGCAATATCTAATTTTGAAAAAAAAATTGGCTTCATCCTGAACTTATTTTATACAGAATTTTGACAGCGTTCTACCCTTTAAAGAGAAACATTTTTAGCTTTGACATAATTAAAATTGAGAAAACTTAATCATCAAAAAGAGTTAAACTCAAAATTAATCTGGGCTAAAATGTTTCTGAAATTCATTTTTGTATTTGCTTCACTAATTTCTAGCGTTAACAAAAATGTTGTGTTAAAAATAAATATATAAAAAGCTTAATAAATGCAGGATCAAAAATTGCTTTATTTTAATATTCATTTATTTATTTTAAATTATTTTATTACTTAAAGTTATTTTAGATCTTAAATTTGAAATCATGAAAATTAAATATAAAAAATATCCATTTTAATAAAAAAAAAAATCGTAAGAAAACTGACGCGAATTAAACATTTGTCCGTTTTGAACTTTTTGCAGTTAAATTTAAAATTTAAAATTAACTAATATATTATTTAAAATATCATACTTGTGTTTTTCGCTGTAAATTAGTATTTTCCAAAAATTTCCGTTTTTCGACTTTGTTAAGGTTTTTTTTTTTGAATGGGAATTTTTAAACAAAAATCGTTAGCTTTTAAAGGTTTATAATTTTTATACAATTTTACGCTTTTACATCGAAAAGGGTTGTTTTTTCCAACAAAAATCATTTTAATTAAAAAAGGCTAGAAAATCTTTATGCAATTTAGCATTATGTTAGTGTTTCCGTCAGAAATTAGTATTTTCAATTTTTAAAAAATTAGATTTTAAAAAAGATTCACAACTTTCTAACAATTTTTGGCTATGCTGGCGTTTTACACCAGAAATTGGTATTTTTAGTGAAAAATGATGATATTTTAAAGAAGATTTATAATTCTCAACAATTATATGTTATCTTAGTTTTTAAAAAATAATTAGTATTTTGAATAAAAAAAAAATGATTAGATTTTAAATAATATGAAGAATATTTACAATTTTCAGAAAATTCAGGTTAAGTAGTGTGTTTTACCTAAAAATGCATATTTTTAAACAAAAATAATTAGATTTAAATCCTATGATTTTTATTTAGAATAGTAATAGAATTTTGAAGCTTGAATAATTTCGAATTCTGTTTTTTTTTCCGTCGGAAATGGGTATTTTCAATATTTTTTTTTCAAATTTGCTTTTGAAGAATATTCACAACCCTTCAGTAATTGTTTGTTGTGTTTGCGTTTTATACCAGAAATTAGTATTTTTGGTAAATAATCATGTTGGTGCAAAAAATTATTAGATTTCAAAGAGATTTTTTTATACATTTGTGTGTCAAACTAGAGATTTTCAACATATATTTCAGAGAAGATCTACAATTTTGGAACAATTTACGATTTAAAATTTAGGACAATTGATTCTCACGTTATGCTAGTGTTTGTAGTCGATAATTATTGGTAATTTAGAAAAAAAGATTTCAAAGAATTGTTAAAATTTTGAACTTCAGGTCAATTCAAATTGTTTAACATGAAACCGATATTATAAATGAAAATCATTAGAATTAAATTCAATGATTTTAGCTAGCGTTTTTCTTAGGAAAAATTGGATCTTCATCAACTGAAAATGGAAGAAAATTAAAAATGAAAAATATTGTAAATTTCATTTTTAACTGTTTTAAATTCAACTTTCAATTTTCAACAGGTTAACATTTAACCTTTAAAAATTAAACTGTTGAAAAATGATGAAAATAAAAAATTCAATTTTGAACTGTTAAAAACTTAAGAAAAAAACACTAATATGATACTAAAAACAAGTAATAGAAATATCATATTTCCATAATTTTACACGAAAACTGAATTAATACAATTTTTAATCCATAAAAAAAATTTGGTCACCAGATTATAGTGTTTTTTGGTCTATTTTCTATTTTATATTTAGATGATTTTGAATTTCTCGTTAAACGCACCGAAGTAACCCAAACATACCAAAATAACCTAAATTTGTTGTGAATTGTAAATATTCTTTAAAAGCTAAACTTTTTTTTTACTGAAAATACCAATCATTAAAAAAAAACATAACATAAAATTGTTAAGAATTGTAAATCTTCTTCGAAAATTAATGAGTTTTTACTGAGAATACCAATATCTGGCGTAAAAGCCAACATAACCAAAAATTATTACAGGCTTGTGAATCTCTTTTTACATCAAGTTTTTAAAAAAGATTCAAAATGCTCATTTCCAACGAAAAGCACTAACAGAATCCGAAATTGTTCAAGCTCGAAAATTGTATTATTTTAAATAAAAAGCATTAGATTTATATCTAATTATTTTTGTTTAAAAATATCACTTTTAGGGTAAAAAACAATAACATAACCTATATTTGTTGTGAATTATAAATATTCTTTAAAAGCTAAACATTTTTTTTACTGAAAATACTAATTATTTAAAAAAAACAACATAACATGAAATTTTTTAGAATGACAAATCTTCTTATAATATGATGAGTTTCTTAATATAAATACCAATTTCCGGTCTAAAACCCCAACATAACCAAAAATTGTCAAAAAGTTGTGAATCATCTTTAAAATCTAATTAAAAAATTTTTTAATACAAACTTCCGACGAAAAACACTAAAATAACGCAACATTGTTAACAAACTTTTAATATTCTTCAAGTTATAAAGACTTTTGTTTCGAAATACCAATTTTCGATGTTAAACGCCAGTGAAACCTAAAATTGGTAAAAAAAAATTATGAACCTTCCAGATCTAATAATTTATGATTAACAATATCCATTTCCGGTGTAAAATCGCTAAGATAACCTATAATTATTTTTGACAGGTGGGAATCTTTATTTGAAATTTTTTATTAATTAAAAAAAGAATTTAATTCTTCGAAACTTTAATTTAAAATAAAAATTTTTCTGTGTTTTGATACTAATTTACAGCAAAAAACAATAACATAAAATATGTCTAATAATTTATTAGATAATCTGGATGTTTTAATATAACTGTACAAAAGTATTAAAAAGCATAAATTTTTCTGAGCTCGCAAGAAATTTCCTATGAATTTTTAGATTTAATTTTCATGATTTCAAATTTAAGATACAATATAACTTTAAATAATAAAACGCTTTCAGGTTTTCAACAACAATGATTACATTAATTATCAAAAATTTTGCTGTTGCATGTATTTTCTATTATTTTATAGAATATATACTATAAAATAACAACAATTTTGGTTTAATATTCATAAATTTTATCTTTTAATTTGAAGATTGTAGCACGAGACAAAAAAATCGCGCGCGTATGTTCTCTCATATATAAAACTTAATTATATTTGATTTTAAAGATAAGTAAAATTCAATAAAAAAACAATAAAGCTGATAAAGACTAAAATACAAAATATAGGGTATAGGTAAACAAGGTAAAACTAAGTCATTTACCTTCAGTACAGCAAGTTCGTTTTTCTGCCGATCAATATTGGTTTCCGATAATTCCAATTGAGACATTTTAAAAAAAACTTGCGTTAGCCGCTCATTTTTAAAGTTGTCAAAAAAAACTTATATATATATTTATGCACAAAGAATTGTTTACAATTTCATTGAGAGGAGGTTACGTCTAACCTAAAAAAAAATCAATCGAATCTCAATTCTGAGAATGTCGCGCGATTATTCAATCAAAACCATGAAGATGAGGAAATATAACACTTTGGTCTCAAGAATCCTCACTAATGAGTGATTGCTAATTGGTCTTTACATAAATTGTTAAGACAAAAATGGATATTTGCTTAAAAATAAATGTCGCGTCAACACCGCCAAAGGCACCGACACCATTGTAAACTGACGTTTGACATCACGGACATCGTAAACGATGACACAATGATGACACTGATGACTTCAACCAATCCGGAGTAGAGTTGAAAAGTCCCACTTAGCGGGAAATTTAAATTTCTCCACATGTCAGGAGAGGTGAAACTGTTCATTTTTAAAGGTGAAAACAGTGATGAGGGGAATAAACAGTTTGTTAATAAGCATAATATAAGAAAATATGGCCGAAATCAGACTCAGTTGATAAATTTAAACTGGTTTAGCTTATTTTAACTGGTCTAGCGAAATATCTCGAAAATCTCGGATTCATTGTTGTTGTTGAAAACCTGCTTGGTTTTGCATGACTTAAAGACATGTTTTATTTTAGTAAATGGCGAAATCTATGAACCCTAGCGGAAGAATCGGAGAGAATCAGAAAGAAAGTACCTTTCCGATTTCTATGTGAACTTTGCTTCCGTTTCTTTACGAACGTTTTCTCTTTCCGAAGCTTCCCGAACTGTTGCGAAGTGTCGCACTCTATTTACTTCTTTCTGAAACTTTCCGATTTCTTTCTGAATAAATGACGCAGTGTCCCACCGGCTCCACTGGCTCACGGATATGAGTGCCTAAAGATGTAGTAGTAAGTGGTGGTGGCGGTGCTTTTCGTTGACGCCTCCCCCACTACTCAAATGCCTGCTTGCGGACTCGGCTACGATAGCCCGTACTGTAAAATTCAGTTTTAGCGCGTAAGGTCCCTTTCTTCGTGGACAGTCACATATGTATATTCAATAAGTAAATATATAAATATAATGAAATAGAGCCTAACTAGAGGGACACTCTGCACTGATCGGAAATAAGTAGGAGAAAGGGACATTCGGAAAGAAGTAGAGAAAGGGACATTCGGAAAGAATCGGAAAGATTCGTGGGACAGCTCAACGTTCGGAAAGAAACGGAAGTAAAGTTCACATAGCCCCTTCAGATTCTCGTTCCGAATTCTTTCCGAAACCTTTCTGAATCTTTCCGAAGCGGCCTTTGCGATTCTTTCCTTTTTTTTCCGACAGGGTAGCTCAACAGTACCAAAACCATAGTTAACACGCGGTTGAGTATCAGCACCATCAGTGATCAGCTATCAGTCACTTATCTGGGCACTTCACGTCGTTGCTACACCACTTTCCTCTCATTTTTAGCAATTACCGGATTTTTTCGAAAATCCAGAGACTTACCCTCCTCCACGGCGAAACCCCTTCGAGGGCCTCGCTTTATAGAATTCGTCATTTTTGTGCATCCCGTTCCAACAGCCATACATTTTTCATCAAATTACGTTTTGCGGTTTTATTCGCGTTTTCAAGATTCATAAACTTTCTAACAATTCTACGTCAATTACTATAAAATAAAATTAAAATAATGACAAGTCAAACCTGGATTTAGTGTCGATTTTGGGACTGTCGGTGACATTAAATCCAGGCTCTCCGAATGTAAGCAGTCAGCGGCGTGTTAACCGTTTCCAGTGGATTTTATTGCGCGATAAAAAATATTTTGAAAATTGCTTTTCTAATACAACGGTAAGGATAAACTAAATATTTAACGGAAAGAAGAGAATATGCATCTTGAATGATCGATCAAGATACCCTGTCGCTCATTTGATTAAACCATTCGAAGACAGATCCAAAAAACATCACTTTTATGAAACAAAACAAAAAAAAAAGAAAAACAGCGAGGTGCCATCGATTTCAAAACGTCGGTTTCGAGATCTTTCTTTCTAGAGTATAAGGTGAACGGAGACGATCCGATTGTGTTCCAATGGCAGGTCTCACTTTTCGTTTCGAAACGATCATACACGGAAAAAAAAATTCTTGAGGCGAACGAGTGAATAGAGAATAAGTTAAACTCAAAGAAAGTGTACGCTTGGATTAGGTAAAACGTTTAGTTAGAAGAGTTACACATTTAGTTACTTTATGTAAATTGTTCTCGTAAATCAGGAATTTGGGCAAAATTGCTAAGTTGGAAAGTTTATTATTTTCGACAGATTATGTATAATTGTACTATCTTCAGATTTGAAAAAAAATTTAGTTGTTATAGAAATATATTAACTTACAGTAGCCAATTTTTCGTCTGGTATCGCGAAAATGAATTTCCCTGAAATCCGTGTGATGCATTTGAAGGTCAAGTTTGTTGTTTTTATCGCGTTTCTTCATATTTCAATATAGTTATCGCCTACAATCGAAACAAATGTAAATTATTATTACTGCATCATAAACTCAATTTAATATTAACCATCGCGCACATTTTAAGTGGTAAAAAGCGTTTAATTGTCCAAAGTAAATCTCAACTGTCACTGCTCCCGATTAGACCGTCGCCATTTTATTTCGCTGCTCCCATAATGCACCGGCGCTCTTCCGACAATTATTGCTTGAGACACCTATTCTTAATATCCCTATTATAGCTATTCTTTTTAGGGGTTTGACTATACGATATCCCTGGTATATGGAAAATGGTCAAGGATATTCATTTTCGCTGATCCAGGGATCTTTCTAAATTCCTTCGTTCGTTTTCAGCCTAATGTTTGGCTATAATAAGGAATAATATCCCTGTCACAGCTCATTTTTTTTACCGTGTACTTTCTCTCTCTCTCTCTCTCGGTCTATCCCATGCTTCTTCTGTTATTTTGTCGAATGAGATTCATGCATGGACATAGGAAACACGGAACTAGGCATGCCATTCTAACTTGCGCGAGCGGGGTCGAATCCACGGGAGGGGGGAAAATTCCATGAGTGGGGAAAGCTGCCATCTTACGATGTGCCATTTGATTATGCACACAAGCATTTTTGCCGACAAACTGTGCATGAAAATATAAACATGTGGGCGCTGCTATGTTTGTCGTGGGACATCCAAAGGTGTCGGACCTCCCTCCTCATTTCATCAACATCAATATTTTTGTAAAAAAATATTAGTTTAGAAAAAATTTATTTGAATAAATGAAAATTTTTTAAACAATGAAACATTAATTAACCAATGGTGATCAATATATTACTGAAGAAATAGTGATAATTATTCATTTAAAAAATAGAGAAAAAAATTATTTAAATAAATTTAATTTGTTTAAATAATTGAAAATTAAAAATACATAGTATCTATAATAGTAAATTTACAAAATAGCAATACTTATCAAAAGAAAAATTTTAAGCAAACCTACATGTCGTTATTTATTTGAATTTTTCACAGTGAGTGTCCCGTATCTCATATATAATTTATAAATATTTTTAACAGAAAGAAAAATGTTAGGAAATTTATAATTTTAAATCTCTCTAATGCTTCTCTTTGTATTACAATATATTTTTTATTTAATGAACACCTGTAATTTAACGTCGTAATGGGGAGAACTAAATGACGCTAGTCTGTTAACGGTGCACTGAATTTAGCTTATTCCCTTATTTTCACTTTTGCACCCTTACTACATGATTTACTGCTAAACTTTTTCCCTTGTTCAATGTTTCAGGATGAAAATCGATAGAATGACTTATAACTTAAAATCCTGTTCTAATTAAAATATACATCATCAATCCGCTTGTTGACATTTTACCGGCAATTTTTATGGTTATGTTCATCATCAACAACGAAACTAGAACGCGTTTAGCTGGAATGAAAATACGCATACATTTGGCCTGTGAACTATTGAGCGTGTGTTAGTGCACATGTATGTATATGCTACTTCTCTAAATGTATTGTGTAAATTTGTATTTGCAGGAAAATAAAGGATTTATTGATTTTTTTTAGTGCAAAACTTGAAGAACATGATAAAAACGAAAAAGCAAAATTTTTAAAATCAATTTCGCGTCACATTTTCATAATTTTGCAGTAAATATTGTGTACAGCAATAAATAAAAATCCGAGATATATGTATTATTTGTATTTTATTAATTCAAATTAAAATATAAGTACCGAAATACATGAATAAACTATACACGAATTCTTCTATTAAAGATTTAGTCGACATAGTTTAATTCGAAGGCTGAAGTTAGTTTAAATGTCTTTTTCAGGTTATATTTCTGCCGCACTTCAAAATTTTCAAGTCGCCAGAAGAAGTTCACTTAGTACAATTTCACTTTAAAGCGACACACCGTAAACTATCAGATCCTTGATATTATATTTAACAAACTTGTACAAATTCACAACATTTAAATCAGTATAAATAAACTATAGTCGGGCAATACAAGTTGACGCGGCAATTCGACGCTAAGTTTTCAAATATAAACTCCCTTTTCCCCGCTTGTCCCCTGACCAAAGCAGCGCGCGAACAATTGGTCTGCGAACTAAACATAATCATAATAATACGTGGCCGCTTCGACCACTTCGACTTTGATCCAGGTCATGTCTTTACCCAATATTATTAGTTTTGCATCACGAACCCATTTAGGTATTTTCCTTCAACTATCAGCTAACTTCACTATGTTAAAAGCTGAGAGGAAAACAATGGATCAAATACACTCATATGGAAAAAATTAGCTTTTACAAAGATATTAGCCAGTTAGGGCAGAATAGAACTGAATCCCATTCATTTGGCTCCTTGTTTTCCCCTCAGCATATTCAAGGAAATAAACCCAGCTGTTGAAGTGAAAATACCTAGCTACCTACGAGAGCACCGTCAATTTGAAACTATTTAAAAGAAATTTGAATTTCAACTAAATATTGACTAGAAATCTTATAGTAAATAATCAATTTTAAACCATGGTATAACATTTTTGATCAAAATGAATTGATATTCACTGCTCTTTTGCATTAACATTGCTCCAATAAATTCGAGATACTCCTAGTCGACATATATTCGTATGTCATTTCTCGGAAACATTAAATCGAGAATCACTAAATCCAGTTTTTACTACGTATTTGATTCGGAGAATATTTGCAATTTTTAGCACTTTCAGGCTATAACCAGTTGAAAATGCCTCAAAAAGTACCTCGGAGAATCAGACACCTGCTCCCTGGCGATAAGCGTTGAATAGAGAAAAATTAATATTTTCAGATTTCAGCGTAAAAGTGAAGATTATTATATTTGTCCGCATACGCGATCTTTCCATCTGTCTAAAATGTCATTATAAGAATAAGATCTCAGAAGCTAATTTATTTTTATTTCCATAGCGGCCGTCGCTAAAAGGCCAAAAGAGAAAATTTTTTAAATATATTTAATTCTTTGTAATTGTACTGACAGATACACCTCACAGAGAGGTATTGTATATATCCCAAAAGTGTTCATATTTTGAGATTATTTAATTGCTTCTAATAAGTTCAACAAATATGTGTAATAAATAGTTTTAACTCCTTCATGTGGAATATGATTTTCGAAATTTTAATTAGTTGAAGTGTGCCTCTCTAAAGTTAAAATTATTTTAATTCATACATTTAAATAAATTATTAAAATATGAATAAATATAAATTTGAATATTTTTCGAAATTATAAGTTATAAGAAGATTTAATAATGAAAAATAGGTATTATTATATTCATACGAATACACATTTTGAATTTTTCTGTATTTAACGCTTATTACCAAGTCCGATGCATGAACTTTTACAGGTAATCTTGCCGGTACCTTTTTAGGAATTTGGCGAAGGAAACTGAAAACGATCCTTCAAAGGAACCTGTATAAAAATTAACCTTTGGATGATCTTGAAAAGGTTTCTTCACATGGTGGATTAAGGTTTGCAGGTTCATGTACAGGATATCATATATAAACCTGCACAACCGGAGAAGCATAAATAAAAGCCGAAGCATAAATAAAATAATGGAGCACTTCCGTAAAATAATCTCTTGACATTTCTCTCCGCGTAGTAACCGGCGGTAAGAAGGAATTGATTGGAATGCATAGCCATAGACTGGAATTTAAAAAATGGAGATTTGAATGCCTTCAAATGCGTACAAAATGGATTTTTGTCCGAAATGCCATTAAATGCGCTTTACTGTGTACAACTCGTTTCGTTTAAATGATTTTCAATGCGCATAAACTTATAAGCATTACAGTGATTTGTTTTTAATGCCTATGTGTTTATGCCATTTAATGCTATTCAATGATACTCGGCGAACCGCAAAATTGTATGCTATGGATTGCCTTTCACAAACCAAATATCGAACCGAGTCAATGCCATTTAATCATGTCGGCAAAATATTAAATAGAATCAATGCCGGTCAATGCGATTTAATTATTTTTCGGACAAAAATGCAATTGGTACGCATTTCAAGGCATTGAAATGTCCGTTTTTCTTAATGTTAATCTACGCGTCCCAATCAACTCATTGTTACCCGGAAATAATCCGCGAGAATTCGCTAGTGACTTATTAGCTCTCTCGGTAGTGATTTGGATCTTAAAGGGAATAAAAGAAAGGCAAATTTATGGCTGTCAGCAATCCGCACCTCAATTTACTTCACAAGAAACCTATACGGGATCATTCAAAGATTCCTTGTCGGTACAGGTTCCTTTGCAGGATCATGTACAGTTTCATTCGCCAAATTCCTGCACAGGAACTGTCAAGATTACCTGTAAAGGTTCATGTGGATATTTGTCTATAGGAATATGTACAGGATGTTCAGAGGTTTCCTGTACAGGAAATTTCAGTTGGGTATTTACGTTTTTCACGGGAAATCCCATTTATATCCTATAATTATTATTTATATCCATAATTATAACATAATTATATCTGAAATATGAAAGTGGTTTTCAAACTGTTAAGTTCCTAGTGGAGACGAAATTAGGCGACGTCTTTACGACATTTTTACGACATCCTATGCCCGTGTCGTTTCGGTGTCTTTACGATATCTTAAAGACATCGTCAGATCATACGACGTTTTTACGACATCGTATAGACACCTTAACGACATGGACATAGGCTATCGCAACGTTGTCGTAACGATGTTATAAAGAAGTCGCTAAATTATGTGCCCACTGGGGTTATTCTTAAACTGCTGCAGGCTATCTTTCGCAAAAAAGATGACTACTGAAAAAATCGCTCCCAAAATCTGAATTAGTAGAAAACTGCGAACTGTAGTATTTTTCTCCTATAATTTAGATAGCTCGCGATTCGTTTATTAGTAATTCATAAAAATCTACTACTTCGCAATAATTAAAAACAAACGACTAAATGAATTAGCATCTCTATCTACTAAAGGAATTGATAATGATATACGTACTGATAAATGAATTGATAAATGAGTTGCTATTATTTATTTTAAATGGTATAGTTTTTAATAAATATAAAGAAGATTTTACAATGAAGAGCATTTTATTGAAAATAAATAATGAATTATTGTACATGGAAAATACAAATAATCCGAAAATTATAATAACGATACTTTAAATATTACATATTTAACAAGCTACCCAATGGGCACAAAATTTGGCGACGTCTTTACGACATCGTTATGACATCTTTACGACATCCTATGTCCATGTCGTTTCGGTGTCTTTGCGATATCGTAAAGACATCGTCCGATCATACGGCTTATTTAAGATATCGTAAAGACACCTTAACGACATGGACAAAGGATGTCGTAAAGATGTCGTAACGATGTCGTGAAGACGTCGCCAAACTTTGGGCCCACTGGGTACCTGGAGTTCTATAGGTTTTAAATAACATTGTTATATCATTTTATGTTTGTTTAAAATTTGATTCCTTAGAAATAAGTGAAGTCTGGTGATTATGCAGTACGTTTGACAATTTCTGCACACTAGAAGTCTTGACGATGTTTAATTTATTTGAAAATAAGTTTTAGTTCACATTACTTTTTTCAAGGACACTTTCTCAGTTCTTTTTAAACTATTTACCTATTATTCAATATTAAACTAAAACTTACCCATTTTAAAGAAACATAAAAGACACAAAAAATGATAATATCAGTTAAGAAAATCATTAATTCACAAAAAAAAAATCGTGAGAGGCGTGACTGTCACACGGTGTATGGCAGCAGCAGCGTGCATGCGTTTGCGCTATACGAGATATGCCATTTTCTTTCAGCGGTATATTCAAAATTTTGAACTTATACTTGATGTTTTTTTCACAGGCCCATTTTATCGCCACTTTTTAAAAAAAAAATTTGATTGGTTTTAAAATTTTCTAAAATTCCATCGCACATTTTTTAAAGAAAAAATATAATTTTTAAATTGTTTAAAAATGCGAGATACGTAAAAACTAATAGCGCCATTTTATTCAACAATTTGATGATTCATTTTTTTCTTTACAAGTTATCTAGTAGTTTTTGTCCTATTAGTTTTACAATGATTTTATGAAATTTTTTTTTAGTTTTGATAAATTATTAAAATTGGAATGGGAAAAATCCAGTTGTATTTAATATTAACAATTTCATAAAATCATAATAAGTTTATTGTTTCAATTTGAGAATGCTCTTTTGCTTTCCTGAAAGGTTTTTTTTTTTATTACTTACATACTTTTACTAAAACACCCTCACTTGTCCAACTTTTTAAAATTAGGTTTGAGCACCAGGATAATATTTGGAAATACCATTTGAATTTTACATTTTGTATCGTTCATACGCAATCATTACTAACATAACAATATAAAATTAGAATATAATTTGAGAAAACAATAAACTTTCTTAATTTAAACTCAAAAACAAGCCAAAAGTGTTTAAAAACAATTAAATCATGCTTTCCTAGCAATTCATTGCTATTCATTGAATTAGTAAGTTAGTAATACTAAGCAAATTAGTAGAGCCCTTCAGTTATGTTCACTTTCTTCATCAATATCAAAATCGAAAAAAATTGAATTGCTTTCAATATACGTAATTTGTATTGCTCAATATGAACCAACTATGGTTTAATTTTGTTTCAGTACATTTTGAAGTGAAAGTAGGGTAGATTGGATATTTTTGAAAACAATTTTCTTTTATTTTAGTCTTTTTCAGTAACAAAACCGGAAAAGGTCTTATCAAATATTAACATACGAGGGTAGTTCAATAAGTCCTTAGAATGACCAACAGATGGCGCGCGAATCGCTCCAAATCATCTGTTTTCAGTCAGCATTACTCCCGACTAGATATATGGTGCAGTCACAGTCCACATCTTCTGAGTTTACGTGTTTTTATAACCAATTGAAAAAAAAAATTGTTCGTTAAGAAAAATGGA
>NC_046661.1:147064722-147083999 GCF_010883055.1 Belonocnema kinseyi | reverse complement strand
GAGCTCCAAGGAGATTATGTTGAAAAATAAAAAAAAATTTACCCAAAAAAAATTGTTTTTATACTTCATTCTAAGGACTTATTGAACTACCCTCGTAATTCGCAGCCTCGAACTATTTTCTACAAAGTCACTGTATAATTTGCATTCTGAAATAGGTTTGCTGATATGCCGAATACTCTATTTACGCTCACTTGTATTATTTTTATCTCTTCTCTAGAGTAATATCTTGATGTATATTCTTTTATTTCAGAAGATCATGGTGTGCTTTATATCACATCGCATTTTACTTCAGTCCTTGAAACAATGAATCTACTAAATTTCGATCAAACTCAAAATTTCCTAATTTTAGGCAAAATTTGAAAAAATATAAAGCACTTGATATATCTGGATAAGCCTCGAACTATTAGATAAAAAATTTCAATACATAATTTGTATCCTGCCTTTGACATAAAAATAAACTGATGAATTGCAATACATTGCGATTGAATTTACGGGAATATTATATACACTTATTTGGGATTATGATCTTTATCTTTAAACAACTTTATTGGAATTTAATTTTTATGGAAATGATACCAAACATTTTTGAAATCTCAAGCAATTTGTGTAATATTTTATTTAAACAGATGTTATTTCACACCTACAAGATACTTGTTATTTGAAACTTTCGATTCGTTTATTTTTTTTCATCCTGATAGAACTAAATTTAATTTAAAACATTAAATTCAAGAGATTTTGAAATTTCATTGATCAGATTTACGCTTAACTGTAATTGTTGATATTTCAAATTGATAACTAAATTTCCTAAGATTTAAATATTTTTCTACTCCTTTTATTCTTAATAACAAACTCAGTTTGCATTTTTAGTGAATCTGGCTTGGGAAATGATAGAAGGGACGTTCAGGAAAGGCGCGCTCACTGTGTAAAGAAAGCAGCTGAAATTCTTTTTCTGACGTCCCATAATTTTCATCTGATTGTGGATAACAATCTCGGCGAAAAAGATTTTTACCTTACTATTCATCAATTCTTCAGTTTCACAATCCAAAACACGAAAATGTTGCGATCCATCCCGTATAGGAATCCAATCAGGGATCCGGCCGGGTCCCAGCCGGATAGCCCCGCTTTAAGCCTGGCGCTGGTCGGGGAATCCGGCCGGGATCCGGCTAAAAATGTTACGGTAAACTGGTCGGATCCCGGCTTCAGTACCGGCCGGGATCCGGTCGGGTAATCCGTCCAAAAAGTGGTTAAGAAATGTGGCTTCAGGCGAGAAATTGGTAACTTGTTTTGTCTTTTAAGGCTCATCGTAAAGATTACGGTGAACTTTAAAAGTCAAATTAAGGGAACCAATTCTGGCAAGAAAATTGGAGTAGAATTCTATTCTCTGATGATAGAATTTAATAGCAATTTGGAAGCCACGTGGTGATTTAAGGTTAGGCAGGAAGAAAGTTAAAACTGTATACACAAGACTATATTTTAATTAAAAATAATTATTATTCGCGCACTAAGTGGGGGTTTCAAACTAATTACTAAAATAAGGTTGATTTTAACCACGAGACTCGATTTTATTTGCGAACTTTGAAGAGACGACGGGACATGAGTGCAAGGAGCATCCTTTTTCCAGGTGTGAAACTGAAAATTACTGAGTGTCTATGCAGACGACAGACACAGCAGGCGCTATATATGGCGGTAAATATGAAATTGTACAGGCTAAAAATTGTCTGAATATAGAGAAGTTTATAAAAATTGTATCATTTCTGTTGTTGCACATAGCAAAATCGATAACATTTTAATTTAAAATATTAAATTATCCGAAAAAATTTAACGTTTTTCTTTAAGAATTTAAAAAAGCTCATCTTAGTTTCACTGATCTAATAAATCTTTAAATTATAATTTTCGAATAATAATTCATCTAGCATCCATAATTACGTCTTTGATAATATCGCGGCTCTTAAAAAATGTGTAATTTCTACAAAAACATTAACCTGACCAGTGCTTAGCCGGCTCTCGACCATGGGATATAACCAGGGTTGGCTCGGCCAGTAACCGGTCAGCCTCGGAATACGTGATTCGAGAAAAATGTAGCCTAACCGGCTCCCGCCCGGTTCCTGTCCATGAAATCCAGCCAGGAGTAGCCCGGCCGGGATCCGACCAGAAACGAATTGACGAAATTGGTGAGATTACTCTGAATCAGTTCAATTCCAGATTGAAGAAGAATAATCATGAAACTGGTAATCATGGATATTTGGTGACAACAGCTTACTGCAATGACGATTTTCTATTCAATTAAAATTCTTCAAAAAAGGTCACATCTTTTAATGAGATAGTCTGCCCAATAAAACGATGCACTCTTTCATTTTGGCGATTGAAATTAGATGCTCCTAAAAGCGTTTTTAAAAAAAATAGGAAAATGGACCCATTATGTCAACCAGTTATGTTGCTCGAATTCTTCCCGAATTTGCTAATAAATTTGAAATCCAGGTGACAAAAAAGCTGAATGATTCTGTTTTTGCTATTGATTGGGACGAAGCTACAAATGCAGCTGTGTACATGTATGTATAATTTCATAATAATCTTTATTTAATATATAATATATTATACAATATACAATATATTATATATTACAATGATATAATATGTAATATATTAACTACTAAGATTATCTAGATAACCACAGAAGTGGAAACTTTTTAAAGGAGCGATAAAACATTCTGTAAAATCAAAATCAGTAACAAAAGATCAAACAAATGCCCATTCCCGAGTCGAAGTTTTTCTGCATTCATGACAAAAAAGTTTGGTAGCCAAAAAAGTTTTGGTAGTTTAATATGAATAAAATTTAATTCTAAGATACATTTTGAAAGCAGTTCGAACTTTATATTTTTGTGATTTATTTTGCTCATATTAATGATTTTATAATCTATTAGAGTTAAAACAAAAATTTTTTGTTAAAATTATTATGTAGCTAATGAAAAAATTAATAATATTAAAGAACTCAATGACAAACATATTTAAAACATATACATGATCAGAAGAATTAATAAAAAATATATGACGTATATTGTATATTGAGGGAATAATTTGGTAAAAAGTCAATGAAACGACTAATAAATGAGAAAGTGAATTTAATATTATTTAATATAATGTATATATTTATTTAAATTGAACCGAATATCATATATACATTTATACAGTGCAATCATTTATTTGTTGCTTAATCTTAAAAGCTTTTTTCTCGCTGCACTCAACCCTTAATAATTTTATTAACAGATTTTAATTTAAAGGATATTTTGAATTAAATAGTTAATTATATTGTTGCAAACCTCATTTATAAATTGATCAGACTATAAACTATTAAACTCTATAAACAAACGTACCGTACTCATGACGGACAGTAAGAGGAAATTCACTTTTTTCGTTCAGCTTGACGTTCCGAACTTTTGTCTTCTCTATTTGTTTATAATAATTTTTCTACTCAAAGCATGGAAAAACTAAAATTTTGTACATAACAATTTTTTACGCTTTGATAACTGATCAGGAAAACTTTATATTGTGTTAAATTAATGTTCAGTGACTCATAAAATACAAATAATTTGTTTATCATTCCATTTATTTGTTGCAAACAAATGTGATAAACAAATTAAGAAATAGTCTTATTATCGGCAAAATTTTTTGGTGCTGAAAGTGCTTCACATTAATGTAGGAATGTCATTTAATAACAAAAATAATTTAAAAGTTTATAATAACTATTGTTATAGCAAATCTTGTGGCAAAATATTATTATTTGAAAATTTTCAAATAATTTTTTTCTTCAAACGCCAGGAAGACTTAAGGTATTCCCTAAAACAATAAATATTTAATAATATTTGATAAAATATAACAATTTAAATTTTTGTAAATACATTAGATAAAGAAATTCAAAATTTTGGTCCTTTCGCATGAAAATTTTTTTTCACACTGGAAATATTTTAAGCTGTTGGGCGAATAACTGCTAGTCCCAAAAATATTTAAATATTTAAAAAGTTGGCAGTTTCACTTAGAAAAAGTCGGGCTTTCAATCGTAATAGATTGGAAATGAATCATAACACTGCATGCTAAGATTCACTCAATACAAAATCTTTTGACAATAACCCACCGACTTGGCCATCAAAGAAAATTTAAATTTGATAAAACCTTGAATTTTAATATTTTGTCACAAGAATTGTTAATAACAGTGGTTATTGTTAACTTTTCTAATCTTTTTGTGACTAGCAGTCATTCGTCCAATAGCTTAAAACATTTCCAGTGAAAAAAAAATTCTATGCGAAAGGGCAAACATTTTATATTTGTTTATCTAATTTTTTTACAAAAATTTAAATTCTTATATTTAATCAAATATTATTAAATATTTATTAGTTTGAGGAATACCTGAAGTCGTTCTGGCCATTGAAGGAGATTATAATTTGAAAAATCTCAAATTCTAATATTTTGACACAAAAATTGTTAATCACAGTGGTTATTATAAACTTTTAAATTATTTTAATTATTAAATGTCATTCCTACATTAATTGGAAACACTTTTAGAAAACAAAAATTTCACCGACAAGACTTTGTTCATGCTTTGACTGGAAAAGTTATTAATAAAAAAATATAGAAGACAAAATTTCGGAGATTCAAGATCTATAGAATTAAATGATCTTTAATTTAAAACCAAAAATTCAAAATCGCAAGAAAATTGAAGGCTCTGGACATTTTTGAATGAAAAAAGTGCATTCCCTCCAGCTGTGCGTTATGAGTACAGTACGTTTGTTTACAGATTTTAATAGTGTATAGTCTGTTTATTTTAGAAATAAGGTTTGCAATAATATAATTAACTATTAAATTCAAAATCTCCTTCAAATTTTAATTTTTAAATAAAATTATTAGGGGCTGGATGCAGCGAGAAAAAAGCTTTCAAGATTAAGCAACAAATAAATTATTGAACTGTATAAATGTATATATGATGTTTGGTTCAATTTAAATAAATATATATATTATATTTAATAGTATTGGATCCATTTTTTCATTTATCATTCGTGTCATTGACTTTTTACCAAATGATTCCCTATAATATGAGCAAAATAAATCACAAAAATATTAAGTTCGAACTGTTTTCAAAATGTATCTCAAAATTAAATTTTATTCATATTAAACTACATATTTTCATGACTTTTTCTTTTTTTAAATAATAAGTAATAGTTACTCTTATTTTCCATATATTCTTTTTTGTTTATTTGCAAACAGCATCAAGTTTTTAATTATTTTTGCTTTTTCTCAATGCGATTCTATGAAAAAGACAGACCTACTTTTTGTGGTGCCATCTGTTGGCTTAGTTGGACCGATATTTCCTCTCCGGATCGTAAGAAAGCTACTACTACATATACATACACGGTCGAGGCAAGGGGCTGGGTTTGCGGAAACGGATGACTGAGAATTTTGGAATTAAAATTTCATTGGTTTTTAAAATGAGAGTTGGATATAGCGGTTAAAAAACGAATTTTCGATTTTTTGCAAAAATAGAAACATACTCTAGAGATAGGATGATGCTAAATGAGGATAAAAAAAAGGTTTATTAAAAAAATGATTCTATTCCGAGAAAATAAAAATTAAAGATCGCGATAAAATAAAATTTAAAAAAATGCAGGATTGATGTTGATGTTCGCATTGCTGATTACTTCTGCTTGTGAAAGCGTAATAATAAGTACCTTCTTTATTATATATCCTGTCAAAGATTTGGAAATATCAGAGGATTTAATGATCTCTGTATACCGAATTATCGGTCCAAGATTCATTCGATCGTATTTTAACGACTTCAGCGACCAGGTCATGAATCACTTATATGAGAGGTGAATAATATAACTGAAGAATTTTATAACTAATTTCGGACATTAGTGCATTTAAAATTTAGCAGAATTTTAATAGTGAATACTCAGTATTTAAGAATTGTCAATAGCTTCAATTTCTTTAGTAAAAAATTCAAATAATTTCAATTTATTTTTTACATACTGAAAGAATTTTTTTTTTCGAAATCGAATTTTTGCATTTTTCTTGGAAATAATAAGAATCACGAAAGGTATAAAAAATGTTCAGATGAAAGTTGAAACATCGAGAAAAGTTAGCGAGAAAATAAAAAATTATATTTAAAAAAAAGTAGCCGACCTGAAAAATGGTCGATTCCTCATAAAACTAATAGAATGTCTTTTTATATTAGCAGACACTTTTTAAAAACATTGGAATAAATAAGAAGGTATCATAGTTTCTTTATATGTAAGAAAGGCATTCTGTCAATTTTATAGAGACTTAACTGGTCTTGAGACCGACAAAACAATTGTTTTCTTTGAATATCATCTTTTATTTTTTAACGGAAACGATTTATGTGAATATTTTTTTGTACTTTTCGTTATTTCCGAAAAATACGTAGCACATCTTATCAACTATTTCTAGTAAAAAAATTAAATAGTGTTTTTAAGAAAATCAACTTTCAATAATTTCAGAAAATCAGTTGCAATTTTTGTAATTTTCGTAAGTAAAAAATTTCTTTTTCTACCATTTTTAATTGGAAATGCTCCCATGCAGAAAATTCCAATTACGTGCTCTCGCGCGGTAAATACTGCATTAAAAAAAAAATATCTGTCAATTTTTGAGAATTTGCAGATAATATTAACATTTTGACATCCCAAGCTAGACTCCCGTGCAGAAATTGCCCCATTCCGCCCCATTTGAAATGTGGCGCTGACAAGGCCCACACTAGTTTTTTTACTAAAAAATAAAAATTATGATGGCTCACAAAGAGGGCATTAGAATAGAGATATCTGTCATAAATTGTAAAAACACTTTCGTCGTTCCGAATTGATAATTCATGAGAAATTCAAGAAAGATCCTCTGTTACACCATACACCCGTGCAGAAATCTAAATGTGGAGCTGGTAAGGCATTGGCCGGTTTTCCGAGCTTCTCGCGTGGCTCTGGTCGGATAAACTGGAAAAGGTTATACATGACGTGTAATGCTTTTGCAGATCATCGACCTACCTAAGGAAAGCTTTTCAGGGCCTGTCCAGTTTTTCTAAGGTATGCCTTACTTTTTGAAATTATAATAATAATTAATAAGTCCTGCTATTTAAAAGCTTTTATGAACCATTATGTTCCAGCGCAGAAAATATTTAGAAAGATTTTTTCAATAAGATATTAATATCATCCAGACATATAACAACAGCACCAACCGTCCAAAAATCCAAAAATTATTTTGAATACAGAACAACGACAGTGTCTTTATATTTAATTAGCGTTATTTATATTTTATTGCCTCACTTCTGCCCTATCAGTTTGATTTATTATTTTGAATGCAGAAAAACTGGCGTGGGACTTGCCAGTGCTGCACAGGCCCTGGCAAGTTTCCCCTAATTGGAGCAATTATCTGCAAAATAGTTACGCGCAATGCATGGCCCCTGCCAGTTTACCCAATCAAGCCCACGCCAGAAGTACGGAAAACTGTTTAATGCCTCACTTGGATAATACAGATTTATAGGTTATTAAAAGTACTTATAATTAAACAATTTTTTAATTGAAACTTTTAAAATTTAAGGTTTCTTAGTTTGGAAAGGTCCCAAATTGTAGAATAATTTTCAGTTGAAAGCCTCAGTACTTGATCAGTTTGAAAATTGGAAGAGTGGACTATTTAATAATATTAATTTACTAATATTTATAATATCAGGTAAAAACTTCATAAATTAGAAAACTTTCAAATAATTTCAATTTACGTGAACTTGAATCATTGAAACATTCCTCAGTTTGTGCAATTATTTATTTTAAATTGAAACACTTAATATAGTTTTAAATTTGATATGCTCAAAATTAAAGGCTCAAGATAAACTTTCTTGTTAAAATTGAATAATTTCAGATGAAGACACTAAGATTTTTTTATTTTCAGTTTTAAATAATGACAAATTTTAAAACATCGAAATAAAAACCTTATGAATATTTATTAATCAAATTAAAGATATAATATAAAGAACTGTATGAATAGTTTCAATTTTAAATAATTTAAAATTGTGGAAAATCAAAGTTTTCAGTTTGAAGCGTTTAAATAGACGTTTGTAATTGAATTATTTAAAATTAAAAGGTCTTAAAATTGAATAAATTAAAAATCAGGACAATGCACTTAGAAAATAATGAGGAGCGTTAAAAATATTAAAGAAAGCCATAAGACTTAAAGAATGTTTATTTTTTAGGTCTATAAACTGAATAATTTCTGTATTAATTATTTTAAACTAGAAATTTATCAATTTGATATAATTAATAAATTGAGCAGATTCATATTCAAACGTTCAAAATTATTTAATCTTCAATTTGAAAGGCTCATAATGTTGCGTAATATAAAGTTTCAAACATTTTCAATTTTCAATTTTTTTTTTTTAATTTTACGATTCCTATAATAGGGAAAATATCGAGCAAAAAGTATATTTTTCTGCCTAAATCTGGATTATTTTTATTATTAGCTTCGCTGTTCAAAAGCACTAGGACGAAAAGTATAGAAATTTAGAAAAAAGGTAGAGAATGGAATTTTTCAATAATTAATATTTTCAAAATTACTCTGAATAAAATAACTCCAACAGAAATAACAAAGTTACAGAGATAGAGCGTCAAAACTACGTGGCATTTTAGTTTTACAGTCAAACTCGGAAATAACGCCGGTGTTGAGACTGAAATTTGTGAAGTAAAACCCTGATAGAGTGCCGCATCGGATGAACATTTTTTTATTTTCCACGTCTGTGTAAACGTCTGTGTGTCTATTCTCGGAAGGGGTATATCCGGGGGCATTATATCCGAGTTTGACTGTTTTTAGAAATGAAAAACAAGAAACGTATCGAAACTTTCGTTATCTGAAGGAACATAATTTTGAAAGATACCCTCCATGATTTCGCCTAGACTAGAGCCCCGCTTTTAATTTATGAACACGTATAGCGTGCTGCTATAGTAATAATTAAATTAACTTAATTACTATCCGCTGACTGAAGGTGTTTTTCTATCCATAGTAGTAAATACATCTTCATTTCTTCGATTCACTTTTATTTTTCCTTATTTTATATTCCATTGTCAATTATAGTGGAAAATATTATTATATTTTTAACAGATATGAAGCAATAAACATAGATGAAATCGGCGAAATGATGCTAGAAAAGCGTTTAGTAATAATGCATACTGATTTAGCAATTAAACGATTTGTGTGGGAAAATCGAGAAAACTTTAGTTATTATGTTTCGAAAGAACCATTCGTGTACTACCCACTCATATTTTATTTGCAAACAGGTCACCTCAATAGAAGGGCATAAAGAAATTACATTTATCGTGAGCTGGAATCAGGGATGATTAATTTCTGGAATTCTAGTTATGCAAAACTACAGAAAGAACAATTACATGCGGAAGATGCAAGTCCTCTGATATTTAAACAGCTAATTTTCTGCTGACTGGTATTATTCTATAGTTTGATAATAAGTATAGCAGTATTTTTAGGTGAGCTTCTTGTTAACAGATTTATTAGAAAAAAACGTGATATCTTATTATAAGGGGTGGTCACATATCCCACGATGGTACCTATTTATTTATGAAATTATAATAAACTGTGGGTAAATGAATGTTTAGAAAAATTTAAGGGAATCTGTATTATCGTCAGAGGCAGTTATCGTCCATCAGTGTAGGTATAATTCAACAATCTGTGAAAATAAGAATCAATACTATCGATGAAGTTAACTCTTCAAATAACAGAAAATACTTAACGCAATTATTGACTAGAGGAAAAATAAATTTTTTGTCTGAAAAAAGATCTACCTACTTCATAGAACTTCCGATTTTCGGCCGCGAGCTTTTCCGAATTAGCTATTAGAAAGTAAAATTCAAAAGTAAACGCTATCTTAAGCCAGGTATTGAATTTATGATAAGAGTAATTTAAGGAAAAACTGTATTATCATCAGAGGCAGTTACCGTCAATCAGTGTAGATTTCATTCCACAATCCTTGAAAAAAGAAATTAACACTATCGATCAAGTTAACTCTTCAAATAACAGAAAATGCTTGACGTCATTACTGACTAGATAGAAATAAATTTAAAAAATTTAATTTAGGGAAATGTTGTTAAAGTTATAGTTGTTTCTTTTCTAGTTTCGTTTTCAGTTTTACTTCAACAGAGCTCATGCGACCTCTGGTTTATTGTTGTATTGATATTGGAAATAAAATAAGTGTTTTAAAACAATGATGAAACAATGATGAAACAATTTGTCGTCTGCTCTGCCGTGCAGGATGTCACGTTCCATTAGAAACTGCGTATTGATTGTCTCATCCAGCCATGAAATGTCTGAAAATTGGATGGATCTCGATTCGTCTGCAGGTTGTGCAAAAGGTTAGATAAGAACAATTTTTTGTGAACAACCCTGTACGATATTTTTTAAATACACTCATCGCTGGATCAAGAGCCGGGCTCAGAGGTAGACTGTCCTCAATTGAATGCTATTATAATCCAGTTTGAGCCAGATTTAAAGCGATGAGCGAGCACTCTTATGGCAAAAGTTTACTACCCTCCCATGAAGTAGTCATCCGTTTCCACTGGACAGTGTGTCTCGGTAAAGCCCTATTCTGTTATGCCGCTTCCCGAAAAATCGGTCCGGTGAAAAAGCATAGTGTGTCGGGAGCCTAAGACCTATATTTAGGCAAGTTAATCCTTATCAATGAGGGGTGCTGTCGAGCACGTTCTAATATCTAATACTTGAGGCCCTGGGTACGAGATTCGCTTGAAGCTCAGGGAACCTCTTAAATTCTATGAAATTTAGAACATAAGAAAGCACAATGGAGAGCATTCCTGAGCTAACTTTACTTGAAACTGCCTGTTTCCTTCATTCGGAAATTTCCCTCATTTGGGTACTCGGGTCCCTTTTAAAAGACGAAGATATTCTCTCTCCCTCTCTCCCTTAAATTCACCTCTGATCACCTTGTAAGCAGGTAGAGCAGTAAACTCATCTGGATTGTAGCGGCTCATCAGTGATTGACGGATCGTAAAAATCACTCAATTGAATTGTACAGGGTAAGTGCCACGGTAAAACCTGATGTAGCCCGAAAATATAAATAAAGTACCCAGTGGGCACAAAATTTGGCGACGTCTTTACGACATCGTTTCGACATCTTTACGAAATTTTTACGATATCCTATGTCCGGGTCGCTTCGGTATCTTTAGGACATTTTTACGATATCCTATGTCCGTGTCGCTTCGGTATCTTTACGATATCGTAAAGATATCGTCGGATCATATGACGTTTTTACGATATCGTAAAGACACATTAACGACATGGACATAGGATATCATAAAGTCGTCGTAAAGATGTCGTAGCGACGGCGTAAAGACGTCGCCAAATTGTGTGCTTACTGGGTAATCACAAAGTAGGTCAAAAATGCCTTTGAAAATATAGTCAAAATAAAATAGTTCTCATTAAATAATAGCTCATAATCTTAATTTCAAATATCAGAGAAGGCTCTTAGGAGCTCATTTCGTTATAGATTTTACTCTTGAATAGCACAAACCGCTTTTAAAGTTAGAGTTGCTTGATTGAACAGTTGAGGAGATAAATCTCCTTCGTGGTCTTCGGGACGACTCAACTCTTTGCGGAAGAGTTCAATGCAACCAGTTTTCTCGAATGGATACTTTGAAATTCTCCACTCTGGAGTTTATTTGAGTAGGAGAGAAAGAGGATACATACTCTAGCCCTTCTTCCAATTTTAATCCACCGATCTATGCTTTTTAGTTGCAAGATGCTTTTTAGCTCGTAGTTCTCTTCTAATTATTGGTGAACAATTTTAATTAAGTTTGTACATTTGCATAGAAGCGTCCCATGTCCTATACATGAATAGACACATTCACAGTAATAGTTTGTAACGGAACGATAGTGGCAACGTCGCATTTTCATTCTCGGAGAAAATTGCGTTGACAGTTATAGGGACTCATTCTCTATGGAACTGTGAACCAACCACAGTTCGTAATGTATATACTCAGCTATGAAATACTGAGTGACAGTTTTGCCACATCGTCACTGCCTACCCCCACCATGTGCCACGCGAGAACAGAAACATTATTATTTACAACATAATATCTTTTATACTAAACGGTTAATAATTGTTATAATTAAAAATAAAATTCGCACGATATTTTTCTTTATGTCTGTAGTTTTTAAGATCAATGGTAAGCTTCGTTTCCATAATAGACTTTGTAATGTGGTGATTATCAATGTCAGCTATGGGAGACTCATGCAAAAAGTAATAAACATAATTGATCGTATTTGAATTTTGAAACAGTCGAATTAGCTGAATAAGGTATGAATCGTTAGATAACAATATTTTCTACATATTCTGAAAATTTTAGACACTCCGTAAGTAGGGTCCCATTTCAGCACAACTACCTTAATTAGAAAGGAAAAAGGATAGAAAGTGTTGCAATAGTAAAGAAAATTAAAGACACGCAGTGATTTGTTCAATTGAAGAAAAATCAAAAGCATAAGTGGTAGATGATTTAATGAATGGAAAACACAATAAGGTAAAAGTATAAAATGCACAGAAAAGGATAGAAATGGTTGAAAAAAGTGTCTGAAAAGGATAGAACTGTAGAAATCCAGATAACAATATGCAATCATATCGCAACGAAAAATGCGCGCATCGCATATGAGGATTTATCATCAGTAAGTGACTGCATTATGCGACGCATTTAAAGCCACATATGCGACGTATATCGCACGCACGAGATGTGCAAATTTAATAATTAAACTGCGGTAAATAATTGAAAACTAATTATGAGTATAAGAAACATTATTTTATTTATTTGATCCATTTTTTCAATATTTCACTATGCTACACTAAATCAGTTAAGATTTAAATTACCCTTGTCATGCACGTATGCTTTCTTAACCTCAAAACTTATGGCGACCGCAAATATGTCCAAAATATCATTCTATATAAAAAAAAAAAACAATATTTATAACAAGTATTTTGTGTATTTTACCAGTAAACTTGTTTTTTTTTTCATTCATGAGGTCAATAATAGGTATAAACTATAACTAATCACTTACTTGCACTTTCTTAACCTACTGAACAAGAAAATCAATCACTATTCACAAACAATCGATGTTTAAATATAAATATATCACACTGTTATATTTAATATTATGTTTGTAAAAGTTTTAAAAGGCAATTCAGATTAAATATGTTAAATTAGGGTTCAATTTTTTGAATTTTAAAACAAAAATGGTTTCTTTTCTATTTTTTAATAAAGTACTGCTAACATTTAGTTCCACGAGAAAAAAGTTGTCCATAATAATTGAAAATTAAACAAAACTATTTTAAAAACATAAAAAAAACATTGTTTTTTAAGCTTATTATAATAAACTTGAAAAGTAAATAAATTTGTCTCGCAAATTTTTTTAAAGCCAAAAATGTTCGAATATGAATAGGGGCTATGAAAACTTATAAATCAAAAAAAAGCTTGTTTACTTTTAAAGTAGATTAATGGCTAAAATCATTAGCAAGCGTAAAGAATCAATCAATTTTTAAAATAATTTTACCTAACTCTCATACATTTTAGAAAAATTTTATTTTTTTATTTTAGAAAGATTTTTTTTGTTGCTATGCATTTTGCTAACTGGCGCACCTTTTCGTTGCCCTTGATGCCCATGTGACCAGGGGCCCATGTAAGAGCCACTTTATTCTTTTCTTCAAGTTATCTTAATGCCACTTTGAATTCCCAAACCCTCGCTCGCTCTTGGAGCCATCTGTGTACCAGATTTTTACTTGGAACAACGGAAAGCTTTGGTTAAGTTTAAGTATTTTGTTCTTTTATCATGCGTCATCTCTATCATCGGCATTGCGCTGATGTCACACGGGAGGCTAGTTTGCCTAGTACCCCGACTCCATCTATCTACTCTTGCTAGGTTGGCCCATCGCGTGTGCTGCCTTTGTAGGTATCACAACACGTAGGGGTTCTTCATGGAGCATGAACCATATCGCCGCTGTTGGCATAGTCCTTATTGCTTCCGTCAAACCTCTTAACGCTAGCCTTTGTAATCGTGGAGCCATGAAAGCTGCATTGTGTCCAGGTGCATCGCCCAGTTCAGTTCGCTATTTAGGATTAGTCTCAGATATTTAATTGAATCTAAAAACGTCAGTCTCCTACCACAGAATACAGGAGCGTCAACATTCTGCACTTTATAATTTCTCGTGAAAATTATCAGGCTGGTCTTTTCCGGACTGGTCTTCTCCAGAGCTATACGACATGCAGCTCCAACCTTGTAAGACCCACCAGCGTTTCCAGATGAGCCACACCAGTGGGCCAAAAATTCGGCGACGACTTTACGCCGTCGTTACGACATCTTTACGACAACTTTACGACATCCTATGTTCATGTGAATAATGTGTCTTTACGATATCGTAAAAACGTCGTATGATCTGAAAATATAGTAACGATATCGTAAAGATACCGAAGCGACACGGACAAAGAACGTCGTAAAAACGTCGTAAAGATGTCGCCAAATTTTGTGCCCACTGGGACCACAGGAGGACCGACAGGACACCACCTGTGGGCAACGCCGTGGCGCTTTTCCCCTGGTTAGGCCTTCGTCCCATCTCATTTCCAATCTCTTTTAGCGTAGAATGTTTCCTATCCCGCTTACAAGCTGACCAGGCACGCCACACCATAAAGCCTCTCGACAACTTACTTCTGGAGGAGTGTTAGTGAAGGCACCCTGTATATCCATTAACATACGCACAGCATGCCCTTTTTGTTCCAGCCGCTACTCCAATTTTGTCGCGACAGAATGGAGCGCATTTAATACGGAGCAGCCTGCCTGAAAAGCATGCTGCCCTCTCGGAATGAAGACCACTTTACCATCCTACCATGCCGATAGCATGTGTTTTAGAGCAATGCTCATTCCTCCATCTTTTTTTTTTTGTCGAGATTACGTTCAACTATAATGTAACGTGCCTAGGGGAGGAGGATCTGCTGCAGCGTGACGCCCATGTTGAAGTTACATACATTTACTATAGAAAAAGCGTTATGTAGAGGGGAGGGGGATGTTACGGAAAAGCGTTAAGTAATTCTTAAACGGTCCCCAGCAACGGATATTCGCCGAATACTCGGGAAGTGTAATTCCATCAGGAGGTTCAGCGTTGCTTCTTTATTTTCCGCAAACCGCAAACTTACCGCAAACTTACTTTCCGGTAAGTCTTTCGATTCCACGCAGACACGCCCCTCCAATCTTCCTGTTTATATTTTCTGATATTTGTATTTTGTATGGAGTTTCTCCAGGTGAGTATTCAACCATCCTGCCTATTTCCTAGACTTACTTGTACTTGTAGGGCAACTATTTTGATTTGCATGATTTGACTTATCAATGGCACCTAAGTTTGTGGTGAATTCCACAAGCTTCCCTTTGAGTACCTTTATATATGAGTTCCAAAATGTATTTCTGAGATGCCTGATCTTCAAAACCCCCGATTTTACTAGGGTCAGCTGAAACAAAATATACGTGTGGTCCGAGAGTGACTCCTTATCGGATATGCTCCAGTTCACACTAACTTGTTCCTCAGTTCATCCGGGCATAGAGACAAATCTAGAAACTCACTTCTGTTTTTAATCTGGAATGTCGAAGTATCACCCCGAGTTCTGCCCCTGAGTTTCCACTCAATAACGATGATATCCCTGGAGCAGATCTGAGGCACCGAGATCACATTCATACCCTTGACGGCTATGCCTTTTCGTGCGGCTCCTTGTATATGGTTTCACACTTTGGCATCCCACTAATCCTTTCCCTGTATAACCAGGGTTCTTGGATTAGGGAAATCTATATCTGCTATAAAGGCACCCCGGTGCGCAGAGGCCCTTTTGCTGTGGTAAAAATTATTTTGCATCATGGGGATTTCCGTTGAAAGTCTAATTTGGGGCACCTCCGCACACTTCTGGTCTCCCTATGGATCTTAGATGGATCATTATCATTTCGCACTACACTAGTCGTCCAATAAGACGACTTCCGGAAAGACGACCCGCTTAATATAAAGACAGGCGAACGCCCAATGAAACGACGGCGGAGGCCGTAACTCTATCCCCTCCACTTTCTTCTCTGCAATGCACACGATCTAATCTTTCACTTAACACATAAGTTCGCTCTACACTGCACACGCTCTCAGCGCAGAATAGTGGGGACCCCTCACGCCGTCGTCTTGTCGGACGGTGAAAGTCCCGTGTTCGTCGTCTTATTGGACGGCTAGTGTACTTATGGTAGATTGCCCCCTTAGGTCTTTTCCACTTTTAGCGCTGGGTTAGAGCAGCGATTCCCAAACTTTTTATGCACTTTCTGGGGAGCGGCAGGGGCCCCACCCTCAAATTTTTTCACAATACTGGAACCCAAGTGAGACACTGGACGCTAGTCGTTCGTGCTCGGTTGCTTGCTTCGCTGACCTGCCTAGCTGCCCGGCCCGGGGTGGCATCCCTCTGCCGGCGGCAGCCTCATCGGCCGGCGGCACTAGTTTGGGAATCGCTGGGTTAGAGGAGGGTCTGGAAACGGGCCCCTCATTGTTTTTTTTGTGTTTACAGGGGACGGGTCTACATGCTATAGGATTCGATCTGGTGTCTCAAAGTCTCCAGTCGGACGTCCCTTTTGTGACCCCAGCCTGCCCGATTCTACTGAGGTGGACAGGCCAGTGTGTTCAAGGATTTGTTAACCCTGGTGCTATTCAGTTCTTGATATAGCGATCACGCCATAGCTTGGGTGCATGAAAAGGTTTCTCTCATACCTCCTGGAAGAATCGGTTTAACTATTCTAAATCTATAGTCCGATGAGACCCGAAGCCCTCCACCAAGTACTAGGTCCCGCAATTCCTAGGGAGAGACTGTTCATTATTAACACCACCTAGCAATATTCTATAATAATACCCTTAACAACATCAATACAAAATCTATAACAATCCCCAGAAATGTTAATAAAAACCCAGTGGGCACGCAAGTCCTAAACTTGTCCTATATACGTCTTTCAGCGGACGTCTTAAGGACGTCCTGAGGACTTTGTAAAGACATGAAAAGATCCAAAGGATGTCTTAAAGACGTCAAATCATATGACATAGAGGTACATTCTAAGGAGGTCTTTAGGACGTCCGGGTACCCGCTGGGAACCCTTACATACGTCAATAACAAACGTAAAAAAGTCCATTACCCCTCTAACAAATGTGAATGAAAACCTCAACAACTCAACAACTCTCTACATAACAATTCCCAAAAACGTTAATAACAAAAACTTTCAGCAGCAGTAAATTAAAAACCATAACAAGCATCCAACACAACCTTCTTTGTTTTTATTATTATTCATTACAACCCCTAAACTCTGTTTATAATAACATTCTGTAATAGTAACCTTCGAAAAATCAATATAAATATCCACATGAACAGTATTTAAAAGCCTAGAGACATGTTAATAAGATCCCTTAGAAACGTCAATGACAAACCTAACCAAATTCTCCAGACGTAGAAAGTATAGATAACGTGAAAATTATGAATAATTTTTTTTCTTCCAAGCATAAACTGTACATAGTTTTTCCGTTTGGGTCCGTAACACCCCCTAACAACTGAGATTAAAAACCTCTAAGATATATCTATATGTATATAACAAGCCGTGAAGAACTGCTAAACACAAATCCCTGAAATGTTACTAAAACTCTGACTAACTAAATAAAATTGTCTCTGTGAAACTTACCTCTGTAGCGTTAATAGCGAACCCTATCGAAATAAGTCTATAAAAACCCATAGAAATCTTTTGTCTTAATAACACACTTTGATGACTGTCTTAAAAAAGTACATACAGTAACGTAGAAGAACCCGTAGAATTGCTCAATAAAACATTTGATAACTTTCTTGAACAACCCATATAAAAATATTAATGACAACCCCTAACAACTGTTTAGTATTGACAATACTTAACAATTTTCTATAACAATACTATCAGTGACAACAATAAAAATCTAAAGTATCAGCAGCCAATACCAAACTGTAATAATTGTCCAAAAAAACCCCTAAAACTTTAATAAAAACCCGTAGATAATCTTTTTTATCCACAGCAATATTTAATGACTGTTTTTAACAAATTTATGCAGTAACGTCAACTGAAACGCCTAACAAGTGTTTATTATTAGGAACACATAAAAACGTTGTATAAAATTACTCTGAGAAAAATCAATAAAAAACTGTAACAGGAGTCTAAACCAACTCCAAAAAACGTTAATAGAAACCCCCAAAAAACTGTATTAAACAATATTTAGCACCTCTAATGACAACTCTGAGCAGCGGTCAATCTCAAACTCTAAAAACAGTTTATAACGATTTCCTGCGACAATTATTAGCAATCTAAATCAGCGGTTCATAAAAATCCCTCACAACAGTTTAGTATAACCTCTATCAACGCCAATAACAACCTCTAACAGCTGATGTCTGTACAAGACATCCCCTAAAGCAGTATTTAAAAACCCCGAAAATTGTTTATAACAGCCGGCTGAAAATTTCATAAGAACTCTCACTAATGCAAAAACTAGCACTGTGCGGGTTTGCGACAAGGATGTGTTGATTTGTGCTGCAGAAGGGTTCATTTTTTTATTGAAAAGTTGCAGCAGTCACAAAACTAATGTTGTCGCTAGAATCGCAACTTATTGTATTTGAAAATAGACAGGTAATGCTGGGCAAATCGTGTACGTACAATAACAGTCATTTCTTAGAAAATTGTTTTCATTCAAAAAATTATTTTTACTAAGTATCAATTTTGTTAAATTCAAATTGTTGGCCAAAAAGTTATTTTGGCGTTTTGAATAATTATAATAATTAATGAAAAGACGCTTAAAAATGCTTAAAAACCATGTGATCTCTATGAGTTTTTATTGGCGAGTGACGTGTGACGTCAGAGGTTTTCCAAGTCTCATACCGGTGTACAAACGCAGTGATATTTAAGCTTATAATTATTTTCCGAAGCGATTTTTAAAGAAATGATTAAAAATATGAGTATAAATTAATTATTTACACATCAAAGAATGTAACTTTCTTGAATAAAATTCGAAAATATGTGAAATCGATCAGTATAACCAAACATCAATTAAGAACCCTATGTATACATACTAGGCAGTCTGATAAGTACCTGAAAATTCTAAGAGATGGCATTAGTATTCACTAATGTGAACCATTTTCGTCGAGCTTGATCCTTCAAATGAC
>NC_046661.1:147029279-147064622 GCF_010883055.1 Belonocnema kinseyi | reverse complement strand
ATCGACCTAAAAGGAGAGTATGTTGAAAAATAAAACCGACTTTGGCCAAAAAAACGTCTCCGTGTTTCATTTTTCAGGGACTTATCAGACTGCCTAGTAGGCTATCACAGACTTTTGTATTTGAGTATTTATTAAGATATGTTTTAAAACGATTTTATAACAAATTATATATATTTTTGCAGATATATTATTAATATTGCATTGTTATTATTTTTGAGGTTAGAAAATTCAAAAGTCCATTCGTAGAACTAAACATTTAACCCTCTGTAGGGAATACCGATCTGTGGAACCGGTATTTATCCGTTCCTTAGACGAATAAATTGGAGATTTTCCTTGTAGAGGTTGAAGAAAACATTATAATCCCTCCTTTTTGATTTTTACAATTTAAAAATATTATATTATATTGCATATTTGTATAATATTTGACCACCACTACCAGATTTTGTCAAATATCCACGTTTTGAAACTCTCTGAACCCGAAAAACATCAGTTTTTTACTAATGTGTCTGTATGTAAGTCTAGATGTATGTTTGTGGGCACGATAACTTTTGAAAAAAATAATCTATTAGATTGGCTTAAGGTATACATTTTTTTAGGTTCGAAAGCTGAATGTCAAGTTTGTTTGCCAGCTATTTTGGACAAAAATTTAAAAAGTTAAAGCATTTCAAAAATGTTTGAAACCCCTTGTTTCGAGATTGAAAAATTTTATATCCGACTATTCGTACTACTCGGAAACTCGGGCAATTTATGTATACCACTTTTTACGATAAAACGAAAATTAACAGAATGACAGCATTTTCAAGATTAAAAATATGAGGGTATTATCATAAAAACTTTTTAGATTTTTCGTGAAAAATCGAAAATTCTAATTTTGATTGTAAAAAAAAGTAATGAAAATCACCAATTCCATTTTTCCGCTGAACTATGCAACATGCGATAAAAGATGAAATCACAAAAATTATGCACCCAAAAGCGGTATGCAAATTTTTTATGGCTAACTTTTTTTATAGGATTCGTAGTTTTTGTTTTATTCGTAAA
The DNA here is from genome assembly GCF_010883055.1 of Belonocnema kinseyi. NCBI lineage: Eukaryota > Metazoa > Arthropoda > Insecta > Hymenoptera > Cynipidae > Belonocnema > Belonocnema kinseyi. The sequence continues at coordinate 147,063,584 of NC_046661.1, read as the reverse complement.
AAAACAACATTAAAATTGAAAAAATGACATTTTTGGACAAACTACACAAGCTAAGGAAAAAAATATTTAGGCAAAGTTCTTCACCCAAAAAAAAGCTACAAGTTTGTCATTAATTATTTTTTGATGAAACGCGTATTTTTTGTTTTAATGGTAAAAAATAATACTAAAACTGAAAAATTAAATTTTTTGAAAAAGTACATTAGTGCGAAAAAAAATAATAGACAAATGTCGTTCAGCCAAATAAGATCGACAAATTTTTTTATAATAATTTTTAGAAAGGACGAGTAGCTTTTCTTCTATTCGCAAAAAATAAGTTTAAAAATAAGAAAATTAAATTTTTGAAAAACGACCCGGGAGACGAAAAAAATTGAGAATTCAATTCATTTGATATTGTGTTCGTTAACGCCAAACGAGTTTTAATGAAAGAGAATTCAAAAACACCAAATTACAGTTGTCGATGCTTTGACCCTTAATTTTGAAAAATCTGTGTATAATTGGGGAGGAAATACAAAGATTGAACGCGTAGCGCGAGGTAAATGTATTATTGAGCGCGAAGCGCAAGAACCAACATTTGCGCGCCCTAGGCGTGCTCAAACTTACGAGTGTAGCGAGCCGTACGTGATGAGAAAGTGCCCGCACAGCAGGCAGATTAAAAAAAAATTATAGTAGAGTGAAGGAAAAACGAAAAGTGCTTTTACTAGTTGTCATTAACAACTATTTTGAAGTTTAAACCTAATAAGCATTTCTCATAGTTCGTAAGAGGGAGAAAAAACAAAATAGGCTTTACGCAATTGACATAATCATTTCACAATAGCCACCTCAACTTTAACCACGTTTTCCGGCAAAATTAAATTTTTTTCTGATATATTTCTAACATTTATTTATGGATCAAACCCTAAGGTACTTGCAAACAGTTTTTTTTCGAAAAAAGTGAACTTTAACTAGTTGTCGTTCTTAGCGTCTCAATTATGTTCCTTAAACTTATCATACTGTAAACTGTTTCAAACAAATTACATAAGCCAGAAATGTAAAAATGGTAGATTCCGAATGCTTTATTGTCAAATCACTAATTGCAAAATTAAGAATTATCATTTTAGATTGTTTTAACTGATTAACAAAAAATTGTTCTGATTTTTGTTCATCGTGTGATCTTTTTTTATTTAATGCAGGTAATTATCTTTTAATTTCAGATTCTGATAGAATTTCTTGTCCTCTTTCGGAATTCGTAAGAAAATTGTTCAAAATTTTAAAAGTGACAAAATGGCGACGGTTTTTCTCAAAATATTCAAAGTTAATTTATTCAAAATTGCACGGTTTTCTTGTTCTTGATTTTTTTCTAGATACATCCTAATGTTAAAAGTATTCCGAGATATTCTGCCCTTTACTTGAAAAACAAAAATTCACAATTTTTATAAAAACGACACAAGATATTATGAAAAATGTCCAAAAAAAAGTTGCTCCTTTTCCATATTTTTGCGAAAGTATGTAAAAAATCCTTAAGGATTAATTTTTTTCTTGACAGTACAATTTTATGTTGCGATGAGAAACGAAAAAAGACTAAACAGTTTCAACAACTTTTGTTTCAATAATGTAAGTTGGAAAAAATTGATAGACATGATACCATAAAATTGTATTTTATAAAAAAATTTCGAAAATACCGCGAGATAGAAACGTGTTTAGCGACATTTTTCTATTAATTTTCTAAACGAAAAATTTTATTTTTATAATTTTTTTCATATCATGTGTCGTTTTGGCAATATAAGTGAATTTTAGTTTTTCAGACAAAAAATTCTCTCTTCTCATCAAGGTGAGGGCATACGGCAGAATATCATGAAATCCCAGTGGGCACAAAGTTCAGCGATGTCTTTACGACATCGTTACAACATCTTTACGACATCCTATGTACGTGTCATGGTGCCTTCACAATAACGTAAATACGTCGTCAGATCATACGACGTTTTTAAGATATCGTAAAGACACGTTAAATACATGGGCATAGGATATCGTAAAGTTGTTGTAAAGATGTCGTAAAGACGTCGCCACATTTTGTGCCCACGGGGATGTACTTTTTACATTAGGCGGAATCTAGAAAAAAGTCAACAGAAAAGACGGTCGAATTTTAAATTAATTAACTTTGCATATTTGAAACAAAATCGCCGCTATTTAATCACTTTTGGACTCTTTAAATTTTCCGACGAATTTTGAATGAGAAATTTCATCAAAATGAGATAGAAAAAGTAAAATACGTTTTTTGATAATCTGCTTTTTTCATTTTTTAAATTCAAATGCTCATAATATAGCATAGATTATCTGCGCGACTTGAAATTAATTTAATCAACAGAATCAATTTTTCAGCTTGGAAAATTCCCACAAACATGATTCACACTGAAGCCGGGAATCCTGAATAATAATATCCTCTACATGCTCTTTCCTCTTTGAATTTTAATTAGAGAAATTTTTCGTGCGCCAAGAAAGCGGCCTGGCGCTGCCTGACCTAAGAAGAAAGTGCCCTAGTGAAACTATAGTGTCCGCTAAGCCTCTACTTCGCCACTGATAATATAGATTTATTTTCCTTATTTGTTTTATTAAACTTTTACTCGAGTGAATCCAGTTGTACATCATAGCCACATACTAAGTCAAGTGACTGATGAGATTAGAATGTTACAAGTTAATTCATATAATTTAATACAATGCTTGAAACCTCCTACGATGATGTTGTAGGTATACAATTACGAGCGGCCACGAGCATTGAAGGTGACAACAGTCATCTCTCGATGCTTTCTTAGAGCTACCATCTGCCACTCCACGGGTTTTTAGTCGCTCGCTTCATGATGGTCAAGAAAGTTTCTTACAATGCGACCGGTGTTTAATAAAACCGCCTTCTGAGCTATTGCCAATACCCTACTGACTCCTTAATGTTCAAGATGTTCAATGCATGTTGCGTTCACATTGTCTGTAGCCGACATCACAATAGGATGAATAGATGCATGATTCACATTCCTCCATATGGTATTTACTTCATGCCTTAACTCACTATACTTGTGGATCTTGGTTGTATAGGTTGACTGCAAATTTCGGTTAAGCGGACAAGCAATGTCGATGATGTAGATTCTTCCACCTTTTTTTTCTCGCATCACGATGCGAGGTCGATTGGCCCGGATGTAATGATCCGTTTGCATAGTAACATCTCAATATAAGATGTAATCTTGTATCAGTTATTTTTAGTGTTGTGACTCAATAGTTCAAAGATCCAGACTGAGATGTGAATCAATAAGCCTATCATGAAGTTATATTAAGGAGATCTAACTCCGTCTCGCCACTTGGCAATATAAACATTACCGTAAGTGGTAGGCACATTACAGGAAGAACTTAAATTTTCGTGCGCAGGTGCGCAGTTGTCTTCTTCCTATACATGTAAAAGTGCGCGAGTGCGAAAGTTTGTCAAATTGATGTAAGTTAGAGATGTTATGTTCATTTTATTTGATACAGGTGGCCAAATTTTTTAAATTTCAAGTTGTAATTATCTAACTTATGAAAGTGTCTATTGATTTGGTTAAGTGAAGGACTTCAGCGTTAAAACTTGTAAAATTAAAAGGGTGCATTATAAAAGTGTTAAGTACTATATGTAGACTATAGTGAAATTGTTTGCTCATGAAATTTTGAAATTTTAGTACATTATTATTTTTGAAATCGTACGTTGGAATGAAGAATACTGTTTTTTCTAACACTTTCAAACCTTTTTTATCCTACAAAATCCTGTATAATTAAAAATATAATCGATTTAGTTGCCTAATATCACGTCAATTTCACAAATTTTCTCACTTGCACACTTTTCCATGTATAGGAACCACTTACGGTAATGTTTCTATTGCCAGTTTCTAAAGGCTTCCTACTGTCAGTTGGGTTTCCTTATTATTCCTTCGTGAAGCGTATTAAGTATTTTCACTCAACCCTAGATCAAATGCTTGGAACAAAACTTTATTTCTGTAATATCTTTGTAATTAATAATAATTATTATCTTTTTATTATTAAAGATATTAACAAAATAGGGCACAAATGAACTGAATCCCATGCATTTGGTCCCTCGTTTTCCCCTCGGCAATCTACGAAGTGAAGTTAGCTGTTTATTTAAGTGAAAATACCTAATTAACACCACAATAAGTTATGCGGCGTTAGCAGAAACTGCTACGCTCAGCAACCAATCAGTGGCCTCGGTTGTAAATATTGTGCTTCTGATTGGCGGCCGAGAGTGGACGTTTCTGCAACTGTTTCAAAAACTGACGCGGTGTTAACTGCCTCATTGAAAAGTTTCACTAAAACATTGAAAGTTTTATCAAAGAATAAAACGCTTCATGAGACTGAAGTTTCAGAAACGTTCGAAAGTTTTACAATATATTAAACTCAATTTGAAACGACTTAAATTTTTAACATTTCAAGCGAAAATATTGCATTTTTAAAATAAAGAAATACGTACATTTTTTAGCGAGTAGTTGAATTTTCCAAACAAAAGAGCAATTTTCATCCCAAAAATTAATTTCCTACCGAAAGAGACTCATTTTCAACAAACTATTAATCTTCAACCAAAAAATATATTTAACAAAGCCGTTTATCTTTCAGCTAAGTAGATCAATATTCAACCAAAAAAAGACGGATTCTGAACCAGAAATGTAAAAGTTGATATTTAAACAAAAGAAAAATTTTATTTTAAGTCAAAAACAGTCGTATTCAACCAAAAAAGGCGAATTATCAATAAAAATATTGAATCCTCAACCTGTAGAATTTTTTTAACCAAAATTTTAATTTTCGACTAAATAGATGAATTTTCTACTAAAAGATAAAAACTTTCAACAAAGAAGTTGCATTTTTTACCTTTTCATATTTTTAACTGAAATGATCAATCCTCTAAAAGAATAATGTTTTAAATAAAGTAGTTCGCCTTTTAACTAATTAGTTCGATTTACCAAACAAAAAAGATCAATTCTTACCAAAAACCGTAATAGCTGATATTTTAACCCAAAAATACTTTTATTTAATATCAGAAACATTTGAATTTATCCAAAAAGACGAATTTTTAACGTAATGGTTGGATTTTCAACCAAAAACAGATTAATCAAGAAACTAAAAAAATGTTTACTAAAATGTTGAATTTTTAAGTGAAAAGATTACTTTTATATAAAGCAGTTAAATTTACAATATGAGAATCCATTATAACCAGAAAGTTTAGTTTTCAATCCAAAAAACGAATGTTCAACAAAAAAGTTGAGTTTTCCTCAAAAGTTATGGTTTTCAAACAAATGTGTTGAATTTTTAACAAAAACACTTACCTTTTTAACGAAAAAATATTAATGCTCTATCAAAATTATTGTGATACACTTTTGAATTTAAAAAAAATAACTTTTATCAAAAAATAGTTGGGTATTTACCCTAATTCGATGCACAGTAGTATTCTATGGCACCGGCGGCTGCGAAGTAATTTTTTTCATACTTTTCCATATTTGTACAAACAAATTAAAACACAAAATTGTTTGTTTTGAAAAAATTTTATTTATCGTAAATATGGAAAATAATCACGTTAAGTGTGTTCTGTTGAATTTTAAGAGAGAAAAAAACTACTGCGCAGCTGTAGGCGCCATATCATGCTATTGCGCAGCTACAGATGCCATAGGGCACTACTGCGCATCGAATTAGGTTAAATAAATCTTCCATACTATTCTGAACATTACTGTGCAATATTCCTTGAGAAGCGGAAATTTCTGGTTGCATAAAGCTTGTCTTAACCTTTCAATGCAATATTCCGAACCTTGCATTGTCAGTTGCTGCCCTCTATTAAATTTCTTATAGAAACCTAAAATTTAAAATGTATCATCAGGAAATGAACTAAATGTTATCTTAGTTCGTAACATTACTGTCATAGACCCCCTTCCGCCCTTGAAAATTGGTTACGTGAATTATGGACGATCCTTTAGCTCAGGTGTTAGCGCTCGAGTTTGTAACCAGAAAATCTGGGCTCAATTCCTGATGCTTGCATTTTTGTTTCATTATCATTTTTGTATTGTAATTGAGTATTCAAATTATTTAAATCAAGCGAAAAGATTAATTTTTAACCAGTTTGTTCGCAAGAAAAAATTAGGGGTTTCAACATTTACCACTTTTACTGCAAAAAAGTTGGTCTTTTTAATAGAAAATTCTAATTTTTTCTTCTTCCAATTGGACATTTATCTTTTGTTTCTTATTATAAGCATAATGGAAGTAGAATAAATATTCATCTACGTTTCTGGAATTTTAGTTGTTACATTTCGCATTTGTGAACATTCAAAAATTGCAAACAATCCGAACATTTCAGAAACTCTGAAATATAGAAAATAAAGTTTACCTAAATGATTGTTCGCGCGTGTTATAAAAAGTTCAAAATAAATCAATTTTAATATTCAAATCGTAATAAAACACAATTCAGAACTTAAAATAGACTGTTACAATTAAAAAATTGTCTTTAGGATACCTTTTGCTTAGCAATGGTCACAGGGACACATTTTGAAATAAAAATTGTTAAAGATCAACTGTAATTGTTCATTAATGTAACTATAGAAAATGTTTTGTTAGAATAATTTAGATTAGAAGAATTTTCAATATTCTGGTTTCTAAGAATAGTTTTCATATATTTCATGATAGTTAGTATAAAAATAATGGGGTTCATAAATCAGTATATATAATACAAATTAAAATAGATAATATTTAAATAAAAGAAAATTAATTTGATTTATTTATTATCATATTTATTTATTTATTCTGCAATAGAAATTAGTATTTTAAATTAATGATTATCTGCTGTATGAAGTTTTCCCTAGTTTTCTTTGAAATTAAAACTGACTTGGCTTAGTTTAGAATATTTCAAATTGTTTACTTTTGATATATCAAAATTTAATTCGCATACATTTTTATAAAATAATTTTTTTCACATATTGAATAAACTCATATGTGCCGCAAACATGAACTAGATGTACAAAAATTCATTTTGTTTTTCGAAGAAAATGTTTAATCTACGGTAAAGAATTACTTTTTGCATGTGTACTGTTTGTCAATAATTTCAAAAACACCGGTTGAATCTTCGCCAATGAGCGACTTCGAATAATTGCGCATGCGTAGAAAACAGCCACTTCTGGACAAGTTCTTCTAAAACCTAATTTGTAAGTAAAATTCCCCTTTTTTTAATTACTCTCAGTATTTTCAGTGATATCTTGCTACAAATTTTTAAACAAAAAACATTGCCTCAATTGATTTATCCAATATTTAACGCCGAATTACCAAATGACCCGCCATTCATTCGCGATCAGAGCGCCACCGCGAACTATAATCACCACCAACCTATGTTTAGTACTTTCACAAATTTCCCCAGACTTTTGCAACTGCTCCAAATATTCCCTTTCTTACTAAAATACGTAAGAAGTATCTCAAATAAGATTTTACTTATCCTCTAATACTTTTTTGATCTATTACTCTGTAAATTTCGTAGCCAAAAATAGAAAATAATTAGGAATTTCGAAAAAACTCTCCTGACATTCGTAAGCAACTCGCAGATTAGATTGGCCAGCCTGGCACCGCTGATCGTCCATGTTTAGTATGACGTCGGGGCTGGGTGTAGCTTAAAGTTAAACCGTTCGTGTGTTCTTTTCGAAAACGCGAGAAGAAGCCGAAAAAACGAGTTTTTCCTGATGCTGGGCCTCTGCTGAGTTAAATGCGCGTAGCAGCTACACCAGGTGTTTGTGGTAGTGACTTAATTCGTAGGAACTTGGCGGAAAGTAGTGAAGTGAGTAGTCGCTCTTTCGTCAAAAAGCAGCGAGCATGAGCGAGGAAAGTAATCCTCGAACCCTCTACGTGGGGAATCTGGACGCCTCGGTGTCAGAGGACCTTTTGTGCGCCCTGTTTTCCCAAATCGGGCAAGTCAAGGGATGCAAGATTATTCGGGAACCCGGCAACGACCCTTATGCCTTCGTCGAGTTCACCAATCACCAGTGTGCAGCCACGGCGCTGGCCGCCATGAACAAGCGCCTCTTCCTCGACAAGGAAATGAAGGTTAGCCCCGGCATCTTTTTATTCCTTTTTACATCGCAATCTTCATTTCTAAATCAAATTTCTCCAGGAAAAATTCGATTTTCACCCCCACCCTTGACCCCTGGAACAAAAAATCACGTTTTTTGACGCGATACGATTGGCGTGTGTCCATTTTACTTTGTCACGGCGATTCTTCAATATGCGCGCGAAAAACGGGGCTTTCGGGAAAGTTTTTGGTGACGGGGATTTTATTTGTCGCGGGTCTTTGCATTTTTTAAGTGGGGGGGACGAATTTCGTTGATCTTGGACGGTTTTGAGGTTCGGCGAAATTTTAGGAGCATGGTGGTTCGTAGGTGGTTGACACGTTTTTTTTTTTATGCCAAATCTAGGTTTTCTATTAGATGAGTGACAATGTTTTCCTAGCCAAGGGTCAAAGGTCGAAATAATTTGTTACAATGTTTGCTGTTTATGAAGAACGTGTTTTTTAAAATGATTATGAATCATATTTTTTCGGTGATATAATTTTATCAGCGTTTAAAACTAAACTTTTAACAACTTCCTAACTTGCTTATGCTTACGATTTTCTTCGACAAGGATTTTTTATGATGTTTTTTGAAAGTCAAAAATTGAATTATTCAGCATTTGCAATTCAATCAATTGTTCTGCAAGTTTGTCAGTTTTATTCATGAAATTGTGCATTTTTCAAGAAACTTACAAAATGTTTTAAAATATAATTTAAAAAGTTAATAAAATTTAGACTTCAGACTTGTGAATTTTCATATATCGATTTCAAATATAGTGTTTTTATAATCTCATCATTTAGAAAAAAATTTAGTTATTGCGTTACAGAAGTTGTAAAATAATTTTGTTTTATAAAGTGTTCTAATTTTCTTTAGATTATATGATGTAATTTTTTGTCCTATGTGTTATAAAAGTTGTTTATGGACATTTGTGTATTGATTAAATATTTAGACTGTTATGACTTATTTTTTCAAGATGCTTCTCTTTTTTTTTGCAGTAAACTGTTTTAAAAATTTGAAAGTTGTCAGTTACTTTATAAAATAAAAAATTTAGAACGAAGTGTCGTCCCAAAATTTCGCCCTTTGCCAATTTTTAGGGACTAGACACATGCTTAAAAAAATTCAAATTATTTGAAGGCTTAGTTTGCTAATAAATTATATATTTTTAAAGATAATTGTAATTATTCTAACCTGTTTAACTTATTCGGATTTTCTAGCAGACTTTTATTTCACAAAATTTCAAATTCAAATGAGAATTTAAATCTTAAGTTTCATGATTGTACACAAAATAGAAACTTATAATAAAAAATGTAATTATTATAAACTTTTAAAATTATAATTTTCCTTATTTCAATAATTTACAATTTATTGATCAGTCTACAATGATTGAAAAATGGGGAATTTTCAATATAAAAAACTTAATTGCTTTATGATAGTCGATTAAAAACCGACAATACATAAATCTTTTTCGTATTTTTAAGTTTAATTGTTTCTTTTTGCTATTTAGATTAAATATTTTTTTTTCAATCTGAATAAACAATATCATTTACAAATTTTATTTCTTTCAAATATTTAAGGATAACCTGAAAGTCCGGACCAGGATTCCTTAAACAAAAGTAATGTAAGTCGATGAAGTTTTGTAATAATTCCAGATGCCGTTTTTATTTTGGCGCCTCCCTCAAGAATTTATGCTTTAAGGTGCATACCTACATTTCTAAAATAGAAAACCGATTATTAAATTTGTTGATTATTAAATTTGTAATTGTTGAAATACACCTGATTTTTAAAAATAATTATGAAATATGAATGCTCTAGGAACTAGGCACTTCGTTAAACACATTTTCACATTTCTCAGGTTAATAGATTTTGCTGGCATTCGAACTTTAATCCCTTTCAAAGTTGAATGTAGAATTTGTCTTTTAATGTATTAAGAAAGCAAAAGTAGAGTATTAAAATCAAAAAGTAAGTGATACAATGTTGGTGTGTATCCTCTAATTTGATCATTGATGGATTGAATGAATAATAACGCAAATTTAATTTGACTTCAGGTGAACTGGGCTACGAGTCCAGGAAATCAACCGAAGCAAGACACGAGCAATCACCATCACATTTTCGTGGGTGACTTGTCGCCAGAAATTGAAACACAAACTTTGAAGGAAGCTTTCGCACCTTTTGGCGAGATCAGCAACTGCAGAATTGTGCGAGATCCTCAGACTCTTAAAAGCAAGGGATATGCATTCGTTTCTTTCGTGAAGAAGTCGGAGGCAGAAGCTGCGATCACGGCTATGAATGGACAGTGGCTAGGTTCTCGTAGCATCAGGACAAACTGGTCGACGCGAAAACCACCGCCGCCGCGGTCGGAGAGACCAAGGCATGCAAACAGCAGCAAACCGAATTACGAAGAGGTAATTTTTTTCTTTTTCTTTTTTTTTTTGACAAAATTTCAATAATAAGTGGCAGCCACTTTCCAAAAATTCAACAAAAAAATCTATATTTTTCTATTATTTCGAAAAAATTACGACCTTTTTTCAGAATTGTCCGCTAATGTCACTATTTATTTTATTTCTTTGACAAATATTTGGGATTTCTTCGCTATTTGTCCGACTTGCCACACTATTTTACTTTTTTTTTTTTTTTAATAATGACACTTTTTCTAGTATTTCAAGAGAAACATTACACTGAAGATACTATTTTCAAATCAAGCAGACCTATTTTTTTAATTTTTAAAGAGAAAGTAATCACAGAGTGTCACCTATTTTCAATTTTCTCACCATTTGTCACCTTTTTTTTAATGAATTTGTCAAATTTTTCTACAATTTTAGGGTTTCTCAACTTTTGTCACCTTTTTTTCATTTGAAAAAGTAATATTTTATTTTAAATTAAAACTTGCATACCAAATACAGTTTTTATTACACTTTCCTAATCGACGATTCTTGAACGAAATGATAGAATTTTCAAACAAAAAAGATTCAACTTCAACCGGGAAGAGTTGCATTTTCAAACATAATTTTTAATTTTTAATTTCAAAAGATGAATATTTTACATGTCAGTTTAATTTTGAAGCAAGGAAGATGAATTTTCAACTAAAAATATGAATTTTCTAACAAATAGCGATTTTTACACCAAAAGGATGGATTTTCTATCAAAAAATACAAGTGTTTAATAAATCTTTTGAAATTTCGATAAAAAAAATTACTTTTTAAGAAAATAGTTGAATTTTTAAGCAAAAGATGAATTTTTAGCCAAAAGGTAATTTTTTTTAGCAAATAGTTGAATTTTCCACCCAAAAAGACGATTTTTCAAGTAAAAGAGAATTTTCAATGCAAAAAGGAGAAATTTTCGAAAAAAAAAACAATGTATTTTTAACAAAACAGTTGAATTCAGATAAATTCTGGAACAGAAATATGATACTTTTTTGTTTTTGATCAAAAGAACTAACTTTCACTCAAAAACGATAAATTTTGAACTAAATAATAGATTTTTGGAACCAAGAGAATAATTCTAAACAAAAAAGACGACTTTTTAAGAAACTAGTGGAATTTTCAATAAAATCATTAAAATTTCAACGAATTTGTCGAGTTTTTAACTAAACACCAAAAATATAATATTAGACTTCAATAAAAATTATTAACTCTCTAACATAAAAGGTGAATTTGTAACAACTAAAATAAAAGATTTTCCAACCAAAAGATAAATTTTCAACCAAAAAATATTAATTTTCTACAAAAGTATAAATTTTTGACCAAAAACGATGAATTTTTCAAAACAATCGTTGAATTTTCACAAAAAGTATGTTTTTTTAATTCAAAGAGATTATTTCTTAAACAAAAATACAATAATAGACTTTTTAAATAAAAGGAATTAATTTTCAATCAAAAAAGATAAATTTTAAATACAAAATTCTGAATTTTTTTACAAAAGTATAAATTTTCGACCAAAAACGATAAATTTTTCAAAACAATCGTTGAATTTTCACAAAAAGTATGTTTTTTTAATTCAAAGAGATTATTTCTTAAACAAAAGTACAATAATAGACTTTTTAAATAAAAGGAATTAATTTTCAATCAAAAAAGATAAATTTTAAATACAAAATTCTGAATTTTTTTACAATAGTATAAATTTTTGACCAAAAACGATAAATTTTTCAAAACAATCGTTGAATTTTCACAAAAAGTATGTTTTTTTAATTCAAAGAGATTATTTCTTAAACAAAAATACAATTATAGACTTTTTAAATAAAAGGAATTAATTTTCAATCAAAAAAGATAAATTTTAAATACAAAATTCTGAATTTTTTTACAATAGTATAAATTTTCGACCAAAAACGATAAATTTTTCAAAACAATCGTTGAATTTTCACAAAAAGTATGTTTTTTTAATTCAAAGAGATTATTTCTTAAACAAAAATACAATAATAGACTTTTTAAATAAAAGGAATTAATTTTCAATCAAAAAAGATGAATTTTAAATACAAAATTCTGATTTTTTTTACAAAAGTATAAATTTTCGACCAAAAACGATGAATTTTTCAAAACAATCGTTGAATTTTCACAAAATTATATTTTTTTAATTCAAAGAGATTATTTCTTAAACAAAAATACAATAATAGACTTTTTAAATAAAAAGAATTAATTTTCAACCAAAAAAGATGAATTTTCAAACCAAACAATATAAATATTCTACCAAAAACGATTACTTTTTAACAAAAGACTTTAATTTTCAACAAAATAATTAAGTCTTTAACTAAATAGTAGAATTTGTAACCAAAAAGTAGAATTTTGATTCAAAAAAATGATATATTAAAAATTCCACTACTTGGTTGAAAGTTGAACGAATTTTTTTTAATTTCGTTGAAGATTCATAATTTTAGTTCTAAGTTCGTTTTTTGGTTAAAAATTAAATTAACAATTCTTTTTGTTGATGAAAAGGTTTTTTTCTCAACTGTGAATTCAAAATTTTGTTTATAAGTCAACAGATTAATTGTAAATAAACTTTTTTGTTGTTATTTTATGTTCTCGTTTTCAAAATTAAATTATTTTATAGAGAATCAGGCCTTTTGGCTTGAAAATTCAACAAACTGTTTTTTGTTTTTCATTAAAATATTGTTGTGGAAATATCAACTTTAACATTTTTTGATAAGCCTTAATATTTTGTTGTTGAATATTCAACAATTTGGTTAACATTATTTTTTTAATTCTTTACTGAAAAATTTTTCTTTGTAGAAAATTTATTTTTTGGTAGAAACTTCATCTCTTTTTAAATTTTGGATTGAAAATGCAACTTCTTAGTTGAAGATTTATCTATTTTGGTTGAAAATTAGACTATTTTATTGAAAATTAAAAAGTTTGGTATAAAATTCAACTATTTGGTACAAAATTAGACTTTTTTTTGAAGAAAATTCGTTTTCATTGCTGTTTTTTTAAATTGAAAATTAATTTTCGTTGATAGAAATTCATCTGCTTAATTTTTTGGTTAAAAATTGAACTTTTATGGTTTAAAAATGCAGACTATCTGATTTGCTTGAAAATTTAACAATTTGGTAACGGATTGAATTGAGAGATAAAAAATTGACCGTTCTTGTAAAAAAATAGTTTTTTTTTTTTCAATTGAAAATTAGTTTTCAGTGAAAATTTAAATACTCCATTTTTCAGTGTGTCCGTTTTAATCGGTTTGCAACAAATTACAACGTTTTTGTTTGTCTTATTTAAAAGTTACCTATTTTAGAAAAAATGTCACTTATTCACCTTTTTTGACGACAGTAGGTACTGTGTTTACTGAGAAAGATAAATTTTCAAGAAAGTACATAAAATTTTAATCAAATAGTGGAAATTTTTTTCCCGGTAGATTAATTTTCTGGTAAGAAAGGCGAATTTTCAACACATTACGTACATTTTCCGCTAAATAGTTTGTGTCACGAATGCGATTTATGTACAAATTTTATTTGATTCATTTTTAGTTTATATTTTTATCATTTTTTAATTTTGTAAACGAAATTTAATTTAAAAATTTTGAATTTTCATTGAGCGGAAATAATTTTCAATTCAAAAATTTTAATTTCTACAAAATAGTTTATATACCTGGAAAACCTAGAAATTTCAGGATGTTTTTAGTCTGTTTTTTTTTTCAAGAAAGTATTTAATCTTAAAGAATTATAATATAAAATTCAATAAATACGATTCTTCATTTTAAAAAGTAGCTTTATATCACTTTTTAACTATTTTGTCGAAAACTCTTTTTTTTTCATTTGAAATTAATTTTTTTAATTGAAAGTTTAACTATTCAATTTTTGGTTAAAAATTGATCATTTTTTATTGAAAATTCAAGTATTTTGTTAAAACTGCTTGTATTTTGTTTAAAATTTACCATTAAAAAAAATATATATTTTCCCTTTCCTGACAGACAAATTTTTCATGGTTAAAATCAATCAATGTTAAAAAGTCGTCTTTTTTTGGTGAATTAAACTGTTTTTGAATAAAAATTAAAGTCTTTTTTTTATTGAAATATCAGCTATTATATTTTTCGTTTGAAATTCATCTTTTTTGGAATGCAAATTTTATTTTTTGTTTAAAAGTTAAACCCTTGCGTTAAAAACTCATTTTGATGTTGAAGGTTTATCATTTTAATTAGCTGAAAGTTAATTTTTTTCGAGAATTTAATTATCACAGTTGAAAATTTAACTATTTTGTTGAAAACTGTTTTTTTTTTTTTTAATTTTTTTTTCTGAACTTAAAGTAATTATTCTAGTTGAATATTCCATCACTTTGGTTAGACATTCATCTCTAGCATAAAATTATATTTTTAAGTTAAAATTAGCTATTCACTTTTTGTTTGAAAATGTATCTTTTTTTAGTTGAAAAATCGTCTCGTTAGTAGAAACTAATTTTCCTTGTTAAATATTCATACTTTTTTTTTAAATTCATCAAATCAAGTTTAAGATTTTTCTTTAATTTTTCATTTTGTTAGCAAATGTAATTATTTAAAAAAATTAGAACTATTCCATTTTTTGTTGAAAATTGATACTTTTTAGTTGATAATTATACTTTTTGGTTGAGAATTCGCTTTTTTAGTTGAAAATTAAATTAATTCTGTTAAAGACTCATAATTTTTAGTTTAAAATTTGATTTTCTCGTTAAAAGTTCAACTATTCCAGTTGATGATTACTCATTTTTGTTAAAAATTCATTTGTTTGGGTAATTTTTTTTTTCTGAATCTGCGACCATTTTTGGTTAAAAATTTATTTTTTAAATTCAAATTAAAACTATTTGGTTGAAAAATGGTCTTTTTTGGTTTAAAATTCAACTATTCCAGTTGATTATTCATTATTTTTCTTGAAAATTCAAGTATTTCAATCAAATATTCATAATTTTATTTGTAAATTGATCTTTTTGGTTGAAAATTTAACTAATTCAGTTGAATATTCCATAATTTTATTTTGAAAATCCATCCTTTTGGTTTAAAGTTCAACTGCTTCAGTTGAAGATTTATCATTAAAGTTGAAAATTCATCACTTTAATTGAAAATTTAACTATTTTCTTGAAAATTGTTTTTTTTTTTTTTTTTTGAAATGAAAATTTAGCTATTTTATTTAATTTTAAAGGTGGATTTTTTTTATTTCTAAATTCAACTATTTCGTTAAATATTTATATTTTTTTAGTTAAAAATTCAATTAATTTATTAAAAATGTATGTATTTTGTTGAAAAAACATCTTATTATTTTGTTGAAAATAAAACTACTTGGTGGAAAGTTACATTTTTTTTAAAGACCATCATTTTGGTTTAAAATTTATCTATTGCAGTTAAAGATTTATAATGTTAATTGAAAATTCACCAGTTTGGTTGAAAATTTGCTTCTTCTGATTGAAAATTAATTATTTTAACTAAAAATTGAACTATTACGTTTTTGGTTGGAAACTGATTTTTTTTTTAGTTCAGAATTTAAATATTTGGTTGAAAATTGTTCTTTTAGTTTTATTTCAGTTATTCGGTAATTAAGAGGCAAATTCAAGAAATGAATTGTTATGTCTTCAGTATTACTTAATTATTAAATTAATCGATAGTACCTATATATTTAAGAATGCCTTGTAATATAATTTGACAACACTTTCTAAATGAAACATTTCAATTTTATCCCTAAAAACTTAAAAAAAAAGCATTATTTATTATAAACTCGCGAAACTGTATAAATATTTCGAGTTCATTATTTTAAAAAATGCAAAATATTTGAATGGACCCGTACTGTAAGAAATTATACCTTGAAAAAACTTGTGATACTTGTGAAAACCTGGAATTGTCAGGGAATTTTCTTCCAGGATTTGAATAGACTCCCTACAGTTGAATTTTATATCAAACTGTAAAATTTTTAAAGCTAAAATCATGAATTTTCTATAAAACAGTTAAATATTTAACCCGAGAATGTGACTTTTCAACAAAAAGTTAATTTACAACCACTAAATTGATGAATCTTCAACCAAAAAATAAACTTTTCAAAAAGAACTATCAGAGAAAACTTTAGCAATTCATATTTCAATAATAAAAAAAAGTTTTGTGAAGCGGGCAAGCGCCCTCACTTAAAACGTTTCGTAGGAATGGGTACGTATGTTAGTTTTGAGTTAAATTTGTGAATAATTTTTTTTTTTTTTTACCGTTGATCCTAGGAGTTTATAAAGACATTTTTCTGCTTTTTGGGAATTTATTAATCAAAAGCGACACCATGCTGAGCATTTAGCTTAGGGGTTTCAGTATTTTTTCTTGTATTAGACACTTAAAATTCATCTCCATGCAACAACTGAAGTCGTTAGCCCTAAAAATTGTTGCGCCAGGCTTGCTGAAAGGGCTACATTTTTATGTATTTGCATAGCAGCGCTATGCTGAACATTTTCCTCAGGTTTCTTAGTAATTTTCCTCGCATTAAGCACGCAAAACACAACTCTATGGAAAAAATAAAGTCGGTTGATCCTAAAATTTTGGCGTTAGGTTGGTAAATAAGCTGTATGTGACAAATTTTAAACAAAAACACTTTGTTTTTAAACAAAAAATTGATTTTCTACCAAACAGAGAGGAATTTAAAAAAACACAAAAACTGTTAATCATTTAGATGAGTTTGAGACCAAGAAGATTAATTTTTTCTATCCAAAAAGGCGAATTTATAACAAATTCCATCAATTTCCATCTAAATACTTTGAACAGTGAATGTGATGTTAGTTCAAATTTTATTGGAATAATTTATAGTTTACATTATTTTCGTTTCTAATTTTTTTTTAAAATAATAGTTAAGTTTTTTTTAATAATAGTAGTTAAATTTTCATTGAGAAAAATTTACATTCAATAAAAAAAAGTTTTCTACAAGAGTTTATTTTACACCAAAAACCTGAGTTTTATACCAAATGTTGCTTAATTTCAAGACAAAAAGAGTAGTTTTCTATAAAACAGTTATATTTTCAATCCGAGAAATTACTTTTGAATAAAAAAAACATCGAATTTTTAACAACAACAAAAAAATGAACTTTCAACCAAGTTGTTAAATTTGCAACATGAAAAGGTAAATTTTAAAAGAAAAATGTAGCAGGTGATATTTCAACAAAAAAAGGTCTGGATGAAAATAAAAAAAATATAAACAGTTGAATTTAACCAAAAGAGACGAATTTTTATTAAGTTACATAAACTTTTAATCAAATTTTACAATTTTCCTCAAAGAAGATTTAACTTCTGTAAACAAAATACAATTTTCTACAACACAGTTTAATTTTGTAGCAAATACACGAATTTTATATTAAATATTTTTAAATTTTCAAGTTAAAAACACTAATTTTCTGTAACAAAGTTGATTTTTTGACCAACAGAATTAGAATTTTTAACAAAATAAATCAATTTTCAAAGAAATAGGTATATTTTCCACTCAATTTTTGAGTTTTTGAGCTTTTGGAACTAATTTCAAATGGAAAGAGAATGATTGTTAACCAGGTAGTTCTATTTGTAAATAAAGAGGTGAAATGTGTACAGGAAGAGATGAACTTTCAAACCAGGAAGACGAATATTCAACATAATAGTTATATTTGAGACCAAAAAAAAAAATTGTTCAGTCTAGAAAGAAAAAATATCAAATTGTTGATTTTTCAAACAAAAAAGACCAGTTTTTGATTTAAAAAAAAGTTGAATTTTCAACGAAGAATGATTAGTTATTAAAATTGTTAAATTATCAACAAAATAAGTTAATCTTGAATCAATAATAATATTTTTGTAAACAAAAAAAAAAAGAATTTTTAACCAGAATTATTATTATTATTATTATTAGTCTTCAACCGAAGAGAATGAATTTTCAACCAAAAATAATTGGATTTTACTTATTCATTTAGAATTTAAGTAGGAAATTAATTTTAGATAAAAAAGAATTTTCTGCAAAACAGTTTAATTTTGTATCAAATATTGAAATTTTTATACAGAAAAATGTATTTTCTACCAAAAAATACGACTTTTCAACTAAGTAATTCAATTTTTTACCATATTTTTTAATTTTCGAGTCGAAAATAAAATATTTCTACAAAAAAGTTGAGTTTAAAAAAAAAGTGAATTTTCGATTTTAAGAAAACAGTGAAGTTCAATTTTCAGTCAAGAAGTATGACTGTAACTATATTGTTGATTTTTAAACAAAATTATTCTATTTTGAACCAAAAATGGTACAATTTTTTATTGGGTTCTATTAATTCAGTTCTCATTTAGGCGAAAAAATAATGGAATAGGGAAAAGAGAGGAAGCACGCGATAAATAAAAAGGAATTTTGATAATTAATAGACAAAATATGACATTTAAATAAATATTGAAGTTCATTTTTAATATTTTTTAAAGCTGTTAAAAAAATAAAAATTTTACTTAAAAAAGTATAGTGAATTTCCCGTTTCTTTTTAGTTCGGAATATACACTTTTAAATTTCTCTTACTATTTTTGGCAGAAAGTTTTTTTTTTATTTAAAATTCTACTATTATATATTTGGTTCAGAATTCATCCTTTTTCGGTAAAAATTTAATTATTTCATTGAAAGTTACACAATTTTGTTTTGAAAATTTGTTATAATTTTCTCATTTTGGTTTGAAAATTCAACAATTTGATTGAATTTCTTTCCTTTATGACTAACGAACTTGTTTTTGGTTGAAAAATCTAAATATTTTGTTGAATACTTATGTTTTTGGTTTGAAAATGCATCTCTTTCATTAGAAATTCCACCTCTTTTGGTTAAAAGTGGAACTGTTTGGTTAAAACTTGAACCGTTTTCAGATAAAATTAACTTTTTTGTTGATAATTCAACTGTTTTGTAGAAAAATCGTAATTTTGGCTCGAAAAATCTAAACTTTGGTAGAAAATTTAACTATTTGGTTGAATATTCCTCTTTCTTGACAGATAATAAGTTTTTCTGGTTAAAACTACATTGTTTGGTTGAAAATTCGTTTTTTGTTGATCAAATCAAACTGTTTAAAAAAATATAATTAATTCTTTTTCTTTTAATTATTTAACAGTTTTGTTGAAAACCTTATTTATGGTCCAAAGTTCAACAATTTTGTTGAACTTTTGTCTTTTTTTAAATATAAAATTCATCTTCGTTGGCTGAAAATTCAACTGTCTGATAAAAAAATTCTTCTTTCTCCCTTAAAAATTCAACTTTTTGTTTGAAAATGCAATTATTTTTGGTTGAAGTTTAATCTTTTTTAAATTTCGAACATTTAATTAAAAATTTAACTTTTTTTTTGAAAATGTATCTCTTCTGGTAAAAATTTAATCTTTTCTGGTTAAAAATGCAACTGTTTGATGAATAATTGATAATGGATTTTGGTTGACGAGTTAACTATTTTCTTCAAAATTAATTAATTTTATTTTGAAGATTCACCATTTTATTTGGTAATTCATCTCTGTTTGAAAATTCAACTATTTTGTTGAAAATTCTTTTCTTTTTTTTTAACTAACAATTCTTTTCTCTTAACAGAAAGTTGAACTATTCCATTCTGGGTGAACAAATTTTCTCTTTTTTAGTTGCAAATTCAACTATTTGGTTGATAATTAATTCATTATGACGAAAATTTGTGTTTTTAGTAAAAAATTCTTCTTGTTTGAAGATTCATTTTCCGGTTAAAAAATACAATCTGTTTTTATTTTAATTGCAATATTTTTACTTGAAACATGTTACCTACATTAATTTGATTTAAAAGAATTTATCACCCTATTTTTGTGAAAATCAATCTAACTGCCTTGTTTCCAGAGAATTTTAGACTGTGAAATTTGCAATATTAAAATTTTAAATTATTTTATTCGAAACCATCATGTTATGAGCTTAGTACGCCCCCAAAAAAATGAGCGTTAAGGCCATGTGACGAGTGGATCACGTGACCAGATTCCTACCTTACCCTCACTTTTTTATTTCCCAACTTATTTTCACACGATGCGCCAAAAGTGTTGAAAATTTGGGATTATAAATAAGGCGCACTAAGAAAGGTGTGCCTGGTCCTAAATTTGAATAATTATAAAAAAAAAGCAAAAAAAAAAATTATTTACAACAAAAAACTTTTTTCATAATTATCCAAATTTAGGACCAGACCCATCATTTGCAGTGCTTCTTGTTTAGTATGCCAAATTTTCAACTCGATGTGGTGTTTCGTGTGATAATAAGTTGGGAAATAAAAAAAGTCGCGGTAAGGTAGGAATCTGGTCACGTGACCCACTCATCACACGACCTTAAGATAGGTATTTTCCATATCGTCTTGCTAGCGGCAGTTAATTAGTTCCAAACGCCACCGCACAGTCAGTTAATTAGTTCCACCAATGATCACTGAAATATAACGCACAATGGATTTCTTTAATTTACTATACCAAATTTTACCTCGGAACGAACTACTTTCAAATCTCGCACCATACGGAATTACCAATCACAGCTCAAACAGGGAAGACCCATATCAATCGCATGTTTTCATCTATGACTAGGGTTCTTAGGATTTAAGTTTAGGTTAGATAACGAAGAATATGACAGAATTTAAGAGAACTTATTATTTTTAACCATATTTGTATTATTCAGGTTACATCAGCGGTTGAATATAAATTATTTTCTAGCTCAGACATATTCAGGAATTTAAAATATGCAAAGCAGTAGCTCATTAATTATTTAAGACTGTTAGACTGAAACTTTAACCTCAAAATGCAATTGCTTCACATTTGTTAATAATATTACTAATAATATTATTAATATAACTATAGAATATTTTATAAGCGGAATAAAACAGTGTTTCATATGCAAATTAAAAATTTTGAAATGTATTCATTTATTTCAAACAAAAAAAAAAAGAGTTTTTTTACTTTAAAAGATAGTTAATAGTTTAATAAAAAAAGAAAAATACAAATTTGCAACAAATAAAGACTTCACTCAAAAAATAAATAAAAGTGTATTTAAATTATTGATCTTTCAAACCAGAAGACAAATTTTCTTTACGAAAAAAGGAAATTTCTATATAAAAAATAATTTTTTCATGACAAAATTGAAACGCGAATTTTTAACTAAAAAAATATCATCTTAAAAAGTGGAAAAGTTCCATTTTCTGTTAAAAAATGAATTCTAAAAAAAAATTATTTTCCACTAAACAGTTAAATTTTCAACCAGACCTTCAATTAAAAAAGATTAATTTATAAGAAGATAATTAAACTTTTAACCAAAGAGATAACTTTTGAACTTAAAATATAAATGTTTAACAAAAAAAAGTGATTGCTTAACAAAGCGATTCAACCAAATGTTTTAAACAAATTAGTTGAATTATCGAGAAAAGGAGAAAGATTTTTAACCAAAAAGTTTGCATTTTCATACAAAAAATGAAATTTTTTCTATAACAGATGACGTTTTAAATCAAGAAGATAAATTTTCGGTTGAAAAAGATTTTAGTCGATTTTTCACGATCAAACTATGAATTTTTTAACAAGAAATAATTCTCTAGCAAATAGTTGTATTTTTATCAAAAAATATGAAATT
Organism: Belonocnema kinseyi; assembly: GCF_010883055.1. NCBI lineage: Eukaryota > Metazoa > Arthropoda > Insecta > Hymenoptera > Cynipidae > Belonocnema > Belonocnema kinseyi. The sequence goes on along the minus strand of NC_046661.1, from coordinate 147,041,519 downwards.
TATTTTAAAGTAGAATTTTTTGTTACAAAAAAGTTGAGTTTTCATCCAAAAAAGATTCTAGTTATCTTAGTAACATAAAAAATTGAATGTTTATAACAAAAAAATAAATTTCTACCAAAAAAATTTAATTTTCAATCCTAAAAGATAAATTTTTAACAAAATAGTTAAATTCTCTACCAAATAGTTGCATTTTTATCCAAACAGACCGATTTTGTACTAAAACAGATGAATTTGTAATAAAAAACAAATTTTTTTTTTATAAGTGGAACTTTCCTCCGGAAAATATTTCAGTTCATTTTTCAGCACCAAAATATAAATTTTAAGAAAAAAAAAACACTTTCTACGAAATAGTTAAGTTTTCAAGAAAATGGTATAATAGCTTAATTAATAACCAAACAGTTATTGCATAAGAATAAGAGCCTTGGATCTTGAAAATTTTTGATAAAAAAGATTTTTATTTAATAAATAAATAATTTTTTTAAATTGATCTGTGCTTTAAGTAATAAAAAGTGAACAAAAACGATTTAACAAAACAATTTTGAATCAGTTCAAAATTTAAGAATTTTTATATTTTAATGTTAAAACTTAAACGGTTTTAATTTGAAAGTATTAGTCATTAAACAAATGTGAACGTGTGACTGAAAGAGTATAAAATGTTTTCAACTTGAAAATAATTTCATAATAATATATTCTTAATTAAAGGATTCTATTAAATTAAAAATATTGTTTCAGTCTGCAACATTCCATTTTAACCCATGCAATAAAAATTTTTTAATTAAACAAAGATTAATTATTGAATATTTAGCAATATTTGAATTTTTATTTAAGACAAGTAAATTGAAACCAAATACTTACAAGTAAAGAATCTTTAACTGAATTTTTTGACATAGAAAGCCTGCATTCGTTAAAATTTCGAAGATCCTTTAAACTTTGAATGTATAATTTTTATTATTGCATTTGAGAAATGCTTAATTTGTAAGTGAAATTAAAAAATGTTGATGTATAATTTACAAATGAACATTTGTAGACAAAATTTGAGTAATTTTAAGAGATATTCAGAAGTTTTAAAAAGATAAAAAATTATCATGCAAATTTTAGAAAGTTTTCTTAAAATCTTTTAGAATCTTTTTTGAAAATTTTGTTTAAATCTTTGAAAGACTTTTTAAATATTCTCTTCAAATCATTTTTCAAAACGAAAAATTGTTTTTAATTTTTGTATGAATCTTAAGAAAATGTTTTTATTCTTGGGGAGTCTTTCACAATTCTGGAAAAGAATCTAATTTGATTGTTTAAAATCTGCGAAAATCTACGTTTTGTTTTATATTAGGCTATCATTTCAAGTTTTACATTAAGTTTGAATCTTTTCAAAACTTCTACATAACTCTTCAAATTACTCAAATTTCGCCTATAAATAATAAATGTTCAATTGTTATTTATACATCCAAATTGTAAACAAATTTTCTAAAAATTGCAGGATTTTCCGAAAATTGTAGAAAAAATTCAATTCATTTTGACAGATATTTAGAAGTTCTGAAAAAAATTCACAAAATAATTTTAAATTTGAAACAAATTTAAAAATACTTCTAGATTTTTCAAGATTTTAAAATAAAATGTTGAAGCTTTCCAAGGATGTTTAAACTATTTGAAAAGAAAATAATTGAATTTCTGAGTTAAGAAGTGTTCAGTTAAAAGTTTTCTCAAATTTCCAATATTTCATGTTTCTAGCTTAAAACTCCATAAAATTATATAATTTTGAACATTTTGAAGTTCATTGGTTGGTTTTTGTAATTTAGAGCATTGGAAATGATAATGTGGATTTATATTTTTTTTTATATTGAAAAATGTTAGCTTCTTTAATTTTACACATAATTAAAAATTATTGAGCATTTGAGTACAAAATTTTTGAATTAAAAACTTAAATTTCAATTTTGAAAGTTCAAAATTTAACAGTTCCACTTTGAGTGCTTTCATTTAAAGCTCAGTTTTTATTACCTCAAGTGGAAAATTTTTTTAGCTTTAGAGTTCCATTTTTTTAAATTTCATCGACCGTGAAAAATGTTTGTGAACCGGGAAAATCCCGGAAAATGACCGAGAATTTATTTCGTCGATTTTTCTACTTTAATATGTTTAAGTAAATTTTTTATATATCTTAATAATAACTTATTAATACTTTATATATCAACATATTTATGTACATTATTGCTATCTACAATCATATCAGTTCATATGACGAGGAAGTTTCTCGCATCATTTCGTTAAAGTGATTTCGGACGCTTACTTTTTAGGGAGCTCTATAGGTTCATAAGGTATGGCGCTTTCGAATCAAATATCTTACATCACTCCTAGGATAACATACTTCTTAACGCGGGAAATTCAATTTTCACGAATATACTATTAACTTTAATTGACTTATTTAGCATAAATCTTGAGATCTTTATTTATAAATAGAGGTTAGAAAATAGTTTTAAAAAACGCAGGTCCCCTGATCCAAAAAAAAAATGATGAAGTTCATCTTTCTTTACCATTTATATATATAAAAAAACACATTCTCGTCATGAATAGTCGCCTAAATATAAAAGAAATCACCGCTGAGCAGATAACGGAATGCTCTGTATCATTTTTTTTTCACTTCGAAACTGGTTTTTAAAACACGTATGGTAATTACAATTTTGTTGTAAGAATGTTCTTTTAATTTTATATAAATATTATTATAAAAAAACGATGATCTTAATATTTTGGTGTTTATCAATTAACTGTAATTACAATATTTTACAAAAAAAAAAAGACTGATGGTAATAACGGTTGAAATGTATTTTTTCAATGTATTTCAAAGGATTTTAGGGAATTCCAGAGGATTTCCAAGGTTTTCTTTGGGAATTTCTAAATAATTTTAGGGAGTAAATGAATTGGAATGCAATTTTAAGGAGCTTCTAGGGATTTTATTTACAAGTATTTCAAAGATTTCACAAAGAAAATAAATATAGCACATATATTTAACTCAACTAAATGCATTTCACAAAGAGAATAATACAAATTTTAAGGGATTTAAAAATAATATTAATGTTATCAAAAGATTGCAAGGGATTTATATTAATTTTATGGGGTCTTCAAGATATTTGGTAAGATTTCATAAGATTTAAGGAATTTTAACAATTTTAAAGGATTTTAAAGTGCATATTGCATTTTAAAAGATTCTGAGGAATTTTATGAGATTTCAGCGGATTTCAAAGATTTTTAAGGAATTATGAAAGCTTTTAGGCTATTAAAAAAAATTTTAATTCCCTTGAATTTGTTCTAAGCTCATTATAAAGTTACTGAATTCAATTAAGTTTTTTCATTTTGAAAAATGTTTTTCCACTCATTTTAATTTTTTTTTTTAAATCACCCTATGGACCCTATTTTACACTTTTTTTGAACGATGAAACTATTTTATTACCATCTTCTCACAATTGTCTGCTACTGTCACTTTTTCTTCAAAAATATTTCTGAATTTCTTCGCTAATTGGCTACAAATGGTCTCAATGATGGATTTAGGGCCTTCCAAAATAATGAATTTTCAAGCCAAACAGACTAATTCTCTCTAAAAAAAAAAACAGCTAAATTTACAACTAGATAGTTAAATTTTTAATACAAAAGATGTATTCTCCACAAATTACGTACTGTGTCCATTAAAAAGTTTAATTTTCTACCAAATTGTTGAATTTTTATGCGAAGCAGAGGAATTTTCTACAAAACAGTTAAATTTTCGCCAAAAAATTTAATACTCGATATATAAGCCAAAAAATATCTAAATTTTTTTATTAAAAACAGTTGAATATAACCTTAAAGACGAATTTTCAACAATCTATTTGAATTCTCAACTAAAACAGATTAATTTTTTTTACCAAAAAATACTAATTGCTAACAAAATACATATATTTTTTCCCAAATAGTCAATGTTTAAACTAAGAGGATTAATTTTCTACTAAGAACACGAATTTTTGACATAATACATGAACTTTCAACCAAATAGTTGAATTTTCTACTAAAAAAAAATATTTTCAACAAAAATGGACTAATTAAACAAGAATTTTCAACAAAATAATAAAGTTTTTAGGCAAAGAGATGATTTTCTAACTAAAATCATGAATCTTCAACCAAAAACATTAGTTTTTAGCAAAGTACTTCCACCAATACTAATTTTCAACCAAAACTGGAATATTTAATATTTAAATCACAACAGATTTCAAGTTTAAATAAAAAATAGTTGAATATGACCAAAAAATACTTGAATCCTCAATTAAAACAGGTTAATCCAGAAAAGATTAATTTTTAACAAAGTACATACATTTTGAACCGAATAGCTGGATTCTCTACAAGAAGGGCGAATTTTCAACAAAATACGTAAATTTTTAAACAAATATTTGAATTTTCTACCACGAAAGTATAAAATTTCTACCAATTACATACATTTTTAACCAAATATTTTGAATGAGTCCAAATTTTATTTTAATAATTTGTAGTCTGTATTTTTTTTGTTTGCAAAGAATTTTAACTAAATAATTGAATTTTCAACCCTTCGTGTGTAAACTGGGTCTTTAAGGGCATGTGATACTTAAAAAATTATCGATTTTACCAGTTTTAGGTTCCCCTGTTTTTTTTTTTTTTTTTCTAGAATAATAAACATTTTGTCTTAAAAATTTGGCAATTTTTGTGGGTTAATTCCCAAAAAAATTGATTTTGCTAAAAATGTGTGTATTTTTCGAGGTTATGTATGTTACAATTCTTCCGGAAAACTTGGACGCGTGAATTCGGATTTAGTCAGTTTGCATCGCTCGTAGCGCCTCTGTGGAAAAATTCGAAAAGATAATTTTTTCAAAACGGGGTTTTCCTTGACTAATTTTCTCATTTCAAATAATTAATATTAAAATTCCAGCATTTTGATCTTGTGATACTTATAACATAGAATATTTTATAAACGGAATAAAACAGTATTTCATATACAAATTAAAATTTTTTTAAATTTATTAAATCAATTTAAACAAAAATGTCTTTTACTGTAAAAGATGGATTTTTAACAAAATACTGGAATTTTCAACAAAATAATTGAATTTTTAACATAATAGTTGAATATTCGACCTGAAAAAATACATTCCTAACAAAAAAGTTTCATAGTTTATATTTCAATGAAAAAAGATTAAATTTGTCCAAAAAAAAGAGGAATTTTAAAACTAAAAAACGAATTTTAAACAAATAAAGATTTTTCACTCAAGAAAAAATGTTTATCAAAATTATTCAACCTTTAAGACAAAAGACGAATTTTTTCTACAAAAATGGAATTTTCAAACAAAAAATATGAGTTTATAAAACGGAAAAGTTACATTTTCTGTTAAAAAATTAATAGCAAAAAAAATGTGTTTTCCACTAAACTTTCAAATTTTCAACCAGACCTAAGCCTTCAATCAAAAAAAATGAATTTTTAACAATGTAGTTTACCTTTCACCCAAGTAGTTGAATTTTCATTTTAAAAAGATTGATTTTTAACAAAATAATTAAATTTTTAACCAAAGAGTTGAATTTCCAACTTAAAATATCAAACAAAAAAAGTAATTTCTTAAGAAAGTGATAGAAAATTTTTTATTTAAAAAAAATTTTTTAATTCTCTACCCAATAGTTGCATTTTTATCAAAAAAGATTAAATTTCTCTTAAAGCAGAAAAATTTTTAATCACAAAAAATTTGAGTTTTCGTCCAAAAAAGATTCTAGTTGACTGCAAAATCAAAAATTAATTTTTTTATCGAAAAATAATTATCTACGAAAAAAATTGAATTTTCAATCGAAAAAGACGAATTATTTTAACCAAAAAGGATGAATTTTCAACCGAAAAGTGATATTTTTATTTAAGGAAGATGAAATTTTTTCTAAGACAGATGAATTAAACAAAAAAAAAAAACCTTAAACAAAATAATGAAATTTTCATCCAAAAAATATTCCAATTCACTATTTAACACTAAAATAACAGTTGTAAACAATTTGCATCCAAAATGGATGTCTTTTTGAGAAAATTATTAAATTTTCAACTAAATAATAAAATTTATTACTAAAATAGTAATCGGCAGAAGAAAGTTGTTGCGAAGTATCAAAATTTTAATCTGAAAATATTTCATTTTTAAAGTTTTTAACTTGTCCTATTTTTGAAATTTTAATGTTAAATTATTCAGATTTAAGATTGTTCAATTCAAAATAAAATCGTTCAATTTTTAATGCTTTGAAGTAGAAATGATAAAATTTCAATTCTTTCTAAAAAAATTCTCCATTAAAAAAAAAAATTTATCTGAAATTTTTCAATTTAGAACGCTCTTAATTACAAATAATACAGTTTTAATTCCTTTGAATTTTAAATTATTGAATTTTCAAATTTATCTTAAATCATTGAAATTCGATATTCTTATATTTAAAATAAAATTGTTTCATTCTATAAGCTTTAAATTAGAAATTATAAAATTTTAAACCTTGTTTGTAGGCAATCAAAAAAGTTGATTTTATAAATAAAAAATAATTATAAAATAAATAAAAATGCCCTTAAAGGAACAGTTGAAATTTTATATTGAAATTTTCCTCCAATATTTTTACTATATTTCAATTTTTGTTGACATCGGTTTAAAATTTTTGAATTTGGCAACTACTGAGGCATAAAGCACATACTTCGAGAAGTATCCCGGACTTTTTTCAGATTTTTTTAAAGCCTTAAAAATCTCGAAAATTTGCCTGATCCTTAAAAAACTCGATGCAAACACCACCGTGTCTCGAAAAATATAGTGTAAACACGCATGGTTACGCTAGAAAAGATAAATTTTTAACCAAAACTGATTTAATCTAATTTTTTCTGAGGAGAATTTACTTTCAATTTTAAAAAAATAAAAGAAAAAAATTTTCCCTCCTTCTGGCCAGAAATAAAAAAGAGGAAAGAAAAATAAGAATGTTAGTTTACATTGATTTTATTTTTATTTTCTTATATAAGAAATAAAAAAGAGAAAGAAATAAAAAAGAGGAAGAAGTTTTTTGTCTTTTTAAGATTGCAATGGGAACATTTTGTGGTATTTGTGCAAATTTGGTCGTTAGATTATTGGTTTTATTTTCATGAATTTTTCACATTAAATAGATTATTGGACGTTAAATAGGATTTTAAATTTGATATTAATTTCATTTAAATACCTGAAATTCTAATTTAAAAAAATAAAAATTTAAATGAAATAGTTTAATTTTGTATCAAATAATTGAATTTTATAAAAAATTGTAAGATTTTCAAGTCAAAATGACGGATTTTTCTATAAAACATTTGAAATTTCAACCCGATAATAGGAATTTTTGAATAAGAACCAGAGTGGCCACCAAATATAAATAAATTTTAAATTTATGATCTTAAAATTCTCCGATTCTTAGTTGAAAATTTAAACAAATAAGTAATTTCAAATTGAAAAATATTTTATATTCGAAAATTTCTAGAATGAATAATAATTCTGACGGAAGATTTGAAATAAAAAATTAAAAATTGAGTCTAAAATAAAAAAAGATGAAAATTAATCTGAGATTGATACATTAGTAAAAGGACACTTTCGCCAATTGTAAGTGGTTACAATTTTGATCAAGAACACGAAATTTTTAATTTTTTCCTTTTTTAGGTTTTAATTTCCAATTAAAATTGAATTGGTTAAACTTTGGAAATTATTATTAGGAATTTGAAAATAATTAATTTTTAAGCGATTTTAATTTACTTTCAATAATTGAAATGTGTCTGAGTCTAAAAAAGTTTTAATAACACAATTTTTGGTGACTTAAATTTTGTTCAGTTTTAAAGTAAGTTCTCATTTGTTTAAGTTTCATCGTTTGGGAGTATACATTTTTTGATTTTTAACGTTTCCCATTTAAAATTACTGTATGTTTCGAAAGGTAATTATTTTAAATAATTTAATTCATTTTTCATTTTAGAAAACGTCTTCTAATCAATTTTAATGTTAACTTGTAATTTTATTATCTCATGATAATTTAAAATTCTAGAATATCAGAAGCTTGGCATTTGAAAGATTCAATTTAGTTTTCAATATTAAATTGTCAAATTTTAACCGCTTTGAATTCAAATTATTTAAATTTAAAAGTCTTCAATCTTTAATTGTTTATGTTGAACACTTTCAATTATAAAGAAAACAATTTCAATTACTCTTAATTTTAAACTATCTAGTTTCTAAAATTTGAATTTTAAATATACCATTTTTAATGTTTTGACATTTTCATATTTTTAAGTTTTTAATCTAAGATCATTCTAATTTCGTGATTCTCCAAATAAAATTACAATTCTTTAATTTTTAGCGTTTCGGTTTAGAAATTACACAATTCAATCCCTTTTTCTAATTAAATTGTCCAAAATCGTTGGTATATTTTTTTTTAATTTCAAGAGCTTGCAATTCGAAATTTGTTGTTAGTGTGCAATATACACTTATCTTTACTTTCCTTTATTAGACACAACAATTTCATTAACCTTATTATTAAATGATTTAAAAATCAATTAATTTTTTGCAAAAAAGTTTGCTGACTTTGATCGACTTCCGCCATTTATAAGATATGGGAAAAATCGTGGGTTTTGCAATAAAAGTTTTTTTTTTCATAAACTGGGAGAAATCACGAATATTCACCGAGAAAGCCGGGAAACAAAAATTTTAAAAAAGTGGCCGCCCTGAAGAAAGTTATTTTACAAGCGATTAAGGGTAGACCGACTATTACTGGGACAACTTAAAAAGTATGTCCAAATACTGGGACAGTAATAAATGTCGTTGATTAACTTTTATAAACCAACATAAGTCATAAAAGTAAAAATTTTCTAGTATTTTTGAAGTTCTTTTGAATTTATTACCACTATTTATTTTTGTTCCGACAAGTAACACATTTAGTAAAAAAAATAATAAAAAATACTCCTCAAAATCTGTAAATGAACTGCTGCCAAATTCGCCATTTTTGTTGTATTTAAAAATTTTCCGCATAACTTTTATAGCCTTGTATTATTGAAATTTCCTACACTAATAGAAAAAGTAAAGTTTTTGCATATTTTTAATATGTTGAAGAATAAAAGAGCAAAAATGCAACTGTGATTAGAAAATTAATCTATTTAGGTTGATGCTTTAACAGCTTTATTGAAAATTCGTTTTTTTTTAATTAATAATTTTATACCACTAATTTTATACGAAAAAGGTGAATTCTAATCAAAAAATATAATCGTTGATATTTCAACGAAAAAATGTTTCAATTATTAGTTAAAAATAATTTAATTCATTTAAAAAAATAATTAATTAAAAAAAAATAAACGAATTTTCACCCAAACAGTTGGACTTGCAACCAAAACAGATAAAATTTCGACCAAAAGAAATGATTTGTCAACCAAATAAAATTAAAAGAAAAAAAAAGTATTTCAACCTGACAGTTGCATTTTTGCTTAAAAATATGAAATTCATAATTAAAAAGATCAATTTTTGAACAAGAAAGACGAAATTCCAAAAAAATATTTGAAATTTTAATCAAAAAGATTGTTCAGTCAATAAAATTGTCAACTGAATAATGAAATTTTTACCAACGAATAATTGAACTTATTTCAATACAACCAGACAGTTAAATTTGCAAGTAAATCGATCATATTAATCTTATTAATATTTATCATATTTAATAATCATCTACAATATTAAATGTTAATGCATACTTACTAATTTGATTAAATATTAAATTACTTATCTAAGGAATTGGCAAAATTTAAGATTAAAAATAGAGGTTTCAATAAACTACTTTAAACAACTTTTTTAGAATTAATAATCAATTAAATGTCAAGCGTGGAACTTAAAAACAATATTTTTAATAATAATGAATTTAATTTAATAATATCTTGTTATTTTGGTAAGAAAACTGTTAACATGTTCATATTAATTTGATTAAAAAATAGAGAAAAATAAATTCCTTACGATTTATAAAAATTGATTCTTGCTTTTTAATGCATTCTATAAGTGTAAGTTATTTGTACCATTTTATTTTGATAAACCCCATTGGATTTTCCTTGTCCCAGTATTGGCTTCTTGTGTCCCATTTAAGGGGATTATGTACCTTTTTGAGGGTAAAAATTGAAGAAATTTTGAAATTTTTTTGAAGGTTTGTTGCAATTATTTTATTACACTAAAGTTATTATTTATTAATTATACATGTTTTTATGAAAAACCTAGCGTTCTTTCTTAAAAAATATATAAATAATTAACGGAGTTATGGCAATTCTCTAGAAACCCTTTTTTTTAAAGCGGCTTGCGGTGACCACGATGGAAGTCCAGCAGGTCAACTGAAGCCAAAATACCGAAAAAATTTCATTAGTATGGTGTTATTTCTAGTTTTTTTTTTTAAATATTTGGTTTTTTCTGCTACAGTAAGGATTTTTTCAAAAAATTAATTTTTCGAGCTCTAAAAATTTAATTTAAAAATTCTAATCTGCAAAATTAATATTGGTGCACAAAAACCGAATCGTTCGCGAATGGAGCACAATCATCGCGAAAAATTAAAAAAAAAAAAAATTGAAGAAGATCGGTCAAATAGTTCTTGTGCAATCGCGGTCACAGCAAAGGAACTTTTGAAAAAAAAACACGTTTTCGAGATAATCGCATGCAATGTTTGAACTTGAGTGTATGTAAACATCGAAGTCCGCACCTCAAAACGCTGTTTTCCTATCGAACTATTGTTCGGATCTCTATGAAAATTTGAGAAAATGTTTTCCAGGAGGTTGTACTTTAAGATTCAGCATATAAAATTTATTTCGATTTTTTGAAAAAAAAAAGGTATATAACCCCTTAAGGATATACCTCAAAATTTTTGTCCCACTAATGGACGATCTGACCAGCTTTAAAAATATCCATTTATATTCATTAACTATAACAATAATAATGTATTTTCTGTTCTAATCCATCAAACAATGTATAAGTCACTTTATTGTAACGGTCTTTGTACAGAAAATTTTAATTCACCTTTTAAAAATTGTGTTTATGTGGGTTAGCTTTTCGTAATTGTCCCAGTAATGATCGATTTACCTTAGCTCCTACATTTTGTCCGACAGAGACTGTGAGGCCTGTTATCATGATGTTTGATTTGGTTTGTTACAGGTATATAACCAAAGTAGCCCAACAAACTGCACTGTATATTGTGGCGGTTTTACAAATGGTATCACAGATGAGCTCATAACCAAAACCTTCTCGCCATTCGGAACGATCCAAGACATACGGGTATTCAAAGATAAGGGGTATGCTTTTATCAAGTTTACGACCAAGGAAGCTGCGACGCATGCCATCGAGTCCACACACAATACAGAGATCAACGGTAGCATCGTCAAATGCTTCTGGGGAAAGGAGAACGGTGATCCTAATAGCGTAGGACCTAATGCCAATCAACAAGCTCAACAGGTTTGTTTTTCTCTATTTTCTCTATATTTTATTTATTTATATATATTTTTTCTTTAAATTATTTATTTATTTCCCTTTTACATTATGACTTTAAATAAATAAGTGTAGACTGGAATGATTGGAGCAGTTGCACGTCTTATATGGCATAAGAAGAGGTATCTCTAACAGCCATTAGACGTATGAAAAATGCTTTTGACAAATGTGGCAACACTGTAGTTAGCGCGAATAATAATTATGAAATGTTGTTGAACAAGTCGCGTGAGAGCAGTGAGCGTGCAAGTTCTGAAAATGAGTTGTGTTGATGCTTGCTTGTTGTTTTGTTATGACAGGAAAAGTTGAATGTCCTTGTGATCAATTCTTTGAAATAGATTGACCTCTCTTAAGGTGGTTTTAGCGTGACTCAGTGAGTCATATGAGAGTGTAAAAAAGTATTTTTGATTTACATGGAATCTTTTGTGTTTGAAAATCCGAAAATTAATTAAGATAGACATTTATGGCCGTCCCGCGATGTAAATCAGAAGAATAAATAAATTGATAAACATATATCCCTCAACGGTTTGCGTATTCTCGACCATATGACTTCTGAAAGAAGCAATGCGGCAACGTCGCACTCTCTCCAGTCTCCTCTCTAGTCCGCCATGTTCGAGTGCATGTGTATACACGAAATGTAACCTAACTGACTGTCATACGTTCAAGTATGATTGCGACGTTGCCAAGTGTTCACTGCTGCCTTCTTCGATCATGGCTACCGACGAAAGTCGACAGAGTTCTGATTTTTAGAAAGGTA